>NC_086445.1:406091131-406691131 GCF_028390025.1 Pseudophryne corroboree | reverse complement strand
TTGACTTACTGGCTTCATTTCACATCATTACATTGAACTGAAATCAAATATCCGTAGAAAACGAATTACATTGCAAGAACCTTGTTTGCTCATACTCTCCATGTAGGAAACAAGCTCTGACGATTACACTACTGGTATCTCATAACATATGAGTCAATGTAAAGGGTCACCTCCATGTTAGTTGCAACTGCATCACAAGAATCTCTATTCATTTATTTACAATCCAATGGGAAAAAAAGCCGGTGGTACGCTTCATGATATTGCTATTATGTTTCGTTAACATACTTTTTTTAAGAATGTTGTGCAGTTTAAGCATGAATGGTCAGTGAAGTCATTAGTGTACCTGTGTGTAATACATAGAACTGTGGACAGTTAACTGTGATTACTATCCTCACTCTTACCTTAGCCTGTACCCATGGCCGCTGCAAGGTTTCTCGGCCTACTGCCCCCAACCACCACCAATATCCACGTCCCAGCCCTTCAGATGAAATTTTGGCTTATAAATTCCACAAACACCACTTGCATTAACTAATGATGTTTTTTTCAGAGACATCCGTCATTTTGTAATAGGCAGCGTTAGTGGCACCTCCCCGACAGGATCGTGGTGCCCTAGACAGCTGCCTAAAGCTGGCTAATGGTAGCGTTGGCCCTGCCTCTACCCTATCCATTAAGGTTTATGTTTGAACCCTACTTCACTTATTACATCTTACATATTTATGCTTCATTTATTCATATGCATTTATGCTTCTTTGATGTACTGCATTTCCCCTTTGCCTGTTCTGTGTTTTGCCTGTTAGATTTCTATGCTTCATGTGCTATACTCTCACAACTGCATTGCACTGCAGAATGTTGTAGCACCATGTAAATATGCAATAAGAATAATGTTACAAATACAAATTGTTATATATAATTTATTTAGCGCCATATGGCTTGTGGTTGAAATAGTCACAAAGTTGCCCAGTTTCAAAGAGTAGGGGGCCCAAGCTGAGGGCCAACTGCATTACCTGGTGTCTGTGACAGTGGAGATGCCATAAAACCACAGAAGTGCCCACATATACCTTGCTACTTTAAATACATTGCACAAGGCATTTCAATGCAACAACTGAGGGGGTCTATTTGTGAGGTCACGAAAAGCTCTATGTCTGACAAAAATGCTCTTTTGGCATTAGCCATGTCTGGTAATAGCTGGTAGGACACGTGCAGTCCACACTTCACTAAAGATGGCATATGGTTCGGAACAGTGAAAATATTTTGTAGCTACTGGGAAATTTTAGACTGACCGTAATAAAGCAAACTTCCGAATAACTACAGATCATAGCAAGTGATACTCTCCACACAAAAATAAAAGCAAATTAACCACTGCTATAAACAGCCACCTATCAGATTGCAGGAAGCTGTGAGATGCATCTGCCACACACAGAAAGACAGTGAAGGCCATAGAAAGTTGAGTAATTTAACTGGTTCACCACATGTCCAGAGATCTGGGGTCTGCAATTTATCACTAGATTGGGATGGTTATATAAAATAATACAGATTAAACAATCTGAAATTGCTTAATTGATAACTGGCCTAAGGTAAAGTTATGCAGTACAATATGTAAAGTAAGCCAATAGTGTTTACAATACAATTCTGTACATGGATTTGAGAAAACTGAGCTTGCATCCACCAAAAGTATCCAGAAGGTTTTGCAAACTTGTCAGTTAGTGGTACATTACACGAAAGCAGACTGATGTTAATATAATGAAAAGAAGTGCTTTATATATTATAAGTCGAGGAAAGTAGCTCCTCTATTTGTAGCATTTTTGTCAGTGGAGCCATATCCTAGAAAGCTCATTACAAGCATATTATTTAGAGAGGAGAGAGGAGTCCATGTAAACAAAAACTTTTTTTCACCACTTTAGTGGTGTAGTCATTCCTTCTCTTCAATGAAATGCTCTGTGTATTTATGATAACTAAAATGCACTCTGTATTGTACAGATGTTGCTAGAATGCTTCTTATATTGCATATTGGTCAAAAGAATACTCTCAACATTGTATATTGGTCACTAGGATGCTCCCTGTTTTCTATTGTGTTCACAAGAATGCTCCCTGAGTTGTGCATTGGTCACTAGAATTAGAGATGAGCGGGTTCGGTTCCCTGAGAACCGAACCCCCCCCCCCGAACTTCACGCTCTGAGCCCGGTTCCAAGCTTGGCTCTGGTTTTCCCGCCTGACTCGGAAACCAGAATGAGGCAAAATGTCATCATCCTGCTGTCGGATTCTCACTGGGTTTGGATAACATCTAAGGAGCCGCGTGTCGCCGCCATTTTCACTCCGGCATTGGAGAGTGTAGAGAGAGGATGTGTCTCCGTCCTCAGTGTCCTGCATCAGTACAGTGGTAGTGTCTTGTGTTGCATCAGTCCAGTCACAGTAGTGGTTTCCTCTGCTGCCATATGTCCAGTGCTGCTGTATAAGTCCAGTCCAGTGGTGCTGTATTGTGCTGCATCAGTCCAGTCACAGTGGTGGTGTCCTCTGCTGCATATGTTCAGTGCTGCTGTATAAGTCCAGTCCAGTGGTGCTGTGTTGTGCTGCACCAGTTCAGTGGTGGTGTATTGCGCTGCATCAGATCAGTCACAGTGGTCGTGTCCCCTGCTTCCATATGTCCAGTGCTGCTGAATAAGTCCAGTTCATTACAGTGGTGCTGGGTTATCCTGCATCAGTCCAGTGGTGGTGTCCCTGTGCTGCTGTATATGTCCAATGGTACTGCCGTAAATGTCCAATGATACTGCCATACAGTATATGTCCAGTGATACTGCTGTATAAGTCCAGCAGCACTGCCGTATAAATCCAGTGAAACTGCCGTATATGTCCAGTGGTACTGCCATATAATTCTGATGATACTGCCGTATATATGTCTAGTGGTACTGCCGTTTTAATCCAGTGGTACTGGTATATAAATACATTCCAGTGATACTGCCGTATATGTCCAGTGGTACTGCAATATAATTCCAGTGATACTGCTGTATAAATCCAGTGGTACTGGTGTATAACAGTCCAGTGTTACTGCTGTATATGTTCTGTGGTACTGCCATATAATTCCAGTGATACTGCAGTATAATTCCAGTGATACTGCTGTATAATTCCAGTGATACTGCCGTATATGTCTAGTGGTACTGCCGTATATGTCCAGTGGTACTGCCATATATGTCCAGTGGTACTGCCGTATAAATCCAGTCCAGTGGTAATGCCATATGATTTCAGTGTTACTACCGTATAATTTCAGTGTTACTGCCGTATAATTCCAGTGATAATGCCATATAATTCCAGTGATACTGCCGTACAATTCCAGTGGTACTGCCGTATAAGTCCAGTGGTACTGCCATATAAATCCAGTCTAGTGGTACTGCAGTATAATTAAAGTGATACTGCCATATAATTCCAGTGGTACTGCAGTATATGTCCAGTGGTACTGCCGTGTATGTCCAGTGGTACTGCTGTATAGGTCCAGTGGTACTGCCGTATAAATCCAGTCCAGTAGTACTGCCGTATAAATCCAGTCCAGTGGTACTGCCATATAATTCCAGTGATACTGTTGTATAATTCCATTGATACTGCTGTATAATTCCAGGGATACTGCCGTATAACTCCAGTGGTACTGCCGTATAACTCCAGTGGTACTGCCGTATAAGTCCAGTGGTACTGCCGTATAAGTCCAGTGGTACTGCCGTATAAGTCCAGTGGTTCTGCGTATAATTACAATGGTACTGCTGTATAAGTCCAGTGGTATTGCCGTATAATTCCAGTGGTACTGCTCTATAGGTCCAGTGGTACTGTCGTATAAATCCAGTCCAGTAGTACTGCCGTATAAATCCAGTCCAGTGGTACTGCCATATAATTCCAGTGATACTGTTGTATAATTCCATTGATACTGCTGTATAATTCCAGGGATACTGCCGTATAACTCCAGTGGTACTGCCGTATAAGTCCAGTGGTACTGCCGTATAAGTCCTGTGGTTCTGCGTATAATTACAATGGTACTGCTGTATAAGTCCAGTGGTATTGCCGTATAATTCCAGAGGTACTGCCGTATAAGTCCGGTGGTACTGACCTGTGCTGTATATTATTTACTCCATTTAAAGGGGTTATTAATATTTAATCCAAAATATTTTTACAGGGTGTGCCCTGTGTGGCTTGCCTGTGCTGCATATTATTATAATGGCTTAAAATAATAGGGTTATTATTATCCAAAGTAATTTTATAGGCTTTGCCGTTTGCGTGGTTTAGGGGTACGCTCTCCTGTGTCACCAATATTGTGCTTGTACTACCATCTGGGCAAATTCCAGCACATCCCATGTTTGTGCCGCACACTTGTGTCGCTTAGCTTAGTCATCCAGCTACCTCATTGCACCTCTTTTTCTTACTTGCATGATGTGCTGTTTGGGGACTAGTTTTTGAATAGTGCAATCCTGTCTCTAACTGCAGACCCACTCCTAGATGGACAACCAACAGACAGAGAGGACGTGGGTGCAAATCCCCACCCCTAAATTCCCTTCCGCACACTGAAAATTACCTGTAACCATCCCTGAACCTATCTAGTAATAAAATTCAGAGAATTAGTCACAAATGTTTGCAAACACATGTTTAGCTGCTGGCCACGTCACGGCTTCTCCGATACAGCAGTCCTAACCTACATAATAGCAGTGCCCACATAGGGCCATGTAATTTGTCACAGTAGGCCTCACGATAAAGGCTATTACTAAAACACTTCCAGACAGAGAGCTAACTTACCCAGGAGCCACCCCCAGAATCTCCCATTGCTGCTTCCATTCAATGCCTCTTGCACACAAGCAGACAATTCTCTGAATTTTATTACCAGATAGGTTCAGGGATGGTTACAGGTAATTTTCAGTGTGCGGAAGGGAATTTAGGGGTGGGGATTTGTACCCCCCTCCTCTCTGTCTGTTGTTTGTCTGTGACCCCTCCCCCTTCCAGCACCTGATATATAATTATCTCCAGGTATGATTGAGCAACTGCCAAATTGTTTGTCTGCTTGTGTGCAAGAGGCATTGAATGGGAGCAGCATTTGGAAGGCATGCTGTTCCTTGTAGTGCCAATGGGAGATCCTGGGGGTGGCTCCTGGGTAAGTTAGCTCTCTGTCTGGAAGTGTTTTAGTAATAGGGATAGGTTCAGGGATGGTTATAGGTAATTTTCAGTGTGCGGAAGGGAATTTAGGGGTGGGGATTTGCACCCCCCTCCTCTCTGTCTGTTGTTTGTCTGTGACACCTAATATATAATTATCTCCAGGTATGATTGAGCAACTGCCAAATTGTTTGTCCACTCCTAGATGGGCCAGGTGTTTGTGCCGCACACTTGTGTCGCTTAGCTTAGTCATACAGCCACCACGGTGCAGCCTTTTAGCCTAAAAACAATATTGTGAGGTGTGAGGTGTTCAGAATAGACTGGAAATGAGTGGAAATGAATGCTATTGAGGTTAATAATGCCGTAGGGTCAAAATTACCCCCAAATTCTGTGATTTTAGTTTTTTTAAATGTTTTTTTCAAAAATCATCCAGATCCAAAACCAAAACCAAAATATGAAAGGGTGGTTTTGTCAAAACCAATCCAGAGCCAAAACACGAGGATGGAACCAGATCCAAAACCAAAACACAAAACACGAGAAGTGCCCACCGCACATCTCTAACTAGAATGCTCTCTGTATTCTATAGTGTTCACTAGCATTCTCCCTAAATTGTGTATTGGTCACTAGGATGCTCTCTGTATTCTATTGTGTACACTAGACTCTTACTGCATTGTATATTGGGGGTCACTCTGAGATGATCGTAGCTGTGCTAAATTTAGCACAGCTACAATCATTCACACTGACATATGGGGGGATGCCCTGCACAGGGCTATCCCACCCCGCATGTCAGTGCCGGCCCTACCCCACAGAAATGCAAAGGCATCGCACAGTGGCGATGCCTTTGCACTTCAAGAGTAGCTCCCGACCAGCGCAGCTTTAGCATGCTGGCCGGGAGCTACTCATCGCTGCCCGGCCCGCAGCAGCTGCATGTGACATCATGCAGCTGCTGCGGCCCGCTCCCCGTACGGTCCGGCCATGCCAGCGTTGGCCGGACCACGCCCACGAAACGCCGGCCAAACGCCACCGTTCCGCCACCCCCGCCCAGCGACCGCATCTGCCTGTTAATCAGGCAGAGGTGATCGTAGCGGCCCGACAGTCTTCGGCTGTCCGGCATGCACCAGCGCACTGCGGCGCCGGCGCATGCACAGTTCTGACCCGATCGCACCGCTGCGATAAACTGCAGCATGCGATCGGGTCAGAATCACCCCCATTGTTAAGTAGGATGCTCTCAATATTGTATAGTGGGCACCAGAATACTCCCTGTATTGTGTATTGATCACCAGGATGCTCTCTGCATTTTGTAGTGTTTACTAGAATGCTTTGTGAATTGCGTATTGTCACTAGGATGCTCTATGTATACTCTTGTGTTCACTAGAAATCTCCCTAAATTGTATTTTGGTCACCAGGATGCTCTCTGTATTATATACAGTAATATTAACAAGAATACTCCCTAAATTGTGTATTGTTCAGTAGGATGCTCTCTGTATTCTATTGTGTTTACTAGAATGCTGCCTGAATCAGTGGTGGAACTAACAGCGGTGCTGCCGGTGCATACCACCAGGGCCTGCCACTATTAAGGTGCCCAAAGCCAGTAGAATTAAAATGAGTCAAACTGACTCATTAGTATGCCACCATGCTGCTCCATAAGGACGTATTCTGACCAGAGGTGGAGGAGGGGTGCAGGGGATGCCTCCCTCATCCCTTCTCAGCTCCACCTCTCTGCCTCCTGAGTGATGGTGACAGGCTGAGTGCTGAAAGCGGTGCCACTGAGGATGACGCCTCACTGTCAGAAGGGCAGATAGGAGGAGCCACCCTGCCTGCAGAGCAGTGCCAGCTCATCTCACCAGTGGCAAAGCTGGGGGATAAAGACATTGATAACAGGACTTCTGCTTCATGCAGGAGCTGAGCCCGACTCTGCCAGTAACTGGTTTTACACCTTTTGCTCTGGCTGCACAGAATGGACACACTGATGAAATGGAGGTCTTCATTCAGAAAGGTACCTTACTGTACATGCACAATACTGCATTGTCTCTGCCTGCAGCCACCTCACAGATTTTATCCACTGCTTCCTCAGTCACCCACTATCACACGGTAACCATAGGCCTTCTCCTATTATCTTAAGCCTTCCCCAGTACCCACTATCTTCTTGCACCCACTGCTACCCCAGCCACCCATACTCTCACTGTCACCTTAGGCCTTCCGATGTTACCCTAAGCCTTCCCCAGTCACCCACTACCTCTCCCCATAACCCACTATTTCCTGGTCACCCCCTGCCTTCCCCTGTCATACGCTGCCTTCCACTGTTAGCCACTCCCTCTCCCTGTCACTGTCTCTTACTGTCACCCTTCAACCTTCTTCTTTCACCCATTGCCTCTCCACATCACCCACTGCCTCTCTCTGTCACCAACTGCCTCTTTTTGTCACACTCTGCCTCCCACTGTCACTCTCTGACTCTCCCTGTCACCCAAAAATGCCCCTGTCACCACCACTGCCTCTCCCTGTCTGCCTCTCCCCTGTTACCACCGCCTCTCCATGCCACCTTCCCCATGTCACCCTCTCCCTGTCACCCATCAGCCTCAACCTTTCCATCACCCACTGACTCCCCAATCACCACCTGTCTCTCCCTGTCACCCTCTACCTCTCCGTCACCCACTGACTTCCCAGTCCAGCCCCACTGACTTCCCAGTCCATCACCCACTGACTTCCCAGTCACCACCTGCCTCTCCAAGGTACTCTCCTGCAGTACCATCCATGGGCCACAGTGTCCTGTAGAGAAAAAATGTGGGTGATCACACTTTCTCTCACCTACTTTTACAGTATGTAGAGAACAGCAGCACACCCCAGCGTAATGAGTAACATGGTTTTTTCATCTCTTTTGCCATATGAATTACACCCATATTTGACCAATTTTTAGGTTATATCATCTCTTTGGCCATATGATTTACACCTACAGTACATTACAACAATCTTCGCAGGTTTTGTCACATCCATTCTTCCATTGTGTTGTACTATTAGAAAAGCTAGGGCTACTTGCTTGTGACTGTATAAATGTTTACTCAATATAAACTTGATAAAACATGGTGTTACCACATGGTGTTATGGTGAAGCCACCTCACATAACCAGCAGTTTACATTTTCACTCTCCAAACTGCTTGTCAGTAAATCCTGCAGTTTGGAGGTGAAAACCATTGTGTGCAGCTATTTCAAAATCAATGAGAAAACAAACAAACACTGGGGCAGATGTATTAACCTGGAGAAGGCATAAGGAAGTGATAAACCAGTGATATGTGCAAGGTGATAAAGGCACCAGCCAATCAGATCCTAACTGTTAATTTACATATTGGAGCTGATTGGCTGGTGCCTATATCACCTTGCACATATCACTGGTTTATCACTTCCTTATGCCTTCTCCAGGTTAATACATCTGCCCCTCTGTTTGGTAAATTCCTCTCTAATCTTACTATGTCAGTTTAAATATGGGATAATACTACTAAGACTTGTCTGACAATAACATGCATCTTCCAAATTTATACTGTATATAGGGGGTAATTCCAAGTTGATCGCAGCAGGATTTTTTTTAGCAGTTGGGCAAAACCATGTGCACTGCAGGGGAGGCAGATATAACATGTGCAGAGAGATAGATTTGGGTGTGGTGAGTTCAATCTGCAATCTAAATTGCAGTGTAAAAATAAAGCAGCCAGTATTTACCCTGCACAGAAACAAAATAACCCACCCAAATCTAACTCTCTCTGCACATGTTATATCTGCCTCCCCTGCAGTGCACATGGTTTTGCCCAACTGCTAAAAATTTCCTGCTGCGATCAACTTGGAATTACCCCCATAGTTAAATACAATAATGTTTTTAGTGCTGCAAGTATGGTGGTACGAGGTGGTACTGCTTACCAGTAAGAAATTGCCAGCCGGTACACAGTACTGCCGGCCTGACCTCCATGCTTGCAGCCGCTGTGCAATGCGCCCCTCTCTTGTGTCCCTCTTGTGTCTCCCGCGGCATGTCTCTGAAATGAGGCTGCTGGTCTGCAAGCTCTGATTGGCTCATGAACTGGCACCTCATTTCAGAGACACGCTGCCACCACCAGAGACACAAGAGGGACACAGGAGATGCGTGCACTGCACCTGGCACTGGGGGGCATACATCGCACTGCGGGCATGTGTGTACCTGTCACTGGGGGGCATATGTGGCATTGGGAACATATGTGTACCTGTCACTGGGGGGGGCATATGTGGCACTGGGGGCATGTGTGTACCTGGCACTGGGGGGGCATATGTGGTGCTGGGGCAATATGTGTTTCTGGTACTGTGGGGTCATATTTTTATCTGGCACTGTGGGGGCATATGTGTAACTGACAATGTGGGGGTGTATTTTTATCTGGCCCTGTGGGGGCATATATGTATCTTGCACTGGGGGACATATTTGTATCTGGCACTGTGGGGGCATATGTTTATCTGCCACTGCACTACTAGGGGTATACTGTATGTGTATCTGGTACTCCACCATTGGGGACATATGTATCTGGCACTGCACTACTGGGGGTATATGTGTATCTGTAACTTCACTATTGGGGGCATAAGTGTATCTGGCACAGCACTACTTGGGGTATATGTGTGTCTGGCACTCCACTATTGGGGCATATGTGTATCTGGCACTGCACTACTGGGGCATATGTGTATTTGGCACTCAACTATTGGGGGCATATGTGTATCTGTAACTGCACTACTGGGAGTATGTGTATCTGGCACTCCTCAACTGGGGGCATATGTATCTGGCACACAGTACCACTAAGACATTTTTTATACTTGCACCACTGAATGTTTTACACTTTGCAATATTTACTTAACTTGTATGGTTGATAAAATGACAAACTGATTTATACATATACAGCGTTCATCTGGCCCATACTGGTAAATGGGAAACCCTCGGTGGACCCCACTGCCTGAGGGATCCTCCTCTAGGGATTGGATTCCAGACTGTGTACTTAAATTGTACATGATACATAAATTAATTATACCTTATACGGCACAGGACTATGGTGTATTTTCTAAAGTGCATTGCTGTTATTAATCTGGTACATTATCATGCGTGCACTACCAGTATTTATTACTCACCTTAAAAGTTAGCTTTTATTTGACATTTATTTGATTGCCCTATAAAGGTGTCTTGAGTACAAGATAATCACATTATCATCTGCTGGCTGTTTAAAATCCTGTTTTATGTGCATATTTGGTTATCTGTCAACACGTCACCAGTGGTGCAGAGGGGTCCGTGTGCAGACTCTGGGTGGGCCCCTTCCTGTCCATGGCGCAGTAGGCTCCGGCATTGTGCCAGAGTCTACTGCGCAAGTCTTCTGAAACATGGTGCCCGCCAAATTCCGAAGTCTAATTACAACCGCGTTTGCGTGGCAGCTATTTTTGCGGTGATTTTTGTCACGGCTGCAGCACCTGATGCAGGACTCCAGAAAGGTAGATATTAAAACATGGGTGCAGAGTGTGTAGTGTGGGCCACCCTGGACCAATGGGCCCGTGTGCATGGCACATAATGTACCCATTATAGAAAAGCCAATGCATGTCACCTCTGCCTCTGAGTTTATCTTTAGGAACTATTTTTAAATATAGAGAATGTTATTATTAGAGATGAGCGGGTTTGGTTCTCTGAGAACCGAACCCCCCAAACTCCACATGTTTTACACGGGTCCGAGGCTCAGTTGTTCCCGCAAGACTCTGAAAACCCGAACGAGGCAAAACGTCATCATTCCGCAGTCATATTCTCGCGAGATTAGGATTCCATATAAAGAGCCGCGCGTCGCCGCCATTTTCACTTGTGCATTGTAGAGGGTACAGAGAGGACGTGGCTACGTTCTCTCAGTGGCAAATCTCAATATCAGTGCTCAGTATCAGTGCTTATTGCTGCTCAGTAATACTAGTAGTGTGTCTCTCTTGTGCTGCATCTTGCTGCTGTAGGGTGCTGTGTTAGTAGTGTCCTGTGACTGTGTATCGTTCATCATCATTCCAGTCACAGTGGTATCTGGGGGGTGACAATTCCAGAGTGCTTTTGTGCTGCTCAGTAATAGTTACTAGTACAGTGTCTCTCTTGTGCTGCATCTTGCTGCTGTAGGGTGCTGTGTTAGTAGTGTCCTGTGACTGTGTATCACTCATCATCATTCCAGTCACAGTGGTATCTGGGTGGTGACAATTCTAGAGTGCTTTTGTGCTGCTCAGTAATACTAGTACAGTGTCTTGTGCTGCATCTTGCTGCTGTAGGGCGCTCTGGTAGTAGTGTCCTGTGACTGTGTATCGTTCATCATTCCAGTCACAGTGGTATCTGGGGGGTGACAATCCCAGAGTGCTTTTGTGCTGCTCAGTAATAGTTACTAGTACAGAGTCTCTCTTGTGCTGCATCTTGCTGCTGTAGGGTGCTGTGTTAGTAGTGTCCTGTGACTGTATATCGTTCATCATCATTCCAGTCACAGTGGTATCTGGGGGTGAAATTCCAGAGTACTTTTGTGCTGCTCAGTAATGCTAGTATAGTGTTTTGTGCTGCCTTGTGCTGCTCAGTATCAGTTCTCCGCAGTATCATCAGTGCTCAGTATCATCTGTGCTCAGTATAATCAGTGCTCAGTATAATCAGTGCTCAGTATAATCAGTGCTCAGTATCATCAGTGCTCATTATCATCAGTGCGCAGTATCAGTGCTCAGTATCAGTGCTCATTATCATCAGTGCTCAGTATCAGTGCTCAGTATCATCAGTGCTCAGTATCAGTGCTCAGTATCATCAGTGCTCAGTATCATCAATGCTCAGTATCATCAGTGTTCATTATTATCAGTGCTCAGTATTAGTGCTCAGTATCATCAGTGCTCAGTATCATCAGTGCTCAGTATAATCTGTGCTCAGTATCATCAGTGCTCAGTATCATCAGTGCTCAGTATTATCAGTTCTCAGTGTCTTGTGGTGCTCAGTAATACTACATTACTAATACTAGTACAGTGTCATGTGCTGCATCTTGCTGCTGTAGGGTACTGTGGTAGTGTCCTGTCACTGTGCATTGGTCATCATCATTCCAGTCACAGTGGTATCTAGTATCTATCTAGTGGTATCTACTTCCAGACATTACGGCCATCTAATTCCAGATATACTGTATTACTGTCATATAATTCCAAACATTAAAAAATGGAGAACAAAAATTTGGAGGGTAAAATAGGGAAAGATCAAAATCCACTTCCACCTAGTGCTGAAGCTGCTGCCACTAGTCATGGCAGAGATGATGAAATGCCATCAACGTCGTCTGCCAAGGCCGATGCCCAATGTCATAGTAGAGAGCATGTACAATCCAAAAAGCAAAAGTTCAGTAAAATGACCCAAAAATCTAAATTAAAATCATCTGAGGAGAAGCGTAAACTTGCGAATATGACATTTATGACACGGAGTTGCAAGGAACGGCTAAGGCGCTCTCCTATGTTCCTCATGACTAGTGGTTCAGCTTCACATGACGATGGAAGCACTCATCCTCCCGCTAGAAAAATGAAAAGAGATAAGCTGGCAAAAGCACAGCAAAGAACTGTGCATTCTTCGAAATCACAAATCCCCAAGGAGAGTCCAATTGTGTCGGTTGCGATGCCTGACCTTCCCAACACTGGACGGGAAGAGGTGGCTCCTTGCACCATTTGCACACCCCCTGCAAGTGCTGGAAGGAGCACCCACAGTCCAGTTCCTGATATTCAAATTGAAGATGTCACTGTTGAAGTACACCAGGATGAGGATATGGGTGTTGCTGGCGCTGAGGAGGAGATTGACGAGGAGGATTCTGATAGTGAGGTGGTTTGTTTAAGTCAGGCACCCAGGGAGACACCAGTTGTCCGTGGGATGAATAAGGCCATTGACATGCCTGGTCAAAATACAAAAAAAAAATCACCTCTTCGGTGTGGAATTATTTAAACAGAAATGCAGACAACATGTGTCAAGCCATGTGTGCCTTTGTCAAGCTGTAATAAGTAGGGGTAAGGACATTAACCACCTAGGAACATCTTCCCTTATACGTCACCTGGAGCGCATTCATCAGAAGTTATTGGCAAGTTCAAAAACTTTGGGTGACAGCGGAAGCAGTCCACTGGCAACTAAATCCCTTCTTCCTCTTGTACCCAAGCTCCTGAAAACCACACCACCAACTCCCTCAATGTCAATTTCCTCCTTAGACAGGAATGCCAATAGTCCTGCAGGCCATGTCACTGGCAAGTCTGATGAGTCCTCTCCTAACTGGGATTCCTCCAATGGATCCTTGAGTGTAACGGCTACTGCTGCTTGCGCTGCTGTTGTTGCTGCTGGGAGTCAATCGTCATCCCAGAGGGGAAGTCGGAAGACCACTTGTACTACTTCCAGTAAGCAATTGACTGTCCAACAGTCCTTTGCGAGGAAGATGAAATATCACAGCAGTCATCCTGTTGCAAAGCGGATAACTCAGGCCTTGACAACTATGTTGGTGTTAGACGTGCATCCGGTATCCGCCGTTAGTTCACAGAGACTTAGAGAATTGCTTGAGGTAGTGTGTCCCCGGTACCAAATACCATCTAGGTTCCACTTCTCTAGGCAGGCGATAACAAGAATGTACACAGACGTCAGAAAAAGTGTCCTCAGTGTCCTAAAAAATGCAGTTGTACTCACTGTCCACTTAACCATGGACATGTGGACAAGTGGAGCAGAGCAGACTAAGGACTATATGACTGTGACAGCCCACTGGGTAGATGTATTGCCTCCCACAGCAACAACAGCGGCAGCACCAGTAGCAGCATCTCGCAAACGCCAATTCGTTCCAAGGCAGGCTACGCTTTGTATCACCGCTTTCCATAAGAGGCACACAGCTGACAACCTCTTACGGAAACTGAGGAACATCATCGCAGATTGGTTTACTCCAATTGGACTCTCCTGCGGATTTGTGATATCAGACAACGCCACCAATATTGTGCGTGCATTACAATTGGGCAAATTCCAGCACGTCCCATGTTTTGCACATACATTGAATTTGGTGGTGCAGAATTATTTAAAAAACGACAGGGGCGTACAAGAGATGCTATCGGTGGCCAGAAGAATTGCGGGCCACTTTCGGCATTCAGCCACCGCGTGCCGAAGACTGGAGCACCAGCAAACACTCCTGAACCTGCCCCGCCATCAGCTGAAGCAAGAGGTGGTAACGAGGTGGAATTCAACCCTCTATATGCTTCAGAGGATGGAGGAGCAGAAAAAGGCCATTCAAGCCTATACATCTGCCCATGATATAGGCAAAGGAGGGGGAATGCACCTGACTCAAGTGCAGTGGAGAATGATTTCAACATTGTGCAAGGTTCTGCAACCCTTTGAACTTGCCACACGTGAAGTCAGTTCAGACACTGCCAGCCTGAGTCAGGTCATTCCCCTCATCAGGCGGCTTTTGCAGAAGCAGCTGGAGAGATTGAAGGAGGAGCTAAAACGGAGTGATTCCGCTAGGCATGTGGGACTTGTGGATGGAGCCCTTCATTCGCTTAACCAGGATTCAGGGGTGGTCAATCTGTCAAAATCAGAGCACTACATTTTGGCCACCGTGCTCGATCCTAGGTTTAAAGCCTATGTTGTATCACTCTTTCCGGCAGACACAAGTCTGCAGATGTTCAAAGACCTGCTGGTGAGACATTTGTCAAGTCAAGCGGAACGTGATCCGCCAACAGTTCCTCCTTCATTTTCTATCGCCACTGGAGCTGCCAGGAAAAGGATAACATTTCCAAAACCACCTGCTGGCGGTAATGCAGGGCAGTCAGGAGCAAGTGCTGACATTTGGTCCGGACTGAAGGACCTGCCAACGATTACTGACATGTCAATAATCTACTGTCCCTGTATATGATTCTGTCACCATTGAAAGAATGGTGGAGGATTATATGAGTGACAGCATCCAAGTAGGCATGTCAGACAGTCCGTACGTATATTGGCAGGAAAAAGAGGCAATTTGGAGGCCCTTGCACAAACTGGCTTTATTTTACCTAAATTGTCTCCCCCCCCCCCCCCCTCCAGTGTGTACTCCGAAAGAGTGTTTAGTGCAGCTGGTCACCTTGTCAGCGATCAGAAAATGTGGAGAAGATGATGTTCATCAAAATTAATTATAAATTCCTCCGTGGAGACATTTACCAGCAATTGCCTCCAAAAAGTACATAGGGACCTGTGATGGTGGATTCCAGTGGGGACAAATGAATACTCTGTGAGGAGGAGGTACACAGTGAAAGCGGTGAGAAATCAGAGGATGAGTGGACATCTTGCCTCTGTAGAGGCAGTTTGTGCAAGGAGAGATTGATTGCTTCTTTTTTGGTGGGGGCCCAAACCAACCAGTCATTTTAGCCACAGTCGTGTGGCAGACCCTGTCGCTGAAATGATTGGTTTGTTAAAGTGTGCATGTCCTATTTATACAACATAAGGGTGGGTGGGAGGGTCCAAGGACAATTCCATCTTGCACCTCTTTTTTTATTTATCTTTGCATCATGTGCTGTTTGGGGACTATTTTTTTAAGTGCCATCCTGTCTGACACTACAGTGCCACTCCTAGATGGGCCAGGTGTTTGTGCCGCCCACTTGGGTCGCTTAGCTTAGTCATCCAGCGACCTTGGTGCAAATTTTAGGACAAAAAATAATATTGTGAGGTGTTCAGAATAAACTGGAAATGAGTGGAAATTATGATTATTGAGGTTGATAATACTATAGGATCAAAATTACCCCCAAATTCTATGATTTAAGCAGTTTTTGAGTTTTTTTTTTTTTTAAACACCCGAATGCAAAACGCATCCGAATCCGACAAAAATCTGAAAGGGTGGTTTTGCCAAAACGTGTCCCAATCCAAAACACGACCGCGGAACCGAATCCAAAACCAAAACACAAAACACGAAAAAAGCCCTCTGCACATCTCCAGTTATTATTACTCTACATATTTTGATTACAATCAAGTTTTTTTTGTTTTTTTTGGTGGAATGTTCTATTGAAGTGTTTGAAGCTGAAATGTTTTATTATTCCATACCTAAAAGTCTACACTGCATTTGATAATATACTGTAAAGTACAGTAAATGCAATTGTGGATATATTCTGCGCATTGAACCCAGTGGCATAACTACATCCATTGCTGCCCATGCTAATGGGCCCAAAATGTTGCCCCATTTACAGTCTTTAAGACTGCGTCCAGGGGCTTGCTGGCAAGTGCTGCCAATGATTAGAAGCAGGCCCTGTGCAAATGTCATTAAGCTTCCTTGGTTGGTACTTAGAATGCTCCTCCATTCTGGCTTGAGTTCAATATTTATCCCACTATCTAATTACTAAGCATTCTTTCATAAGTGCAGTTGCACCACATGTACTTTATGGATTCAGGGTATGAGTATACTTTATAACAGCCTATGCATCCTTCTGTAGTGTGTTACATGCAGTTCTCATTTGACAGTCTCCAGAGAGGTTTCTGCTGCTTTAAAGAAACAGTGGTCCGATTTTAAAGCTTTCTTGAATGATTTAAAGTTATCTACTGGAGCAGTAAAGAAATACATTCATTCCAAAATATGCATAGAAAGACTTCTTAAATTGACAGTGTCTACTCCACTGCACTACCTCAATTGTCATAACTCCCATTTATATATTGCAGATAATGTACTTTTCAGATAATTGTTTTGAAGGAAGATCGAGGGATGGGGAGAAGAATGGAAGTGATTTGAAGGGACCAGTGACAACCACTGGTGGCTGCTGGTTGTGTCGTCCAGATGGCATTAGCAACAGCTCTTAGATCAGTTCTGCCCCTTGCTTCCCACAAAATCATGGGTTCACAGCTGAGGAGTGTCACCACACTAAGGACAGCGACAGAGTTAAAACAGCTCAAAACATAATGTTATTTCTCCATTTTGATCTCTGTGGCTTCCTTGGTGGTAGCAGTTGCCACCACAACCTCTGCAAAAGTGGAGAACAAGTGCCCTTGCTCTGTCTTCAGAACCTGAAAAGGAAGGATGCTCAATTGTGAAAAATGGTAACTAGCGGTTGACAGCATCTTGACATATCTACAGTGACTAGTTATACTTTCATATTTTAGAATCAGAAGCAGGCAACAAAGTTGACATGCTATCAATGTTAACATAACATCCGTGTCAACATGCTGATTGTTGACGCTTAATGTACAATGTCAACATAATGACCACTTCGGCATACTCATGTCGACATAATGAATGGTAACATTATGACTGCCGAACATACAGTATATACTGAACCTCTTTCTCCACCACCAGCTATAATTATTATTCCATTGCCTTATACTGTATATCAATTGCTCCTCAGAGCTCTAAGATTGTAAGCTTATATGGGCAAGGCTACTTTTACATTTTGTATCATGTCATTGAGGGAGATGTACTAAGCCTTGGAGAGAGATAAAGTGGAGATAGATAACGTACCAGCTGATCAGCTCCTGGCAGTTAGGAGCTGATTGGTTGGTAGTTTATCTCTCTCCACTTTATCACTTTCTAAGGCTTAGTATGTACTTCTGTCCCAATATTGTATGTTATTTATTTGAGCTATGAACTCACTCAGTGTAGACTGCTAAGTAGTATGTTGAAGTTTTACCATAAAGGAAATAATAGTAATGTGTAAACAAACGCTGTTTCGCATAAAGCTGTGACATAATGTATGTTGTGAACCTATTCCTGTTCAATAAACAGAACAAAAATCAGCCCACCTTAACAACAAATTAAGAATTGCCTTACTTCAATATAACCAATGGCAGATGCAGTGTGCTAAAAGTAAAGCCACTTTGTTCCTCTGAAGAATTCACTGAATTTATTTTATTATAAGATATGTTGCTATACATGGGAAAAGACATGAAAAGTGTCTGGGTAGACACAGAGTTTAAAATCATTGCCGTAAATAAATCCACATTGATAGGGTGATGAGCCAAGGTCCCTTTTAATCCAAGACAGGAAATCCATCACCAGTATTGTAAGAGATTGACGGAAGTATCTTCAGTGGAACAAAGCCCCATACCTCTCATAAAGAGATCATGAAAACTAATAGGGTTTTCACTAGAGATGAGCGGGCTCGGTTCTCCAAGAACTGAGCCCACCCAAACTTCCTGGATCTGAGGGAATCCAAGCCTAGCTTGGGCTTTCCTGCCAGGATCAGATTCCAGAACAAGGTAAAACGTCATCTTCCTGGTGTTGGATCATGCGTGTTTTGGATTCAATATAAGTCTGAGAGCACAGCCACTAGACTGCCAGGGCAAATATCAACAATATTATCCTCCTAATACAGGGACAGCATTAACACACTGGTGTTTTTATGTCACTGCCCGCAGTGCAGCTTTAATTCTTTGTTGGTGCACAGTGGTGCATGCCACCATTACTATAATTACATAAGCAGAACATTTTACCTAACCAGATGATATTGTGGGCACTTGATATGTTTTGCTGCACCGGCAGCTGCTTGTAAAAACAGGGAGAGTCACTCCCAATATTAAAACAGATAGCAAATGAATTAGCACCATTTATACTGAATAAGTATTTACCTCAATGCAATGATTGGATTGATTATACTTACATATAAAAGAATTATACCAATGTATTACATATATACAAACACATTCACAACATGTGCCAAATATACAAGCATTTTCACCCAAATTTGGCTTATTTGGGACAATTAATCAATGGTGTCCGTTCCTATGTATACCACCCGCGTTCCTATTTATACCACCCGCCACCACCCAAGGGGGAATGTTACCCTGTGACAACATAAGGTCACCACCGGCCCCAAAGTGCGGCAAGTGCAGCAAGCCCACGAGGGGACACGTTGTGCTCGCATCTGGTATTCCGGCTGACAGGTTCCCGCATTACTCTACTGACTGTTGGGATCCCAACCGCTGGCATATCATACTGAATGTGCTCTTTTCATAACTGTATGCTCACATACAACTAATAAATATTGCTTTAGGTGGCCATACACTGCAATTATTGGCCTGATCAGACTCTAATTGTCTGTTTGACTAATTGCACAGTGCATGGCCGCAACCGAGCACCAATTATCATTCTGTTAATGAAGAACAATCTTCCAGCATGCCTGAAAGCTGAAAGATGCAATAATTTGTGTTCAGATATCTCACCATCAGACAGACCAATTATCTGACCGTGTATGGCAAGGATATTGTATGTTTTCAGAATGTCACTTAATTTTCTGTTTGCCGTTCTGATGGTGAGTTTTATCTGACAGTTTATGGATACCTCTAATACAAACAGTACTTGCTGATGAGTTTCACTGAATTGCCACTTTCTCTTACCACTTTATGGGGCCCTTTTTATCAAAGAGTTTTAGCTATTTAAAACTCATTGCATATGATAAATTTTGCTCCAGTCAATCCGTTTCTAATCATAATTTTCCAACACTTGACAGTTAGGAGCTGATTGACTAGAGCACCATTTATAATACGCAACGAGTTTTAAATAGCTCAAACTTGTTTATAAATGGGCCTCTATATTATCTGTGAAAGCCTGTATTAAGATATATTAATTCAACTATGTATCATACTCTCTATAATGTCACCCTTGCAAATAATTCTTGAGTATGAGTTTCATACATACTTATATTTACTCCTAGTTATGTATTTCTTATGTAGGGAAAAGTAAAACATAGAGGTGATCTGGCATTAACATCTGGTCATAATACCACTTCTGGGGTACAACATCCCCTTAATGAAGTTGGCATAACATACAGTATACTAGTTACAGGAAGTGACAAAATGGTCAATGTGGCTGTAACCCTTTCATATGAAAAAGAGTAAGTGGACATTTCATCAACTATTTGACCACTAGATGTACCTATTCTGTCCCTACAGATTGGCAGATGACCTTGATAAATTTGATAGGCTCTTTGATTGTCAAATAACACCCAATGCATATTCAAAATTACATTAGAGAACAGATGCAGTAGATCTGTTTTCACTCTTTGTGGAAGAGTTTAAGAATATGGGATTGAGCCAATATTTAATATTTACTGCCTTAAATCATTTTTGCTGATCCCTTATTTATAACCTCCCCCCCTCCCCCAGGGTCTTTTATGTTCCAATGATAGAATATAAATGGACACATTCGACACATTCTACGTTAATGTGAAATGGTCATCTGTTTATCTGGCACTTTTATACTGTACAGTAAAACACAAAATTATATAAGATGGTAACACCAAGGACTGTGAGACACACTTGCAACTCTGAATACAAAGGTCTGGTCCAAATCCAAGTCTTCTTGGTACCCTTGAGGTTATACAGTGGAGTTGCCTTATGATCCTGCATGTTGAAGTTCTACTGTAGTACAGTTTGTCAGAAAGCTATAGCAACACAACTGATTTAACTCATAGGCAGCACCTGATTGGACTGTGTTCTTTCATCAAATCAGGAGCAATCTACTGTATCATAGCAACCAGTTTAGTTTTTCTAAAAATTTTGACCATTGTCTCTGTACAACTCAGTCTGTGCTTCAGCTGCATTCATATTTATAGTATAGCTTGTTTTTTTTTACATGCTGTACACTAAATGTAACATGCCTACTGTACGTTGACACTTTTATTAAGACTAATTAATAGAATTCCCAGAAATCAAGGATACATGTGTCAATTGTGCCATGCATTTTTGGAGATAGAGGCATTTGCCACTCTGCATATTGTATTTGCGTGTTTCAGTTTATCTTTTCTCATTTCCAAATGTTAAATGTGTAAAAAGATTTCTTCAAAAGAACATTTAAAAAACGCAACAATCTCCAAATCTCCAAATCAGTATTGATAAGTTTCAGAAAGGGAAATCATTTTCAGTGAAGCAACAGTTGTTTTATAAATGTTACTTGTATTAATGTAAGTTCAATAAACGTGAATACGTTTTCCCATTAATGTCATTGGAATTGTGTTTTAAATAGTACAGTATGTCTTCACAGCAGTGCATTACTGTTAGCATGTGCCCATAACAGTGCATGTTCTATATGAGTGATTTATCTACCTCGGCAGTCTGTGGTGTCTGGTGTGTGCATATTACCAGTTGATTTGTAAATCCCTAATACATCACTTCACTATATTAATCTCATTCATCATCAACTAATCTGCTTGGAAATAAAGATAGTACCAATTATTAATCACGGCCACTGGCACCCGCTTCTATACAGGACAACATGTTTCAACTGTCAGGTGTCATCCATCCCGGATTCTCTTCCCCAGAAATAAAGAAAATGAAATTGGACTAATAGGAACCTCATTTCTGCCTTGATTAAAGGCCTACATTTTCTCTAGGCATTGCCTGTTCTAGTCCTGACTTGTGAGATATTCAGTGTTCTCGTAATGTCATTCGGACAGAGTGCGGCTGTCTCCTTAGGTCATTCTTCTTCAGATTCACTTGTTTTACATGGAGTATAGGCTAGAAAATCCAGACTTCCTTTGGGGTGTTAATTAAGAGGAGCATCCAAAATTAATCAGCAAATTCACCAGGGCGAAGGGGAGCTGTCTAATGGCCTCCATATAAAAATGTGCTCCAAGTGCGGAGAAATAAGCCTTCGGCTATGGTAAGACAAAACAAGTGCACAGACGGCAGCATGACACAAAAATTTATATACATATACATTTTTACATTCATTTTTTTTGTCAGCCTGTCACCTTTAATTATGAAGGATGATTTGCTATTTGGCAGATTTGAAAATTGTAAACGCCTGGCTATTTGAAATTCATCATATGCTTAGTGTCTCCGGGATAGAATGACACAGACTTGTAGAGGAGAGGAAAGCAATAAACTTGCACTAACTTAAATTGGAGTCATTTATTGATTAGGCTACTTCAGTGTGATCATCATACCGTATTGGCTATGAAAATGTGTTCAGCATTGTCTGCCAGGCTTATTAGATTATGCTACCTTAATAATATTAAATTCAAACATTGCCATTGGTTAATAATCATTTTGTAAGTTACAACAGTTTCTTTATTTGAATTTTGCTTTTATTTCTATTTTATATTAATTGAGTTTATGCTGTAGTGTGTATTGTTAATAATTTGCATATACCTTCAGGCTAATAATGACCTTTATATAGAAAAAGCAACCATTGTGTTTTGCCCAGTTAAATAAATACATTCAGCTCCAGCCATTCCCTCACCTGCACATGGAATAATTATGTTTAGTAATATTACTTACATATGTTGTTTAGGTTTGTTTCAAAGTGTTTCAACATTGACTTGTTGTAGAAATAAATCTAAGGGGATATACAATAAATATACTGGGCCAAGGTTTCTTTCAAGTAGCTGTTCTTACTTATTATGCTTTGAAAACATAGTCTGCATCATGGTTTGGCTTTTTTGCTTCATGTGATGTTTGGAGAGTTTGAGGGGACCCTGTTTGTGGTTGAATTTTTGAAAAGCAGTTTATGCCGTGGTGTTAATTTATGAACAGCTGGATTCCTTTCAGTTCAAACATTCAGAATGTTTGTTGATTTCAAACATTAAAGTTAAAAATTGTTAGTAGAAATATGCTTTAAATTCACTAATAATCAGTTCATGAGGCAAAGTGGGCTGTATAGCCAGTAAAGAATGTGTTTCCAAAAATCTGGTGCAGATTGGCGGGTTTGGTGTATAAGTTTTCCAATTGTCCATTTTTGTGAAAGCACAAACTGATTTATATTATAACTTATCACAAAGGTTTTGTTCCTAATAAAGTATGTGCAAAAACTTTGTTTTTAGCGCACACATAACTTGTGCAAACGGAACACAGTTAAATCTGGCAAAATCTTCCGATAACTGTTGTGTAGTATCTAATTGCTAGGCATTAATAAACTTTTAAATTATAACAGTTATTCCATTTGATTACGTCTATTGTTATATCTAGTGTAATATCAACGTTTTCAATGAGAAACGTGTATTTCTTGCATCATTGTGTCTCTTCAGGCATATGTATTGGCTGCAATATATAACAATACACTGACTATCTCAGGGTCCATTTTTAAAATATAAGTTACTCCTGTAAATATGGGTCCATGGTTGAGCACTAGATAACACCAAGACATTGCCACTGTGTAAGAATCTTTGTTACCTTCTGCACAACTGCTCTGTATTTCCAAAGAGAGCACCATTAACCACGTGCACAGAGCTGTTAGAATGTGCTCTGAGTGCAGGGTAGGCAGAATGAGGACCTCACTGACTGGCTTTAAAGTTAAGTTTACTTAGTCCGATCTAGTCACTGATCACCCACATGTCCAACATAGGTCCAGGTGTTCTCAATGAGTTCATTAGCTAATGACTGCACACTCAGATCTCTTGCTGTATACACTAAATTCAGACTAGTTGTCATTTTATAGATTGCGTATTTACAAATTTTCACCATTAAATTTCATAATTTATGTTGGAGTCACTGAACATCACGTGGTATGCAAGGTAAAATGCCTTGGGTTTGCTTGGTTTGTTTGAATGATCTGAATGATCTGCAGTGGGTACATCAAGGAGCTTGCTATTCTCTACTTTCAGATGATGCCTTCATAGGCTAGAACTCAAACAATGGAAGGATCTCTGTGCATGAGTGCAAATGTCCATCTGTACGGAGCTCGGTCTGATCTGTTTTTCTGTGAAATTGTGCGTTTATGGTGTGGAGCTGACCGGTCAAAAAATGCAAGCGTACCGAAGTGCCCTGTCTTGTGGGAGTGTCACTGGAGTGACATGGGATTTTCATGGGAGTGTATGTAATACTCCGAGTCATGTGTACAAGGAAAGGAAACCTGTTTCTGATGGATCTCTTGCACCTAGCATGGAGCTGGTGTAAATGCAGATAACCATTGCAGCAGCTGGTGTACAAACAATTGGCAATGCGGCTTTCTGCTTACAGATGCACGAACCCTCATATTAGCTCTATGGATTCTCACATTAGCCTAGCTTCCACAGCTGCCCACAGCTACAGCCACTTTGCATGCGGATCAGCCCCTGTGTTCAGAGAGATAGAAAATGTGCAGCTGTAAAAGCCACACCAAAAGTCCAAATTGCTATCACTTCAAAACCACCTATTTAGTAAACTAAAACTTTTTTACTATACTGAAATAATGCTCAGTTTAGCCTCATTTATGGCCTAAAATAATCCTGAGAGTAAAGGACATTTGTTCTTTTGGCTTTATTTTTCACTGGGTACAATGGACCTAGGATGCTTCTTTGTGCAAGTGCAGCTAAGGAATCACAAAATGCATTCCATTAAAAATGTATGATGAAAGGTGATCTCCAACAGCTCAGAGCTGGTAAAAAGCCTTTTACATAGTAGAAATTTACTTATGACCTTCCGCATACTGGGATATACCTGTAAAAATGTTCCCACTCTGTTTCTCTTCAATAAACTCAGTTTGTAAAATGAAATATAATTTCAGTTTTTGTGCCAGGAAAATAAGGTCACCATTGCACATATTCTTTACTTGGCAAATAGCACCCTGACTCTGTCCAAATCCTAACTTCTGGCCCTCTGCAAATTCCAATATCTTACTCTGGAAACAGAAACCCTTTGATGGGAACCTAACTGTTATTGCATACTGTGGGGCAGGTATACTAAGTGCTAGAGAGAGATAAAGTGGAGAGAAATAAAGTACCAACCAATCAGCTCCTAACTGTCATTTTTCAAACACAGCCTCTAACATGGCAGTTAGGGTCTGATTAGCTGTCTGATTATCTCTGTCCACTTTATCACTTTCCAATACTTAATACATCTGCCCCATTGAGGTGTACTGTCAAGTGCTACTAAAGAGGGGATTGCGCAGCCTCCCAGCTGTGTTGTACTTTGTGAATAAGGTTCCACTATGGAAGTGTACTCCTTAAACCAGGGAGCATGTCTTATGTTTAACGTTTAGGGGTCTATTCATGAAGCAGTGAAAAGAGTGGAGAAGTGAGCCAGTGGAGAAGTTGCCAATGGCAACCAAGCAGCATTGAAGTAAAATGTATAATTTGCATACTATACAATTGTATGGAGCAGCTGATTAGCTGCCAAAGGCAACTTCTCCACAAAAAAGGATAAATAAAATCAATAGATCAATTTATCAAAAGAGCGCATTAACAATTTATTATATTAATACATTTCCATAAAAATTACACAATTTATACGAACACACACAATAAAAATGACATACAAATTTGCTATATGTCAGCGGTAAAGAACCTATAGCTCCTGTAATGAATAAAGAGTAGTAATAGTCATCAGTTGTTTATAGAATTCCTTATTCAGCTGGATCAAATCCTTTTAGTGTGCATAAAGGGCTAATTAGTATGATGCTTGTGCCAAACAATGTAGTTCATGTTTCTTTTGTAAGTATACCTGTTGACGTTGGGATGAATCCTTAATGGAGTGCGACTAAACTTATTATCTACTCACTAGTCATCTCACAGCTCGATTATTGCAACATTCTTCTCACTGGCCTCCCACTCTCCCATCTAGCTCAGGGCCGGATTTAGTGGTGGTGGGGGGGGGGGATTGGGGCGAACGCCCCCCTAATTTACAGATACAGCCACGCCCACTTAGGAACTTTCTGTTGCTGCAGCTCTGGGCACGGGGGTGAGCTGCGATGTCATTGCGTCTGCTGTGAAGGGACCCGCGGCAAGTCGGCAGCTTTGAAATGAGTCATTCTGACTCTTTAGTGTGCTGTTGCTCAGTCTCTGTGATTAAGAGGATGCCATCCGGCCAGAAGAGGACAAGGAGGAGGGACAAAAGGAGTCTGCTTCTTGGACTAGTCAGATGACATGTACGTATTATGTACTGTCAGACAAGTCTATTCTGAATAACAGTACAGTGTTGTGGCAGTGCCCTGTCAATGTTACTGCACTTTGTGTTGGTAGGCAGTGTGACAGGCAGGAGTGCAGATAGTAAACTTCATTAGGAGAAGCTGCAGTTGCACTCACTTCCGCTGTTTAATTATTCTGTAAAGTTATTTATCAGGTATGTGTTTCTATGCATCTTACATTCTCAGAAATAATGCTATGGGAACTTTTGGCATATTGGTTGTATCAAGGCAGTACATTAATCAGCAGCCAGGTTATATGACACTGCATTATCTGAGGTGGGCAGGTGTTGGATACAGGAAGCCTTAGGAATACACTATTTTTATTGATAAAGCTTGCAGACAGATCTTCGGGTTTTATGTAAGGTATCTAATGCAAGCTTGTGTACCCTATAGTTTTTCAAGTGCGGTGGAACTGTAAGTTCCAGCATGCCCTGCTCCTCCCAGGGCCATTCTCTCTCAGCCTCCTCCTTACTGACTGGGAGCTACAGGTGAGGCGGCTCTGCTCTTGCCTCTGGGCAATGACATCACAGTCTAAAAAATGGGAGGAGCAGGATGGGAAGTGGGAGGAGTAATGAGTAGAGAGAGGAGGAGTCTGTATTAATTTTTAAACTGCCCCTCCCTAAAAGAACAGTCTAGATCCATTCCTGATCTAGCTCCACACCGATCTGTTCTTAACTCCGCAGCTAGACTTAGCTTCCTCTCCCGCCGCTCCACATCTTCCACTCCCCTTTGACAAAATTTACACTAGCTCCCATTCCCCCATGGAATCCTCTTCAAACTCCTCACCCTCACATACAAGGCCCTTTTTAATTCCACTGCACCATACATCTCCAACCTCATCTCCCTACATACTCCTGTCCGCCCACTGCGGTCCGCCAATGACCATTGCCACTCGTCTACCCTGGTTACTACATCTCATGTGCGAATCTAAGATTTTGCCTGTGCTGCCCCTCTTCACTGGAACAAGCTCCCTTGCTCTATTAGAGTCTCCCTGACCTTACAAAGCTTCAAACGGGCACAGAAAACTCACCTGTTCATCAAAGCCTACCCTTCCGCTTAGGCTTGGGCTTAGGCTTGAGGCTGCTCTCCCATCCTCATGCCTTGGCCATCTTTGCCTCGCTCACTTCCTGACACCAAACCACCTACTGCTTGCTTGTACCTCATGTCACCTGTCTGTCTCCCTCTTCCCCTAGATTGTAAGCTCTGTGGAGCAAGGCCCTCTTTCCTACTGTTCTCACAGCCCTCTTCTCTTGCACTTCAATAACAGCTCTATCCTACTCAGTGACTGTCTATACCTGCATTTCCACCATCTCGTGACTGTTCATCTCTTCCAATGGCTGCCCGCCCCCAGTAGTATGCCAATTACTTCTTTGCTTCCTGGTATCTCAGCTGTATTGTATACTGAGAACTGTGGTGCTAATTATTACCTGTGCCCTGTTTTAGTTTTCTGTGATGTTAAGTTCTGTATACCCTGTATTGTTCTAATGTGTGTTGTATGTACGGCACTATAAAACACTTGTGGCGCCTTAGAAATAAATTGTAGTAATAATAATAATAATAATAATAATAATACTAAAGGGTATTATCTACAATAATTACAGATATACCACTAGAAAATCAACCAGGAGACATTAGCTAAAACAAGATAACAAATATGTTGCAGTATTATAACTTAGGAAATATCCAGGAGACACTCTAGAAACAAATACAGGAGGAAAATGCACACCCCTGAAGAAGGCAAGACGCTTTTACAAAACGTGTTGGTTATTAATAGCATGTGTCATGATCTCTTTTCAGAGGAAGAAAAAGGAGTATAGCACCAATCATTAAGCCATTAACAAAAGAAGGAGTAAGAACTGAGTTACACCATTGGACACTTAAAGTGGAGTGCATTATTGGACAACCATCTACACTATTAATATTATAGCACTCCCAAGGATATTGTTGTGATACAGTGGATTTTGGGCCTTTGACCAGCAAAGTCCACCCTTTAGGGAAGCTGCTGATTAGTTAAAAACTGTGGGAAATCTAAAAGAATCTGTGTTTTTATTAAAATACCACATACATAGTTATATATAATTTTATATATATATATATATATATATATATATATGTATATTGCAAGAGAATGCCGCGCCACTTGTGGTACCACAAATTCCCAAATAATTAAAAAACACTCCCAGTTATTTGGGCGTCGGCTGACCCCTAAAAAAACCGCAATGGTAGGTTGCCGCAAGAGAGAATAGGGATACCGGATAGGGGTTCTAAGCGACCTGAGGTGTTTATATGTGGCCGAGTATAATAAATATATAAAATATATATGTATAAATAAGATATAAATTTATTTCACAACACTAGGAATAGGTTAAAATACAATACCAAAGAAATATTTAAACGAATATAAAAATCCTTTACATAAAATGCAGTTCTCTAAAAATGACTATTTTTTAGAAAAAAAATGGACACATATTAAATTCTCAAATAAAGTGCGGATTGCCTGTGCAAATAAGCTACACAAATGTAGAGAGAATAGTATTGAGAGTCTTAACTGATATAGCAGGAGGTCTCTGGGTGAAGGCCCAACGCGTTTCGTCTCTAAGACTTCTTCATGGGGTCACAATTTAATATGTGTCCATATTTTGCTAAAAAATAGTCATTTTTAGAGAACTGCATTTTATGTAAAGGATTTTTATATTCGTTTAAATATTTCTTTGGCATTGTATTTTAACCTATTCCTAGTGTTGTGAAATAAATTTATATCTTATTTATACATATCTTTTATATATTTATTATACTCGGCCACATATAAACACCTCAGGTCACTTAGAACACCTATCCGGTATCCCTATATATATATATATATATATATATATATATATACACTAGCTATTCTACCCGTTCTTTACACAGGAGTTTCTGATTTTCACGGTTGTAAATATAAATTAGTGTAAAAAGAAATTGGTAAATGTATAGATATGTAAATTTGAGATGTGTTAAGCTGGGTACACATAGTTACATAGTTACATAGTCAGTGAGGTTGAAAAGAGGCAAAATGCCCATCTGGTTCAACCTGTATTCTGTGTTAAGATGTTCATATTATAATGCGCCTGCTGGAGTAATGGTTTAGTACCAATTGACGCTATGGATCTTGCCACTCCCATATAATTTAATGTCAGTATGTTAAATGCTATTGCCCTGGATACATTTTCCAGTTAGAAATTTGTCCAATCTGTTTTTAAATGCATTTACAGAGTCTGCCATTATTACTTTCTCCGGCAGGGAGTTCCAAATCTTAATTGCTCTTACCGTGAAGAACCCTTTCCTACGATGTGTACAGAATTTTCTCTCCTCTAGCCTCAGTGAGTGCCCATGCGTCCTATACAGAGTTCTTTTAATAAACAAATCCGCTGCTAGCTCCTTGTAATGACCCTTTACATATTTGAAGATATTAATAATGTCTCCTCTTAGTCACCTCTTTTCTAGTGTATACATATTTAACCTAGTAAGCCTTTTCTTGTACTCCAGTGTTTCTAACCCTTTAATCAATTTAGTAGCTCTTCTTTGAACTCTTTCTAGTTCCCCGATATCTTTTTTATAATACGGTGCCCAGAACTGAACACAATATTCCAGGTGCAGACGTACCAATGATTTGTACAGTGGCAGGATTACATCCTCGTCCCTTGTCTCAATGCCCCGTTTAATGCATGCAAGCACTTTTTAGCCGATGTTTAAATGCCGGTGGTGAATGACTATATCGTTAAACGATATAGCGTTCAACGACATAGAGCATACACACTGAATGTTATCGTTCAATGAAAATGATCAATGACGTCACCACCGGCATTCCCGGACATGCAGCTCAGCCCAACATTGACGGGTTGGGCTGCATGTCAGCTCAATATTGTGGATCACTGAATGATGTGCAGGAGCACACATCGTTTATCGTTTACCATTAATATCCCCTTACACACTGGATGATATAAGCCTAAAAATAAACAATAATGACATTTATATCGTTATCGTTTATTTTTTAGGCTGAAATCGCCTAGTGTGTATGATACTTTAATGTAAGAAAATATTAATCGATGGTTCTTGGCGTTACCCGAGGAGCACCCGTAGCAGATACGGTAAAAGGTGACAGGACCATTTTTGTTGTTTATAAAATATTGCACACTGGGAATGCAATCCAAATTTCGATCCGATTGTCCATTTGGACGTTATCGTTCACGCAATGCAGCCATGCATCGGTAATGCTGCCATTATTTCCACCCCCTTTTCATCCCCTTAGAGGAGGTTTTATTAAAATTCTAATTTAATAGTTCTAATTCTAATTACGTAGTTTTCCTATATCCAAACAGAAGAATGCCTTTGTCAAATTTCAGCTTCCCAACATATCGGGAAGAGAATTAGTTAGGAGTCAGTCAGTCAGTCAGTCAGTCAGTCAGTGAGGGCTTTAGCTGTTCCACCAGTTCTTCGCACGGGAGTTTCTGATTTTCACGGTTGTAAATATGAATAAGTGCAAAAAAATTTGTAAATCTATAGAGATGTAAATTTGAGATGTCTTAATGTACTGTAAGTAAATATTAATCCATGGTTCGTGGTGTTACCCGAGGAGCACCCATAGTAGATACTGTATGGTAAAAAGTGACAGGACCATTTTTGTAGTGTATTAAATTGTACACACTGGAGATGCAATCCAAATTTTGATCCAATTGTCTGTTTGGGCATTAACGTTCATGTAACGTAAGCCACGCATAGGTAATGATGTCATTATTTGAACTCCCTTTTTATCCCCTTAGGGGAGATTTACTAAAATTCTAAGTAAATAGTGTTTCTATATTCCACCTGAAGAATATCTGTGTTAAATGTCAGCTTCCTAACATATCGGGAAGTAAGAGAATAAGTGATGAGTCAGTCAGTCAGTGTGTGAGTGAGGGCTTTTGCACTTATATACATATGTTATATGTGAATAAGCAGTTGCCTTTTGTTGCCAAGTACTTTATTATTAAAATGTCTTAAACTAATACTAATAACCTCCTATCTTCACACACAGGGCTGCCGTCAGAAATTGTGGGGCCCAGGACTGACAAAACAGGTAGCACCCCCCCCCCCCCCCAAAAAAAAATGACAGATTGAGCCACTTTAATTGTGGCTCCCTCTGCGAATGAGTGCGCCCGGCGAGGCGGACCGCCGGACACATATGGGATGCGCGTGCGTCACAGACATGCACGCACCCCATTCAAAGTGAAGCATCTCTGTACGCTCGCCGGCATGCCTGGCTCAGGTGCGTCCAGGCACGCCAGGCGCCCCCACTTGCGATGTAGCTACACTTGATGAAGGTGGCTCCATCTGTGTGTGTGTGTGTATATATATATATATATATATATATATATATTAATTAGAGATGTGCGGCGGGTACTTTGTGTGTTTTGGTTTTGGATCTGGATCCTCGCTCATGTTTTGGATCTGGATTGGTTTTGCGCAAAACCACCCTTTCGGGTTTTTTGGTTTTGAATCTGGATGATTTTTGAAAAAAACACAAAAACAGATAAAATCACAGAATTTGGGGGTAGTTTTGATCCTACGTTATTATTAACCTCAATAACATTAATTTCCAATCATTTCCAGTCTATTCTAAACACCTCACAATATTGTTTTTAGGCCAAAAGTTTGCACCGAGGTAGCGGGATGACTTTGCTAAGCGACACAACTGTGTGGCACAAACACCTGGCCCATCTAGGAGTGGCACTGCAGTGGCAGACATGATGGCACTTTTAAAAACTAGGCCCCAAACAGCTCATCATGCAAATAAGAAAAATAGGTGCAATAAGGTAGCTGGATGACTAAGCTAAGCGACACAAGTTGCGGTACAAACACCTGGCCCATCTAGGAGTGGCACTGCAGTGGCAGACAGGATAGCATTTTTAAAAACTAGGCCCCAAACAGATCATCATGCAAAGAAGAAAAAGAGACAGTTCATCATGCAAAGAAGAAAAAGAGACAGTTCATCATGCAAAGAAGAAAAAGAGGTGCAATGAAGTAGCTAGATGACTAAGCTAAGCAACACAAGTGTGCGGCACAAACACCTGAACCATCTAGTAGTGGCACGCAGTGGCTGAATGTCAAAAGTGGCCCGCAATTTTTCGGGCCACCAACAGCATCTCCTGCACGCCCCTGTCATTTAAAAAAAAGTTCTGCACCACCAAATTAATTGCACATGCAAAACATGGGATGTACTGGAATTTGTCCAGATGTAATGCACGCACAGTATTGGTGGACTTATACAGCAGTACCCCTGGACTTATATGGCAGTACCCCTGGACTTATATGGCTGCACAACTGGACTGGACTTATACGACCCCTTGAATAAGTCTAAAGGATGAAACGCATTGGGCTTTCCCTCTATGACCTCCTGGTTATTAAGTTAAGAACCTCCTTTGTTTATTTTATATATTGATTTTTCTTTTTTTTATTAGGTTTATATATATATATATATATATATATATATATATATCCATAATTAATTGCTATTTATTCATGCTTTTATAACAAAAGTATTATTGTTAAAGTAACTGTCTAAAATTAAATTCCCCATTTTATTCTGAAAAAATCTTTTAAAAAAAATTCTGTCTTGCTTATTAGAGCTACATATTAGCATATTGACACCATTGGTTGCTTGAAACCCCTATCCCCTCTTTTCTTTTATATATATATATATATATATATATATACTGTATATATTATGTTTTTTTTTTAAATGATTATGTCCCCACAGTTATGCCCCTATCACCATAACATGCCCCACACAGTAATGCCCCAGTACCTGCTCATTGTCAGGGGTTCTATTTGTCATCCACCCCCACCACCACTGCCACAGCAGACTGCAAGGCAGCCTGCTTAAAGTAAAGAGTTGAAAAAGTCCCTACCACAATATGCCGCTGCCTCAGAGAAGACAGTTATTAAAGAAACTAGCACATCCTCTAGTATCTTTACTAACTGTCTCATCTGATGTGGTGGCCATCTTGAGAGGGACATTTTCAATAGAGCCTTTGGACGCCAGCAGGGCGTGCTGCAGCATGAGTGGCCTGGGCCCTCCCCTCTCTGTTAGAGAGGCTGGGCCTGGGACAGCTGTGCCTGCAGTACCCACCTGATGGTGAGCTTATTCACACATCTTCAAACTATGAACTGCTGAGAATATCTGAGGACTGATGATGGGTAATCATGTTCTGAAGACTCTTTAAATGGCCACTAAACATACAATACAGTTTAGCATGAAATATACAGTATACTAATAATGATTACAAGTATGTATGTACTGTGTTTCAGAAGTTTATCTAAACTGCAGTTTTTGGAATGAAGTTACCATGTATAGGAAATATTTTCCAACAAACAGCAGCTTCCCCGTAATCTCTTTGAAGAACACTGTAATTGTTCTTCTATGCCACAAATGGCAGATCACAGAGAACAAACAGCTAGCATTAAGATGCATTTTATCTATAATTGTATACAATGTAACAATAAATGAATGGAGACACTGTGAATGAACGAACATATGTAGAATAAAGGTACAGTATAATGGTTTTATCTAAATACCGTATATACTCGAGTATAAGCCGACTTTTTCAGCACCTTTTTTTGTGCTGAAAAAGCCTCTTCGGCTTATACACGAGTGAGTATTTAGGAGGGACATGGGAGGGCACAGCACACGGCTCTCCTGTGTCCCTCCGGTGGCAGCGGCGTGTGTGTGTTAAAGGAGGGACACGGAGGGCACAGCGCGCGGCTCTCCTGTGTCCCTCCTGTGTCTCCGGCGGCAGCGGCATGTGTGTGTTAAAGGAAGTGCCGGAAACCGGCACTTCCTTTAACACACACACGCCGCTGCCGCCGGAGACGCAGGAGGGACACAGGAGAGCCGCGCGCTGTGCTCTCCATGTCCCTCCTTCAGAAGACAGTGCGGGAGCGACAGGACAGCGAGGGAGCGACGGAGGGTAAGTAACAAACTGGCACTGTGGGGCATATCTGGCACTGTGGGGTATATCTGGCACATCTGGCACTGTGGGGCATATCTGGCAGCATGAGGGCATATTTGGCACTGTGGGGCATATCTGGCACTGTGGGGCATATCTGGCACATCTGGCATTGTGGGGCATATCTGGTAGCATGAGGGCATATCTGGCACTGTGGGGCATATCTGGCAGCATGAGGGCATATCTGGCACTGTGGGGCATATCTGGCACATCTGGCATTGTGGGGCATATCTGGCAGCATGAGGGCATATCTGGCACTGTGGGGGCATATCTGGCAGTATGAGGGCATATCTGGCACTATGAGGGCTGTGTACGGCTAGAGCTGCATTTCCCACCCTAGGCTTATACTCGAGTCAATAAGTTTTCCCAGGTTTTTGTGGTAAAATTAGGTGCCTCGGCTTATATTCGGGTCGACTTATACTCGAGTATATACGGTATTTGTAAATGTTACCATTATCTTTTTTATGTAAGAGACCTTAAGCTTTGTATTTATTGGCACCTTGGATGTAATTTTAAAAGCCTTCTCTTTTCATATTTACAAATAAAAGCAGAACAGACTTACTGTACCTTTGCATTGTATGGAAATATCATTGTTTAAGGAACAATATTTATTCTCAGCGAGAATCATTCTAGGACCTTACCTTAGTTGAAATTTCATTCATATAAAAGTTAATATTGGGGGTAATTCCAAGTTGATCGCAGCAGGAATTTTTTTTAGCAGTTGGGCAAAACCATGTGCACTGCAGGGGGGCAGATATAACATTTGCAGAGAGAATTAGATTGGGGTGTGTTATTTTGTTTCTGTGCAGGGTAGAGATGAGCGGGTTCGGTTCCTCGGAATCCGAACCCGCCCGAACTTCAGCTTTTTTTACACGGATCTGAGCGACTCGGATCTTCCCGCCTTGCTCGGTTAACCCGAGCGCGCCCGAACGTCATCATGACGCTGTCGGATTCTCGCGAGGCTCGGATTCTATCGCGAGACTCGGATTCTATATAAGGAGCCGCGCGTCGCCGCCATTTTCACACGTGCATTGAGATTGATAGGGAGAGGACGTGGCTGGCGTCCTCTCCATTTAGATTAGAAGAGAGAGAGTGAGATTGAGACAGAGACACTTGATTTACTGGAGCTTAGGAGTACTAGAGAGTGCAGAGTTTACTAGTGACTGACCACTGACCAGTGACCACCAGTGCAGTTTTATTTAATATAATCCGTTCTCTGCCTGAAAAAAACGATACACAGTGACTCAGTCACATACCATATCTGTGCTCAGCCCAGTGTGCTGCATCATCTATGTATAATATCTGACTGTGCTCACACAGCTTAATTGTGGGGGAGACTGGGGAGCAGTTATAGGTTATAGCAGGAGCCAGGAGTACATACATATTATTAAAATTAAACAGTGCACACTTTTGCTGCAGGAGTGCCACTGCCAGTGTGACTGACCAGTGACCTGACCACACTGACCACCAGTATAGTATACTATATTGTGATTGCCTGAAAAAGTTAAACACTCGTCGTGTGACTTGTGTGGTGTTTTTTTATTCTATAAAAAACTCATTCTGCTGACAGACAGTGTCCAGCAGGTCCGTCATTATATAATATATACCTGTCCGGCTGCAGTAGTGATATATATATATTTTTTATATCATTATTTATCATCCAGTCGCAGCAGACACAGTACGGTAGTTCACGGCTGTAGCTACCTCTGTGTCGGCACTCGGCAGTCCATCCATAATTGTATACCACCTACCCGTGGTTTTTTTTTTCTTTCTTCTTTATACATACTACATCTCATTATCATCCAGTCTATATTAGCAGCAGACACAGTACAGTACGGTAGTCCACGGCTGTAGCTACCTCTGTGTCGGCACTCGGCAGTCCATCCATAATTGTATACAACCTAACCGTGGTTTTTTTTTCTTTCTTCTTTATACATACTACATCTCATTATCAACCAGTCTATATTAGCAGCAGACACAGTACAGTACGGTAGTCCACGGCTGTAGCTACCTCTGTGTCGGCACTCGGCAGTCCGTCCATAATTGTATACCACCTACCCGTGGTTTTTTATTCTTTCTTCTTTATACATACTACATCTCATTATCATCCAGTCTATATTAGCAGCAGACACAGTACAGTACGGTAGTCCACGGCTGTAGCTACCTCTGTGTCGGCACTCGGCAGTCCGTCCATAATTGTATACCACCTACCCGTGGTTTTTTTTTCTTTCTTCTTTATACATACTACATCTCATTATCATCCAGTCTATATTAGCAGCAGACACAGTACAGTACGGTAGTCCACGGCTGTAGCTACCTCTGTGTCGGCACTCGGCAGTCCATCCATAATTGTATACCACCTACCCGTGGTTTTTTTTTCTTTCTTCTTTATACATACTACATCTCATTATCATCCAGTCTATATTAGCAGCAGACACAGTACAGTACGGTAGTCCACGGCTGTAGCTACCTCTGTGTCGGCACTCGGCAGTCCATCCATAATTGTATACCACCTACCCGTGTTTTTTTTTTCTTTCTTCTTTATACATACTACATCTCATTATCAACCAGTCTATATTAGCAGCAGACATAGTACAGTACAGTAGTCCACGGCTGTAGCTACCTCTGTGTCGGCACTCGGCAGTCCGTCCATAATTGTATACCACCTACCCGTGGTTTTTTTTTCTTTCTTCTTTATACATACTACATCTCATTATCATCCAGTCTATATTAGCAGCAGACACAGTACAGTACGGTAGTCCACGGCTGTAGCTACCTCTGTGTCGGCACTCGGCAGTCCATCCATAATTGTATACCACCTACCCGTGTTTTTTTTTCTTCTTTATACATACTACATCTCATTATCATCCAGTCTATATTAGCAGCAGACACAGTACAGTACGGTAGTCCACGGCTGTAGCTACCTCTGTGTCGGCACTCGGCAGTCCATCCATAATTGTATACCACCTACCCGTGTTTTTTTTTTCTTTCTTCTTTATACATACTACATCTCATTATCAACCAGTCTATATTAGCAGCAGACACAGTACAGTACGGTAGTCCACGGCTGTAGCTACCTCTGTGTCGGCACTCGGCAGTCCGTCCATAATTGTATACCACCTACCCGTGGTTTTTTTTTCTTTCTTCTTTATACATACTACATCTCATTATCAACCAGTCTATATTAGCAGCAGACATAGTACAGTACAGTAGTCCACGGCTGTAGCTACCTCTGTGTCGGCACTCGGCAGTCCGTCCATAATTGTATACCACCTACCCGTGGTTTTTTTTTCTTTCTTCTTTATACATACTACATCTCATTATCATCCAGTCTATATTAGCAGCAGACACAGTACAGTACGGTAGTCCACGGCTGTAGCTACCTCTGTGTCGGCACTCGGCAGTCCATCCATAATTGTATACCACCTACCCGTGTTTTTTTTTTCTTTCTTCTTTATACATACTACATCTCATTATCAACCAGTCTATATTAGCAGCAGACACAGTACAGTACGGTAGTCCACGGCTGTAGCTACCTCTGTGTCGGCACTCGGCAGTCCGTCCATAATTGTATACCACCTACCCGTGGTTTTTTTTTCTTTCTTCTTTATACATACTACATCTCATTATCAACCAGTCTATATTAGCAGCAGACACAGTACAGTACGGTAGTCCACGGCTGTAGCTACCTCTGTGTCGGCACTCGGCAGTCCGTCCATAATTGTATACCACCTACCCGTGGTTTTTTTTTCTTTCTTCTTTATACATACTACATCTCATTATCAACCAGTCTATATTAGCAGCAGACACAGTACAGTACGGTAGTCCACGGCTGTAGCTACCTCTGTGTCGGCACTCGGCAGTCCATCCATAATTGTATACTAGTATCCATCCATCTCCATTGTTTACCTGAGGTGCCTTTTAGTTGTGCCTATTAAAATATGGAGAACAAAAATGTTGAGGTTCCAAAATTAGGGAAAGATCAAGATCCACTTCCACCTAGTGCTGAAGCTGCTGCCACTAGTCATGGCCGAGACGATGAAATGCCAGCAACGTCGTCTGCCAAGGCCGATGCCCAATGTCATAGTACAGGGCATGTCAAATCCAAAACACCAAATATCAGTAAAAAAAGGACTCCAAAACCTAAAATAAAATTGTCGGAGGAGAAGCGTAAACTTGACAATATGCCATTTACCACACGGAGTGGCAAGGAACGGCTGAGGCCCTGGCCTATGTTCATGGCTAGTGGTTCAGCTTCACATGAGGATGGAAGCACTCAGCCTCTCGCTAGAAAACTGAAAAGACTCAAGCTGGCAAAAGCACCGCAAAGAACTGTGCGTTCTTCGAAATCCCAAATCCACAAGGAGAGTCCAATTGTGTCGGTTGCGATGCCTGACCTTCCCAACACTGGACGTGAAGAGCATGCGCCTTCCACCATTTGCACGCCCCCTGCAAGTGCTGGAAGGAGCACCCGCAGTCCAGTTCCTGATAGTCAGATTGAAGATGTCAGTGTTGAAGTACACCAGGATGAGGAGGATATGGGTGTTGCTGGCGCTGGGGAGGAAATTGACAAGGAGGATTCTGATGGTGAGGTGGTTTGTTTAAGTCAGGCACCCGGGGAGACACCTGTTGTCCGTGGGAGGAATATGGCCGTTGACATGCCTGGTGAAAATACCAAAAAAATCAGCTCTTCGGTGTGGAAGTATTTCACCAGAAATGCGGACAACATTTGTCAAGCCGTGTGTTCCCTTTGTCAAGCTGTAATAAGTAGGGGTAAGGACGTTAACCACCTCGGAACATCCTCCCTTATACGTCACCTGCAGCGCATTCATAATAAGTCAGTGACAAGTTCAAAAACTTTGGCCGACAGCGGAAGCAGTCCACTGACCAGTAAATCCCTTCCTCTTGTAACCAAGCTCACGCAAACCACCCCACCAACTCCCTCAGTGTCAATTTCCTCCTTCCCCAGGAATGCCAATAGTCCTGCAGGCCATGTCACTGGCAATTCTGACGAGTCCTCTCCTGCCTGGGATTCCTCCGATGCATCCTTGCGTGTAACGCCTACTGCTGCTGGCGCTGCTGTTGTTGCTGCTGGGAGTCGATGGTCATCCCAGAGGGGAAGTCGTAAGCCCACTTGTACTACTTCCAGTAAGCAATTGACTGTCCAACAGTCCTTTGCGAGGAAGATGAAATATCACAGCAGTCATCCTGCTGCAAAGCGGATAATTGAGGCCTTGACAACTATGTTGGTGTTAGACGTGCGTCCGGTATCCGCCATTAGTTCACAGGGAACTAGACAATTTATTGAGGCAGTGTGCCCCCGTTACCAAATACCATCTAGGTTCCACTTCTCTAGGCAGGCGATACCGAGAATGTACACGGACCTCAGAAAAAGACTCACCAGTGTCCTAAAAAATGCAGTTGTACCCAATGTCCACTTAACCACGGACATGTGGACAAGTGGAGCAGGGCAGGGTCAGGACTATATGACTGTGACAGCCCACTGGGTAGATGTATGGACTCCCACCGCAAGAACAGCAGCGGCGGCACCAGTAGCAGCATCTCGCAAACGCCAACTCTTTCCTAGGCAGGCTACGCTTTGTATCACCGCTTTCCAGAATACGCACACAGCTGAAAACCTCTTACGGCAACTGAGGAAGATCATCGCGGCATGGCTTACCCCAATTGGACTCTCCTGTGGATTTGTGGCATCGGACAACGCCAGCAATATTGTGTGTGCATTAAATATGGGCAAATTCCAGCACGTCCCATGTTTTGCACATACCTTGAATTTGGTGGTGCAGAATTTTTTAAAAACGACAGGGGCGTGCAAGAGATGCTGTCGGTGGCCAGAAGAATTGCGGGACACTTTCGGCGTACAGGCACCACGTACAGAAGACTGGAGCACCACCAAAAACTACTGAACCTGCCCTGCCATCATCTGAAGCAAGAAGTGGTAACGAGGTGGAATTCAACCCTCTATATGCTTCAGAGGTTGGAGGAGCAGCAAAAGGCCATTCAAGCCTATACAATTGAGCACGATATAGGAGGTGGAATGCACCTGTCTCAAGTGCAGTGGAGAATGATTTCAACGTTGTGCAAGGTTCTGATGCCCTTTGAACTTGCCACACGTGAAGTCAGTTCAGACACTGCCAGCCTGAGTCAGGTCATTCCCCTCATCAGGCTTTTGCAGAAGAAGCTGGAGACATTGAAGGAGGAGCTAACACGGAGCGATTCCGCTAGGCATGTGGGACTTGTGGATGGAGCCCTTAATTCGCTTAACAAGGATTCACGGGTGGTCAATCTGTTGAAATCAGAGCACTACATTTTGGCCACCGTGCTCGATCCTAGATTTAAAACCTACCTTGGATCTCTCTTTCCGGCAGACACAAGTCTGCTGGGGTTGAAAGACCTGCTGGTGAGAAAATTGTCAAGTCAAGCGGAACGCGACCTGTCAACATCTCCTCCTTCACATTCTCCCGCAACTGGGGGTGCGAGGAAAAGGCTCAGAATTCCGAGCCCACCCGCTGGCGGTGATGCAGGGCAGTCTGGAGCGACTGCTGATGCTGACATCTGGTCCGGACTGAAGGACCTGACAACGATTACGGACATGTCGTCTACTGTCACTGCATATGATTCTCTCAACATTGAAAGAATGGTGGAGGATTATATGAGTGACCGCATCCAAGTAGGCACGTCACACAGTCCGTACTTATACTGGCAGGAAAAAGAGGCAATTTGGAGGCCCTTGCACAAACTGGCTTTATTCTACCTAAGTTGCCCTCCCACAAGTGTGTACTCCGAAAGAGTGTTTAGTGCCGCCGCTCACCTTGTCAGCAATCGGCGTACGAGGTTACATCCAGAAAATGTGGAGAAGATGATGTTCATTAAAATGAATTATAATCAATTCCTCCGCGGAGACATTGACCAGCAGCAATTGCCTCCACAAAGTACACAGGGAGCTGAGATGGTGGATTCCAGTGGGGATGAATTGATAATCTGTGAGGAGGGGGATGTACACGGTGATATATCGGAGGATGATGATGAGGTGGACATCTTGCCTCTGTAGAGCCAGTTTGTGCAAGGAGAGATTAATTGCTTCTTTTTTGGGGGGGGTCCAAACCAACCCGTCATATCAGTCACAGTCGTGTGGCAGACCCTGTCACTGAAATGATGGGTTGGTTAAAGTGTGCATGTCCTGTTTTGTTTATACAACATAAGGGTGGGTGGGAGGGCCCAAGGACAATTCCATATTGCACCTCTTTTTTCTTTTCTTTTTCTTTGCGTCATGTGCTGTTTGGGGAGGGTTTTTTGGAAGGAACATCCTGCGTGACACTGCAGTGCCACTCCTAGATGGGCCCGGTGTTTGTGTCGGCCACTAGGGTCGCTTATCTTACTCACACAGTCAGCTACCTCATTGCGCCTCTTTTTTTCTTTGCGTCATGTGCTGTTTGGGGAGGGTTTTTTGGAAGGGACATCCTGCGTGACACTGCAGTGCCACTCCTAGATGGGCCCGGTGTTTGTGTCGGCCACTAGGGTCGCTTATCTTACTCACACAGTCAGCTACCTCATTGCGCCTCTTTTTTTCTTTGCGTCATGTGCTGTTTGGGGAGGGTTTTTTGGAAGGGACATCCTGCGTGACACTGCAGTGCCACTCCTAGATGGGCGCGGTGTTTGTGTCGGCCACTAGGGTCGCTTATCTTACTCACACAGTCAGCTACCTCATTGCGCCTCTTTTTTTCTTTGCGTCATGTGCTGTTTGGGGAGGGTTTTTTGGAAGGGACATCCTGCGTGACACTGCAGTGCCACTCCTAGATGGGCGCGGTGTTTGTGTCGGCCACTAGGGTCGCTTATCTTACTCACACAGTCAGCTACCTCATTGCGCCTCTTTTTTTCTTTGCGTCATGTGCTGTTTGGGGAGGGTTTTTTGGAAGGGACATCCTGCGTGACACTGCAGTGCCACTCCTAGATGGGCCCGGTGTTTGTGTCGGCCACTAGGGTCGCTTATCTTACTCACACAGTCAGCTACCTCATTGCGCCTCTTTTTTTCTTTGCGTCATGTGCTGTTTGGGGAGGGTTTTTTGGAAGGGACATCCTGCGTGACACTGCAGTGCCACTCCTAGATGGGCCCGGTGTTTGTGTCGGCCACTAGGGTCGCTTATCTTACTCACACAGTCAGCTACCTCATTGCGCCTCTTTTTTTCTTTGCGTCATGTGCTGTTTGGGGAGGGTTTTTTGGAAGGGACATCCTGCGTGACACTGCAGTGCCACTCCTAGATGGGCCCGGTGTTTGTGTCGGCCACTAGGGTCGCTTATCTTACTCACACAGTCAGCTACCTCATTGCGCCTCTTTTTTTCTTTGCGTCATGTGCTGTTTGGGGAGGGTTTTTTGGAAGGGACATCCTGCGTGACACTGCAGTGCCACTCCTAGATGGGCCCGGTGTTTGTGTCGGCCACTAGGGTCGCTTATCTTACTCACACAGTCAGCTACCTCATTGCACCTCTTTTTTTCTTTGCGTCATGTGCTGTTTGGGGAGGGTTTTTTGGAAGGGACATCCTGCGTGACACTGCAGTGCCACTCCTAGATGGGCCCGGTGTTTGTGTCGGCCACTAGGGTCGCTTATCTTACTCACACAGTCAGCTACCCAGTCATTGCGCCTCTTTTTTTCTTTGCGTCATGTGCTGTTTGGGGAGGGTTTTTTGGAAGGGACATCCTGCGTGACACTGCAGTGCCACTCCTAGATGGGCCCGGTGTTTGTGTCGGCCACTAGGGTCGCTTATCTTACTCACACAGTCAGCTACCTCATTGCGCCTCTTTTTTTCTTTGCGTCATGTGCTGTTTGGGGAGGGTTTTTTGGAAGGGACATCCTGCGTGACACTGCAGTGCCACTCCTAGATGGGCCCGGTGTTTGTGTCGGCCACTAGGGTTGCTTATCTTACTCACACAGTCAACTACCTCATTGCGCCTCTTTTTTTCTTTGCGTCATGTGCTGTTTGGGGAGGGTTTTTTGGAAGGGACATCCTGCGTGACACTGCAGTGCCACTCCTAGATGGGCCCGGTGTTTGTGTCGGCCACTAGGGTCGCTTATCTTACTCACACAGCTACCTCATTGCGCCTCTTTTTTTCTTTGCGTCATGTGCTGTTTGGGGAGGGTTTTTTGGAAGGGACATCCTGCGTGACACTGCAGTGCCACTCCTAGATGGGCCCGGTGTTTGTGTCGGCCACTAGGGTCGCTTATCTTACTCACACAGCGACCTCGGTGCAAATTTTAGGACTAAAAATAATATTGTGAGGTGTGAGGTATTCAGAATAGACTGAAAATGAGTGGAAATTATGGTTTTTGAGGTTAATAATACTTTGGGATCAAAATGACCCCCAAATTCTATGATTTAAGCTGTTTTTTAGGGTTTTTTGAAAAAAACACCCGAATCCAAAACACACCCGAATCCGACAAAAAAAATTCGGTGAGGTTTTGCCAAAACGCGGTCGAACCCAAAACACGGCCGCGGAACCGAACCCAAAACCAAAACACAAAACCCGAAAAATTTCCGGCGCTCATCTCTAGTGCAGGGTAAATACTGGCTGCTTTATTTTTACACTGCAACTTAGATTGCAGATTTAACTCACCACACCCAAATCTATCTCTCTCTGCACATGTTATATCTGCCTCCCCTACAGTGCACATGGGCCCTCATTCCGAGTTGTTCGCTCGCAAGCTGCTTTTAGCAGATTTACTCACGCTAAGCCGCCGCCTACTGGGAGTGAATCTTAGCTTCTTAAAATTGCGAACGACGTATTCGCAATATTCCGATTACACCTCTCTTAGCAGTTTCTGAGTAGCTCCAGACTTACTCGGCATCTGTGATCAGTTCAGTGCTTGTCGTTCCTGGTTTGACGTCACAAACACACCCAGCGTTCGCCCAGACACTCCTCCGTTTCTCCAGCCACTCCCGCGTTTTTCCCAGAAACGGTAGCGTTTTTCCGCACACTCCCAGAAAACGGCCAGTTTCCGCCCAGTAACACCCACTTCCTGTCAATCACACTATGATCACCAGAACGATGAAAAAGCCGTGAGTAAAATTCCTAACTGCATAGCAAATTTACTTGGCGCAGTCGCACTGCGGACATTGCGCATGCGCACTAAGCGGAAAATCACTGCGATGCGAAAAAAAATACCGAGCGAACAACTCGGAATGACCCCCATGGTTTGCCCAACTGCTAAAAAATTTACTGCTGCGATCAACTTGGAATTACCCCCATTTTTTGTTTCATTGCGCAGCAGATTTGCCATTTGCTTCAGTAGTCCTTATATGTCCCTAGCCCTCCATTTGTAAACAAATGACACTTCAAAATTGTGCCCCTCACATATGTATTTTGTGGAAATAATCAAACTGTCAGCTACACTGCATTATGCTGCATGGTTTATTTGTGTAGCTATAATGTGTTTAAAAAAGAAAAAATTTAAAAATAAATGAATTTCTCATAATGAATGTTCTTGCTTGAAACTATTGTATAGATTATAAAATATAGCATATATATTTAGCCAGAGAAGCCCTGTGTTATGGTATGAAATCTAGACATGACAGAACCATTCGTACTTTGAAAATGGACTATATTTAATTATTTTGATGGACTTTTGATCTAACAATACAAAGATTTAAAAAAAAACACTTTTAAATCTGTCCCTGCTCTTGCCTATACTGCCATATACACAAACTGCTTAAAAAATGTTACGTTTCCAGTAACACCCTATAGATTGAAATAACTTTTAGTTAAACCATCATTTTATATTTTTTATTTGCTGTATAATAGTGCTCAACTTATAATAATAATAATAATAATAATAATAATAATATATTTATAACATACTTATGCTATAATGGACAGTGTTTCATGAAGATTACCTTGCTTTAGACATTAACAGTCCCTTTTCTATCTGTTTGAATAACCTTTCAAAAACATTATAGCAATTCCACAGCAGAAGCGCACGTGTAGACTTTCTCTTCATTTTGATGAATTTGAAACTCAATGCCACAAGAACCTTTAAAATAGTGTGGACCACTGCAGGCAATGTTTTTCAATGGCAATAGTAATTCATGCTAAACCATACTAATTAAGTATTAATTACGATTGCACATTGAAGGCTAAAAGAGGGAGACATAGCAATTGTTAGCTTCTTATGCTATACATTTCAATCATCATCATCATCAATATTAATAATTACTTTAAAGCACATCTGTTGTAACATTTAGAAAATATGTTTAATTTCTAGAGCATTGTGCAAAAAAAGTAAATTTTGTACCATAGAGTATCAGTATTTTTCACAGCACCCCAATGTGAGAAATTCATAATAAAATCTAAAATTAAGTAAATTGATTGTATATGTCATCCTTGGGTTCTGATATGTGGTGAGTGACAGGAATCACTTCTGTCTGTCCTATTACATTGACCATAAATAATTTGAATTGGTCCTGGACCACCAACCCAATGCACCCCTGCAAGTCCCCCAAGGCACCTCAGGGTGCCACAGCATACAGCATGGGAGCTACTGAGGTAGAGAAAGCTACCCAGAACACTGTGGCAGTATCATTGCGTCATCAATATCTTTCCTAATTATAAGGGTTAGTAACATGTTTGAATATGTGCATATCTGTAAATCTAAAAAAAAATCAACTCAAAGTACCCTCTACAATTTCATTATTTTTTCTCTCTAGGTTTTTTCTTCTTTATCCTAATGTATGCTTCTTCAGACCTTATTTTAAGTTTAAAATGAAGCTTCTGAAAGGATAAGGACTTTGGGGCTGTTCTTACTCCGAGTGTATCACTTCATTTTTATTTCCCAGTTTCACTCATCTTCTAGATCAAACAATTGTCCACTTGGTGCCACCTTGTAACACAGATCATTGTTTGTATCCAAATAGAAAAAAAGCATTAAAAATAACCTCATTTTTAATCAGTGTAGCTGAAACAGTGATTAAAATTTATCCTGCAGAACGCCAAAAAAAAAAAAAAAAAGGAAGAAGAAGAGAGGCTCATTACAAAGCATTACTCATAATCTGACTAGATTCTAACATGTTGCAAAGACCAGAAAACAGATCATATAGTCTGGAATCCATAATGTACTTGGCTTGAATACAAAGACAATACATATTCATTATACATGGTAATGGATTCTGAAATAAACTTCCACTAGCAATATATTTTCAGTCAGTCTACTGTAAGGGGATAAAATTACATTGATTTGTACAGATATTACTATGAACAGTACTGTTTACATACTGTAGTAGTTGTAATCTCCCCAGCCGGGAGAAAAACATACAGCACTGCATGATTTGTAGTAATCAATCAATTCTTTCTATCTATCTATCTATCTATCTATCTATCTATCTATCTATCTATCTATCTATCTATCTATCTAACAAATGGGAAACCGCACACACTTCCAATAAAATGTGAGTGCAGAGTTTAATTACATTTTTAAGCTGACCACCCCCTTCACGGCCAATCCCTTTTGGTCAGTCCCTACACTGACTTTCAAAAATATGAGCATTGCTCTCAGGTATCTTTTGGATTTGAAATGCTGGTCAGCATGAACAAACTATTACAATATTTTGGAACTAACGTTCCCTGTATTCACATGAATAACAGTTTGAAATGTTATTAGGTGAGTGATTAATGTATAGCAAAATCTAGTACACGTTAGTAGTCACTAGTTAGTACGTGGTGTATATATTAAGGTGTCCATGTGGATATTTATATGTGAGAAAACAATCACTCAATTTAAGGAAAGAATGGTCAATCATAGGTCATCAATCAGACAAGCCTTGGAAGGGAAAAGTAGCGAATTACCTTTAGCCAATTACCTTTACCTTTAGGCACTTTAGTGAGCATAGACACAATTTAAATTCTATAAGATATAAAATGATAGACCATACACCTGAATCTATCAGGAGAGGGGATCGTGCTAAGGCATTGCTGCAAGCAGAATTGAGGTGGATTCATGAATTGAACACTATTCAACCATTTAGCCTGAATGAGATGTGGCCGTTATCATGCTTTTTGTAGTTTGTAAATTATGCTAATATGGGAGGTCTCCTAAGTGAGGTAAATTGTTGCCATTTAACAGTTATGTTTCTGTAACAGAATGCATAATATTTTTTATGTGACTCTGCTGTCAGACAGCTGCTCTGTTTTGTCTGTGCAGGCACCGCTGCGGTGTATTTTTGTTTAGTGGTAACTATGTTGATGTGGTCGGGGGGTACTGGCGTCATGGCCACTGTGACATGCCCTATGCTGATGTCAGATGCCTGACCAGACCGTCAGCTGCACAGACTTTTGGTGATGTGTTCTTTGGACTGTATATAGGTAAGCACTTGTTTTGATTCTTTATGCTCCTGACCAGTGGCGTAAGTTCGTCAAAGGCGCCCGGAGGCAAGATAAATGTTGTTTTTTTCCCCCTTAGAAAGATAGAGATAGACACACGGACACACAGTAACATGTAGCCTATGCTTGAAACACACAGTAACACGCAGCCTGTGCCACATACAAACACAGCAACACCCAGAATGTGGCCCGCAGCCCCCCCCCCCCCCCCCCACACACACACAGTAACATACAGCCTGTACTTTGGGATATGGGTGTCTGTGGTGGGCACCGTCGGGGTGTCTTTGGGCAGGGTCTGAGGAGGGGGCAGGCACAGCAGAACACACAGAGGAGACTTAGGAGCCAGAAACCACCGGCAGAGACCTCTGTCCTCCTTGCACAGCGGCAGCCACCGGCCAGCAGCAGGGGACTGTAGTACTTGCCGGGGGAAGGGGGTGGACTAGCACAGAAACGTGAAACAGCTTGCACCACTCAGGTATGTCAGTGGCTCTATCTCTCCATGGCTACAAATGCCTGTTGGGACTCCAGTCCCCAACATCCCTGAGGAGTGGTGCCCCCTTAAGGGCAGGAGCCCGGCGGCAGCCGACTCCATTGCCTCCCAGAGTTACGCCTCTGCTCCTGACGAAAGTTGAAAAATACTGAAATACTGAAACGTTGACATACCAAGCTGGTCTCCTGACCCGCTATTGATTGACTTATTTGGAGAGTGCCGCCGTGAATGGAGGTGTATAGTTATGTGTTGGAGGGCACCCAATGATTACAGATAGGAAGGGTGAGTGCCAAGCTGTTGGAAGTCTATATATATATATATGTGTGTGTGTGTGTGTATATATATATATGTGTGTATATATATATATATATATATATAGATAGATAGATAGATAGATAGATAGATATAGATATATATTTATCTATATAGATATATATATATATATTTATATATATATATAGCAGTAGATGAAAAGTACTAATAATGCCTGTTTTTAATACTTATCCATGATTCACAACAACAGTAACGTTACATAAAGAAGTTTTAGCTGCTTTGATCTGCTACCACACCAGTACAATGACACAGGGAAAGTAGAGACTGTTCCCTTGAAATTCAGAGCAGACAATGCACCGCAATACCACTCAAATACAATTGGTTTATATTGTTAAATATTTTGGTGCAAGATTTGTATTCAGTGTGCAGAGTCATACCTCCATAGTACCCTTTGGCAGCTTGCTATCAGAGATGTATAATGGATACTGCCTCTTACACAGTAGCTGCCAACTATGGGGGTAATTCAGACCTGATCGCTAGGCTACGTTTTCTCACAGCCTGCGATTAGGTACGAACTGTGCATGTGTATCAGGGCTGTTTCTAGCCAATTTGGCTCCCAGTGCGAGATTTAAAAATGCGCCCCCCCATGACATTAAAAAATGTGCCCCCCACACACACACACACCTAGATAAAAAAAAAACTTGCGCGTGCACACGTCAAGGGGGCGTGGCCTCATCTAAATGGGTGTGGCCTCATTTAAATGGGCATGGCCTCGTCTGAAAAGACTACCTCACAATCCAGTTTTTGACCCTGCTCCAACAGATCACGACCACCACAGGAAAAAAAATTCTACCATATTAAGCCCCACACAGTAATGCCCCCTGCACCATATTATGCCACACACCGCAATGCCCTTGATACATTAAATCCCCACACTACGGCATGCAAGAGTCCCCATTTCACACATTACGGCAGGTGTCCCCATTTTACACATTGAGAGAGAGAGAGAGAATACTTGCTGAGGCGATTACCGCTCTTCGGCCCGCCTCACCAGTCGCTCCTCGCACCGGCCTTTCCCTCTTCCTAACTTGGATCCCCCTCTGTACTCCGCTCGGGGGGGGGGGGGGAGAGTTTCGCAGAGTGACGGGGTTGCGTCGTGACGTAACGACGCAAACGCGTCATTCCGTGAAACTCCGCCCCCCGAGCGGGTTACTCGGGGAGAAATAGGAGGGGGAAGCAGGGAGCCACAGTTAGTGCCACAGCGGGCGCCCAGTGCGGTTGCACTGCTCGCCTGCCCCAAGAAACGGCCCTGATGTGTATGCACCGCAATGCGCAGGTGCGACGCAGGGGTACAAAGCGGATCGCTGCTCAGCGATGGGTTTGTGTGACGGATCCGTTCGCACGGGCGATTGCAAGGAGATTGTCAGGAAGAAGGCATTTTTGGGTAGCAACTGACCATTTTCAAGGAGGGGTTGGAAAAACGCAGGTGTGTTTACAGGGAGGGATCCTGACGTCAGTTCCGGTCCCGGACAGGCTGAAGTGATCGCAGTGACTGAGTAAGTCCTGGGCTGGGCAGAGACTCCACAAAATCTGTTTCAGCAGCTCTGCTACACATGCGTTCGCACACTTGCACTGCTAAAATACACTCCTCCTGAAGCCGGCGACTATCTGATTGCAGCAGTGCAAAAATCGCTTTCTAGCGATCAGGTCTGAATTATCCCCTATAACCACTTGGATTTTTACCAGATAACATTTTCTATTTGTTTCAACACCATTTTGCTAACCCAATGTGATACTGGAACTCCCACAACAATGGCCTTCAAAAGAACAAAATAATTACAGTTAAAAAAAAAATCAGTAAGAATTGTTTTATTTTTTGTTTTTGAGGGTTTCGTGTGCAGACTGCAGAGTCTAAGGGGGACATGTACTAAGCAGTGATAACATTGGAGAAGTGAGCCAATGGAGAAGTTGCTCATGGCAACCAATCAGCATTGATGTAACATTTATAATTTGCATACTATAAAACTATACAGAGCAGCTTATTGGTTGCCATGGGCAACTTCTCCACTGGCTCACTTCTCCACTTTTATCACTGCTTAGTACATGTCCCCCTAAGTCACATATCCCCAATTTCTGCTGCTTGTTAACACAAATGTGATGCTGGCACTCACACAAAATCTTTTACATTTACAGATTTGGATATGCAATTGTAAATTGTCCTTGAAACCAGAAATATTGTGTTTGTTTGTTTGTTTGTTTGTTTGTGTGTGTAGTGAAGGGGTCTGCTGAGAAGACATTGAAGCAAACAGCCTACATATTTTTAGACATTTTCTATGTTCTTCTAAGCAATACAGTGTAATACACAATTCCAGCAGATTGTGCTCTGCAGATAGGTTGTACACATGGCTGGTGCTAGGGTGTCGGCGCCCTCTGGCAAACTCTAAATTTTGTGCCCTCCTACAAATACAGATATTGCAGCTCTGATCCTACCCACGTGCAGTTGCATCACGCTTGTGACTAGCTGCATCCGATACGTGGTTCATCAGGGATTTTGTTTCACCTGCCTCAAGCAGGCAAAACCAAATCCCAGGAAACAGCCCTGTAGCAACACAACACATCAGCAAGGTACAGTAGCAGAGCGGGGAGAGCGCCTGTTTAGCCCAGCTACTCCCTGCTTTGCAGACGTTGCTGAGCAGCTAGCACCGGTGACAGTGACAAAACACGAGGGGGATAGGGGGTTACACAGTGACAGTACACAAAGGGGGGTGACATAATGACAGAAAACAGAGGGGGGTGTTACACAGTGACAGAACACCGGGGGAGGTGACACAGTGACAGAACACAAAGGGGGTGACACAGTGACAGAACACAGAGGGGGTGACAAAGTGACAGAACACGGGTGTAGAGGAGACACAATGACAGGACATGGGGGGGGAGGTGACCCAGTGACAGAACACAGAGAGGGGGTGACCCAGTGAGAGAACACAGAGGGGGTGACAAAGTGACAGAACACGGGTGTAGAGGAGACACAATGACAGGACATGGGGGGGAGGTGACCCAGTGACAGAACACAGAGAGGGGGGTGACACAGTGACAGAACACAGAAGGGGGGGTGACACAGTGACAGAACACATAGGGGATAACACAGTGACAGAACACAGAGAGGGGGGAGACACAGTGACAGAACACAGAAGGGGGGGTGACACAGTGACAGAACACATAGGGGGATAACACAGTGACTGAACACAAAGGGGGGTGAAACAGTGGCAGAACACAGTGGGGGGTGACACAGTGAGAGAACACGGGGGGATGACAAAATGACAGAACACAGAGGGGGGTAACACAGTGACAGAACATGGGGAGAGGGAGTACAGAAAGACTTCCATATGTCTGCACTATCAATAAGATCCTGTCAGCCCCATGCCCTCAGCCGGGCCTTATGTCACCCACTGAACCTGTGTGTTGGGAAGCTAGGGGCGCAATACTCAGATTATATGCCCCCCCAACTTAAAAACAGTCTGACATCCCAGCCGACACACACACACACACACACACACACACACACACACACACACACACACACACACACACACACACACACACACACACTTTCTTTCTCTCACTCACTTTTTCCACCCACTTACTGTCTGTCTATCTAGCTAGCAGGCTGGCAGGCAGGATGGTTCTGTAGCAGTCTGGTCATGTGTAGCTCCGCCCCCTGAGGCCCCATGTAGCCACGCCCCCTGATGTCCTGTGTATCCCCACCCCTTTTCGGCTAAATAGTGACACTGCTGTTGTCACAGGTGAGGGGGAGGAGAAGGCTACAAGCTGCCAGTGCCGCTGCCTGTCTGGCGCAGCACTGCAGCAGCAGCTGGGGAGACACACAGGCAGCGCAGCAGTGCCAGAGATACAGAGTAAGGAGAGCACCTCTCCAGCCTGGCGCTTCCCTGCCCTCGCATCCCTTTGCTAAGTGAGTAGCACCGTGCCTCGTTGTACAGATTTATTTTCTACAGTAAGAATTAGAGCTAATCCAGCACACAGTGATTGATCACCCTTCATTGCCTACTCAGGTTGGGATTGGAATGCTGGCAGTCGGGATACCAGAGGTCAGAATACAGACCCCGGGATCCCAGCCGGCAGAATCCCAGCAGTGGGGCAAGTACAAGAAAGCCCCTTGCAGGCTCGTTGCGCTTGCCATGCTGCAGGCTCAGTTGCTCGCTGTGCTCGCCACAGGTTCTATTACCGCTCTATGGGTGTCATAGACACCCACGAGTGGGCATAGCCTCGGCCTACCTGTCGGTATTCTTGGTGGTTGGGTTCCCTGTGTTGGCATTCTGACCACCGGTTTCCCGACCGCTGGGATAGTAACTACATCCCGCCTTCTCATGTCCTCTCTGTAACTCACTTCGGCAGGCAGAGATCCGCATAGGCTCGAAGCCACATAAGCACCCGGAATTTTTGTGACATTTGGTGAAGGTAGGCAGGGCTAGCCTTAGTGATGGACAGTTGTGGTCAGGTGACCTAGGGTGCCTATTAGGTATGGGTAGGAGGAGTATATGCAGGGGTATATAGTCCTGGGGTAGGCAGCTATCTTCCTCTTGCCAGTTTTCTTCGGATGCAGTAAGGAGTTTCATTGCTGTACTGTGATTGCTTATTATTCCCTTTTCACCCCTCTGCATTTTACTCTGTGCTATGCCCTCTCTGTTCCCCCCTTGCACCATGCCCTGTCTGCGTAGAACAGCGCCCCCTCCCCGCCACCTTGCAGAGGCCGCCCGCCCGCTCACGGCGGCTGGTTACAGCCGGCCGCGTGTGCGCGTGGTCCCCCCCCTGCTGCACCGCCCGCAGGAGAGCTGTTGCTGCTCTCCCCGGGCGGCGGTGGCTCTCCTGCAGCTGCTGCGCTCGGAGCTCGGCGCGACGATGTGACGCCATCTGCTGGCCAGCTAATGGTACAGAAGATGGGGTCAGTTCACAGTACAATGGCCGCTTTGTTTACGGCAACGGGCAGTGGGTCTCAGGTTTCCTGCCGGCTGCATCGGTGGCGGTGGCCTGGTCTGGTGCGCTACAATTCCCGGTCATGACCTCCGGGGCGTCGCCTGAGTTTCGGGGGGGGTGGCCCCCCCTTTTCTGCGCCTTATTTGCTGCCGGCGTTTGCGCATTCGCAGGGCTCAGTAACATCTTGGCCCGTCCCGGCGGGTTCCGGGGTTGGCCCAGTTTTCGGGGCCTTACGTCTGGGCTGTTTTCTCCCGGGGCCCTCCCGCAGACGCGTTATTGGTCGGCGCCATTTCCGCAGGCTCCGTTCGCTTGGCACCCTGGTTTTGCCGCTCCGGCCACCTGGCCTCCCTCCTTTGGTGCGGCCATTGGCTCGGCGAGCGCTGAGTCCTTGGCCGTGCCTGCCCCCTTTTCCCAGCCCCCCCCTTTCTGCTTCCCCCCCTCCATTGCCTCCGGTTCCCCCTCCGGCGGCTGCCGTTTTTGTACCTCCCCTCCCCCCTACTGTCTCCCCATTAGGTGTCGATGTGTTAAGGGGGGTCTCTCCCCCGGGCGGATCGTCTGTAGCCATGGCGGTAGCAGCGTCCAGTGCAACGCAGAGGAGATTGGCAACACAGAGCGAGCAAGTGCGAACAGGCGAAGCTGGGGGATCTCGGGTCCCTGAAGACATGCTGTCCGGCCCCGCCGCCGCGTCCGAAGAGGTGGGAGGTCCTTCTGGAACTGGTGAGATAGTTAATCCTTCTTCTTCGGATAGTTCTTCTTCCAGCTCTTCTTCTGATACTAGGTCTTTCAGGTCCCCTAGGCGCCCGCGTAAATTAGCCAGGCTTATTGCGCATCGCATACACAAAAAAGATAGGAAGGCTAAGGGCAAGGGTTCGGCGGTCACGTCGGACCCTCCGCGTTTTATGGAAATGGTGTACTGCGCGAACACTGTGGTCACCAGAGGTTTGCGTAAACGGATGCGGGAAAAGATTAGGAAGGGTAAATATGTCGACATGTTCACCCTTACGGATGACATGCGGAAGGTTTTCGATAAGGCTAGGAAAGTCGGGGGCATTGGTGAAAATGCATTTCGCAATTTTCATCAGTGGCTCCGAGGGTTTTTAGTATTTACGGCATGCTACGCCGAGACGAGGCCGGCAGAGTATCATAACACGGTCAAATATTTATTCCTGGTGCACGAGATGTACTTGACCTCCAAGGGTTACGCGTGGCGGGACTACGACGAGAAATTCCATCGCAACCAAGACGGTAACTCGACTTTACCCTTGGGGTTTAAGGACGTTGAAGTGTGGCCGGAGGTCACGCAACATGGTAGGCCCCTCCCTGAGTCCCAAGGTGGTAAACCGGGTTTGGGTGTCCGGCCGAGCCCGACTCTGGGGAATAAAGGGAAATGCTTCGCTTTCAATGATGGCAAGTGTTCCCGGGGTTCTAACTGCCGTTTTCGCCACTCCTGCAAGGAGTGCGGCGGGGGGCACTCAGCCAAGGATTGCACTTCCACTCCTGGGTCCCGGCCCTCTGAGGCTGCCGAGGTGCATGGAAGTGGAAAGTAAGGTGTTTTCTCCCATTAACATCCCGGAATTGACCAAGTGGTTGGGTGCTTACCCTGACCTCACTTCCGGGCTGTTTTTGTTAGACGGTTTCCGTCACGGTTTCAGGCTCCCCATCCCGGATTCAGTCCTCATTGTCTCCAGGCGCAATTTGAAGTCCGCGCGCGATTTCCCTTCAGTGGTCTCCCGTAAGGTGCAGCTTGGGGCGCATGTGCAGCCCTTTCCCGTCCCCTCCTGTGCCCCGGCTGTGCATATCTCCTTTGGGGGTGGTTCCCAAGAAGGCCCCGGGTCAATTCCGCCTAATTCAACATTTGTCACCCCCCTGTGGCGGCTCCAGGGCCGGATTAACAAAGGGGCGGGTGGATCTGCAGCTCCAGGCCCGCCCATAAAAATAGGCCCACAGGTTCCACTGCTGCTGGAAACAGGAACAAAAATGTTTTTTCCTGTTACACAGCAAGTCAGTAGCACTAGAAAGCCTCAGCCAGAAGCCCTCCCTGTGTCAAAAGCTTTCTCTCCTCCCCTGCGCCGTGAAGTCACATTGGCGACCTCCCCAGTGGGCCCTGCTCCCCACCACCATGCAGAACAGCAGCAGCCTGCAGTGGACTTGCCTGCCGGGACGCAGGGTGACTTAGCCATTTGTCCGCTCCAGGACCCGACTGCAGGGCCGGCTAGTGGTGCTTGTGCTTGCTTAGCGTTAGGTTGCTTTTAGGTTTTTTCTCTCGAAGTGGGCGTGGCCACGGGCCCGTGAGTAGGCCACGCCCCCGACTGATCAGTCTGTCTACTGCTGTCTCCGGAAGGTTCAGTCAGTCAGTGTCACTGAGGAAAACGAGGGAGAGTGGGGGGGGGGGGGCTGTGGGGAACAGGGTATGTGTGTTGGAAAGGACAGACTAGGGGTGTGTGTAGGGACTGGGGTGAACAGAGTGTGTGTGTGTGTGTGGTGACTGAAGGGGGCAGGCTGTGTGTGAAGGGGGGCTGGGGGGGAACAGGCATTTTGTGTGTGTGTGTGTGTGTGTGTGTGTGTGTGTGTGTGTGTGTGTATGTGTGTGTGTGTGTGTGTGTGTGTTTAGGGGGGGAGGGGAAGGCTTTTTGTGTGTGGTGACATGGGCTTATTGCTGGGGTTAGTTGCATGCATAGACTATGGGTTGCTCACACTGGGGTCTATGCTCAGGCAGATGATCTGAAGCTCTGTGGACACACTCGGTACATGTGCAGTCGGCTGCACTATGTGCAGTGGGAGGGGCTTTGTTGGCAGAGTTGGAGTGTTGGCTACGGGGAGGGTCGCTGCTCGTCCAGCTCAGGGGATCCCGCCAGTGGTGGTTTTAGGTGTTGGCTAGCAGTCACCTCACCAGCGCCGTCAGCCCCCGTCTGCTACTTGCATCGCAATGCCCCCTGCTACTTCCTGCTACTGGCCAGCCGCCTCCCATCCTGTCCACTTCACGCTGCTCGCACCCCACCGCTTTCTCCTGCCGGCCACCCCCCTCTCCTGGCAGCTTCCTGCAGGCCGCCTCTTGCCAGTACTCCCCCTCAGCTTCACGCTGGGTAGAAGTATGAGAAGAACATAGAGCCAAGGAACCACAGGCGCCGGATGGTGAGTTATGTCTAGCTGGTGCAATTTGTATAATGGGCTACCTGGTACAATGTGTATAAGGGGGCTACCTGTGTATAATAGGCTCTACCTGGTGCAGTGTGTATAATGGCTAAATCTGTATATGGGGCTACCTGGTGCAATGTGTATAATGGGAAACCTAGTGCAATGTGTATAAGGGGCTACCTGTGTATAATAGGCTCTACCTGGTGCAGTGTGTATAATGGCCTACCTGGCACAACGTGTATAATGGCCTACCTGGTGCAATGTTTATAAGGGGCTACCAGGTGCAATGTGTATAATGGAAAACCTGTTGCCATGTGTACAATGGAAAACCTGGTGCAGTGTGTATAATGGGCTACCTGACGCAGTGTGTAAAAGGGGCTCTACCTGGCATATTGTGTATAAAGGGCTCTACCTGGCGTGTATAAGGGTTACTACTGTGTGGTGTAATATGACTGACGGACACTACTGTGTGGTGTAATGTGAATTGGTACTATTCTGTGGCCATGCCGCTTCCCTCGAGAAGCCCCTCCCCTACATTTTTGGCACGCGCAATCAGAGTGCACTGTCCCTCTTTTGAATGGGGAATAGGGGGGTACCAAAGGAAACGTTCACCCTGGGCGCCACAAAGTCTAGAACCAGTCCTGGAACCCGCCCCCCTCAGCAAACCCTGCCTCCATTGGGGCTGCTTACGGAGCTTTCGCCTCCTGGTTTTCCATCCTAATCTGCCCCTGGCAGCAATCAAGCTCTGCTCCATGAAGATGGCTCGGGAGATCGTGACTGAGCTATCTGGCTGCTGCTCATTGCTAAGGGAAGCCGGGATAAATAGCTGCTGCATAGACATAGGCATGCATCTCCCACCAACTGTAAGTTATACCACCCGCCGGCATATAACATCAGCAAGGCACCACAACACCGCAAGCCCACACTCAAAGCCGATCGTCTAGCTATTATCCCCAGAACACTGCTATACACGTGTTCCCCTAGTGCAGTGGTTCTCAAACTTCTTGGAGTCACGGCACCCTTGAGTAGCAGAACTGTTATTACGGCACCCCTAGGCCAAAAGTTTCTTATTGAGAAATTCAGAAAGAAATATTACATTAAGTAAATTGTGTTTGAACAGTATATCATCCTAAGGGTGTGTACACATGGTGAGATATTTTCTTTCGATTTTGTAGTCAAATTCGCAAGAAAAGTTAGTGCAGATCGCAAGGTGAAAATCACCTTGCGATCCCGATTCGATCCCGATGCGCGGTCCCGCCAGGTCGGCATCGGAAGAAAAGATAGACTGCGCAGGCAAGTCAATCCTTGCTAGATCGGTGTACTCACATGTTCATCTCACATGTCAATGACATCTCACATAAACCAAAATCTCACATAAGTCAAAATTGTAAGCACACATAGTCCATATCTCAAGAAAAGTTAGTCAAAATCAGTGCTATCTGGGCTGCGGGGTGTTCAAGGGAAATCACAAGTGAAAATCGGGCATAGCAAGGATCTCACCGTGTGCACACACCCTAAGATCTCACACCACCATTACCTCCAACCCAAGCAGCTTCCAACTCAGAGGTGATTGGCACTTTAGCGCATCTGCACACCACTAAAATTATATATATATATATATATATCCATTGTAGAAGAGCCGCACTCACATGTCGTTAATAATCACAGCTGCTGGGGTGCAAAATCCAGGAACAGGTCCTATCAGAACAAAGTTCCACGATACATGTGCACAAATAAGGTTGCACTCACCAGACTTCTCCAGGGTGAAATTGATAAATTTTAATCCAGACAGCACATACTCACAAACAGAAGGTCAACCTTCTGTTTGTGAGTATGTGCTGTCTGGATTAAAATCTATCAATTTCACCCTGGAGAAGTCTGGTGGGTGCATCCTTATTTGTGCACACACACATATATATATATATATATATATATATATATATATATATATGTAGATAGATAGATATAGTGAGAGAGAGAGAGAGAGAGAGAGATAGGTGTAGAAGAAATAATGGAAATGTTAGACCATCAGAAACAGCATAACCTACATCACATGCTGTAGTAATGGCTGTGAATCATATAGTCACTTGAAGTGTCAGGTGATTATATTCCGGACCAATTTCAAGACCACCAACAATTACAGCAGCCGCTTTCAAGCCAAAAAGTACCTGCAGTTACTTGTTGGCTTGAGAGCGGCTGCTGTAATTATTGGTAGCTTTGACTCAGGCAAGGGACAATGGGGGTCATTCCGAGTTGATCGTACGCTACCGATTTTCGCTGCACTGTGATCAGGTAGCTACTGCACATGCGTATGCACCACAATGCGCACGTGCATCGTACAGGTACAATGCAGATCGTTGCTGAGCGATAGATTTAACGAAGAATCCATACGCACAGACGATCGCAAGAAGATTGACAGGAAGAGGGCGTTTATGGGTGTCAACTGACCGTTTTCTGGGAGTGGTAGGGAAAACGCAGGCGGGTCCAAGCGTTTGGAGGGCGGGTGTCTGACGTCAATTCCGGCACTAAAAAGACTGAAGTGGTCGCAAGGGCTGAGTAAGTTCAGACCTACTCTGAAACTGCACAAAATGTTTTTGTAGAGGTCGGCTGCACAAGCGTTCACACACTTACAAAGTGAAAATACACTCCCCCATGGGTGGCGACTATGCGTTTGCACGGCTGCTAAAAACAGCTAGTGAGCGATTAACTCGGAATGAGGGCCAATGTGTGAAGGGCCCTGCGTGACCCAACCCCGCTGTTGCTGGTAACACCCCCTGCGACGGTCACAATAGGCCCTTCATAAATTTCAGCTCCAGGCCCATGTGATCCTTAATCTGGCACTGGGCGGCTCGGTCAACGACGCCATCCCGGCGGAATCTTGCAGGGTGCGGTACCAATCCTTTGATGAGGCCCTTCGGTTAGTCAAAACGGTGGGTCCCGGCGCCCTTATGGCCAAGCTGGACATTGAGTTCGCTTTCCGCCTGCTTCCCATTCACCCCGATTCCCTTTGTTTCTTAGGTTTTCGGTTAGGAGGGGGTTTCTACATCGACAGGTGCTTGCCTATGGGTTGTTCCATTTCTTGTGCCTACTTTGAGAAATTCAGTTCGTTTTTACATTGGTGCGTGGTGTCGGCCTCCGGTCACCTGGGTGTTGCCCACTACTTAGACGATTTTCTCTTTGTGGGTCCAAGGGATGGTTCGGTTTGCGGGGACATCCTGGGTTTAGCCCAGCGTTTGTTCGGTCGTCTAGGTGTGCCCGTGGCCTCGGATAAGACCGAGGGGCCCACGGTTTGTCTCAGTTATTTGGGCATTGAAATCGATTCGGGGGCCGGTTGCTGCCGGCTTCCCGCCGATAAGGTGCACAAATTGCTGGGTCTCATAGAACAATGCCTTCTCAGTCATAGGGTCAGATTACAACGGGTGCAGTCGTTACTTGGATCTTTTAATTTTGCGTGCAGAATCATACCCATGGGGCGCGTGTTCTGCCATAAACTTGAGAGGTCCATGGCGGGGGTTCGGAAACCTCACCATACGGTTTATATTTCGCGTGAGATTAGGGAGGATTTGCAAGTCTGGTCCGCTTTTTTGGTTTCCTTTAACCGGGAGGTGTTATGGCCAGCTGAGCGCTGTTCTAATGCCGCGTTGCAACTTTTTACTGATGCTCCCCGTGGTTCGGGCTTTGGGGCTTTTTTCAGGACGGAGTGGTGCGCCTTGGCCTTCGTCATGGGTTTCCCGCGGTTTCACAAAGAACTTGCTTCTTTTGGAATTGTTCCCGTTGATAGTGGCCGTCGAATTGTGGGCACTCAGCTTGTCGGATCGGAGTATTGTGTTCCGCTGCGACAATCTGGGGGTCGCACACGCTGTTAATAACCAACGCTCGTCCTCTCCGCAGGCGTTGCGCCTGTTGCGTTATTTAGTGCTTAAATGCTTGAGGCATAATATTCATTTCACGGCTGCGCATGTCCCGGGTGTTGACAATAGAATTGCTAATGCACTGTCGCGTTTTGAGTTCGGAAAGTTTTGGGAGCTGGTTCCTGATGTGGCGTTTGGGGGTTTACCGGTTCCACCCTTCCTGTGGAAACTTGTCGACTAAGGTGGCTGGTTGCCTCTGTTCGTTGACGGTTGGTGGCCGGGGGGCGGCAGTCGTGAACACTGCTGCAGTGAGTGGGTCTTGCCTATGCGAGTAAGACACCGGCTTGGGTTAAGGAAGCCCGGTTTCAGTTGGCTGGTCTTGCGACCTGGTTTCTGGGGAGTTCAATATTTTCGTTTGTTTTGCTGCGCCTGTTGCGCGAACCCAAAAACGTGTTTTACCTGTCGGTTCTTGAATGGCTAGCATTCAGGAATGGACGGTGTGAAGTGAATTTTAAAATTTTCCTCCGAGGGGGCCGAATTACAATTTTTTTGAGTTTTCTCCTTCACTTGGGTTATTTTGTTTGCATGTTTCTTGTTATGTCTGTATTTTGCATAGTTTGCTGACGGTAGGAATTTTCTTTTGCAGCTGCTTTGGATGTCTTGGATCAGATTTGGCTTATTGGCCATTCTTACATTTTTTGGGCGGAGAGGCATCCTATGGCAGGGCGAACAGGCAATTTCTTTGGGGACAAGGTAGTCAGATGGTTGGGCGTTAGAGGTTTGCGTTGGATGGGTTTACTTCGCCTGCTGTTTCGCCATGAACGAAGGTGGGGGCGGCCTGGCTGGATTGTCATTCACCTCGGGGGGAATGATATGGGTCGAGTCAAAGGCATCGACCTCATCCTGAGTATCAAGGCGGACTTGGCCGCGTTGCGAGCATCCTGGCCCCGAGTGACAGTTGTATGGTCTGACATAGTGCCCTGTTTTCACTGGCGGGGTGCTGTTCGTTTTTCTGCAATTGAGAAAGCTAGGAAGAAAGTTAATTCTGCGGTGTCAGTGTATGTGCAGGCGATAGGGGGTTTGGTTGTTAGGCACCCGCTTTTGGTTCTTCACAATGTGCAGTTTTATAGGGAAGATGGTGTTCACCTTTCCCCTGCGGGTATTGGTGTGTTTTTGGAGAGTATCTTCCGAGTTTTGTTGGGCTGAGTCTTTTCCTTTGGTTTTGGTGGGATGGCGGTCTGCGGTTTTTTGTTGAAAATCATTTTTGTGGCGGAAAGTCGCTACCAGCCAGCGGTCAAAGTTACAGCGGTCACTGTGGGGCACCCCCTTTTGATAGAACAGCGAGTGTGTCCTCCCCTTGCGGGTGGACTACGGATGTTCCCGTGGGGGTTCGTCCACGGCTCTGCTAGAGTAAGGGGGGTGAGTCCTGCACAGTGCGGGTTATGTTTAAGGAGGCGGTTGTGAGTCCCCTCCTAGTTTTTATTGGTTTATTATAGTTGACTGGTGCTGGTGAGTTGGTAGCGCTTTTTCTCGCCATCCTCCAATATTTAGTTTAAATGACAGGTCATCAAACAAAAAATACCAGTTTGACCTTTTAAATCTAGCAGTTGGTGTCTGTGTGGTTATTTCATAGTGATAAGCTAGCTAAGTTATAAATGTTAAGTGCGTCAGAATAAAGTCATGGGTGACTTATGCAGAACAGAGACCTGCAAATGTGACCTCACTTATTTATCCTTGAATCGTACTAGAGAGTCCAGTTTGGCACACAATGAAAATCGCCACCAAGCCATGCCATGCATGCTGTCTCTCAGTATTTTGTAGTGAACTTGTGTCTTTTTTGCACAGCTAATGTGAATCAAGCACAAATAATGCATACCCTGTACACCACTATTGGGTCTGCATGCTGGAACAATCCAACCAGGATGCTAATCTGAGAAAAGACAAGAGAAAAGGCTCCAATATGACTGAGCCTTGCATACAGTGTCAGACTGTGGCATGAAGGGCCCACCGGAGCAGTCCATATTTAGGGTTCTGATCATTTACCAGAGAGGATGTAGCCAGCCACCACATTGGCTTGCCTAACCATTAGAGAGTGCATGGGCTGGATAAATATATATAGTAAATGGTGCTAGTGTATGCATGATAATGTACCAGATTAATAACAGCAAGGCACTGTAGAAAATACACTGTAGTCCTGTGTAGTAATAGGTAGCAGAGGCATAACTAGCTATGGGCGAGAGGTGCTGTGCACACAGCGCAATGCGCTGTGGGGCGGAAAAATCTCTGCAAGCACCCGCCAGGCCATGCCACACTACTGCCTACCAGCCCACCATCGCCGCTTGTTATCTGTAGCCTGGCTCCCTCTCTCGCTGATAATACTAACATGTAGCTGGGAACGCTGCCCGCGCACTCTGCCCCCTTCCTCTGTTCGGACTCTTGAGACCAGAGTGACCTGCAAGGAGCATGCCTGGCGACGGGGGGAAGGGGGGTGTTCAAAGGGGATAAATGTATAGGGTCCCGAGGACAGAGGGGCCCTGTGGTTTAGGGACAGAAAAAAGTATTAAAAGTGCCTTTTAATACTGTTTTATAGTTGCCTGTCAACATAAAAAAAATACCTAACAGACTGGCCGCAACAAGCATTTTCCACCACCTCCCCGGCTCCTCCTCCCTCACCCTGTCACTTGGTCCGGTCCCTCCCTGTGATATCGGGCATTACGGAGAAGCTGTGCTGTGCCGGGCACTTCTCCCTGTCGTCCACCGCAGCGCACTCCATGGAGCAGCTTATAACACCAGTATGAGGACCTTATCTGTGTGGATCAGAACAACAACTGAATAGTTCCGTAGGGCGCACATTACTTAAAGAACTCCCTCCAAAAAAACAATGAAATCGCTCCTCTGCTCCAACAGGAGAGGGACAAGTTTAAATTGTTACATATTCTCTGTATTATGCTGGGTAATACAATGCCAATATACTGTATGTTTATTTTGACTCACATATATTAGGAGTAGAACACTTACATTTGTGTGTCTGCTATACATCAGTAGGTACGAAAACCTTAGTCTGACTATCCTGGCATACAAATCTCTGATAATATTCCATGACAATTTTGGCTACACAGGTTTGGGTTGGCTTTTCTGCCAGTAACGTACCTATCCAGCTTTGTAGATGAGCTACAGTAATCACATATTTTAAATATCAAAGTTACTATAAGTGCAGTTTGATACTTCTAAAGTAACTGTTTTGTTCTAATACTATTTCAGTCGTATTTCATGTGTTTGATATTTTTTTAGCTCTGATTATTTGTTTGTTTATTAACTTATTTTTAGCGTTCAATCAGATGCATAATGTGTTTAATACGTCTAGTGAAAGGTGGTGTTCTAAACACTGGACACCATTTCAGTGCCTGTGTATTAAACAATCATAAAGCTTAGGGATTGAATGCAGAGCCAACTCTAAAAATAGTTTGTGCAAATAATCAAAACACGTGTGCATGTGTATATTTGTATAGACACACACACACACGTGCACACACACACACACATATATATATATATATATACAGTATATATATATATATATATATATATATATATTCGATAGATAGATAGATTGACAGACAGACAGACAGACAGACAGACAGATAGTAGAGGGGTGGTGCTCTCCACTTTCAGATGAAAAAAAGGACACATTTTATTCTTTTAAGATAGCATACTCACCTCATTTTCTCTCATATGTTTTCAGTCCCAGTGGGACCTTCATCTGGAGGCACTACATCACAACATAGCATGTATGCATATCCCATAAGAATCCAGGAGCAAGGTCGGCTATGCCTATCTGGCTTCTTAAATAACCACCTATTCCTCAGTAAGGCCCCAAACCATTCACTTCCGCATTCCAACTAGTACGCATATTACATCCCTTTCCATAGGCAAATGCAGGGGGGTTTCTGGTTGCCTGGAAACCCCCCACCTCTTGGCAAGTGACTTAAATTATGACAACAATAGCAAAGGTATATAATACGTTTACTAGAGCTGCCGCCACATTGTGCTGTTAAAGGGACAGAGTGGAGCTGCTGCACATGCCCAGTGGTAGCAGCTTCTTCTACCAAGTTTGCTGTGTGTGTGGATCTGAGTCCTCAATCAGTTCACTGGACCAGAGAGTAGCTACCAAGACAGGAGCCTAACCATGATGTGGGAGAATGTGTGCTTAGAAAGTGCAGTACTTGCATCTATTACAGTATGTTTGTATATTTATTTATTTATTTATTTATTATGGCATGTTTAATCTTTTCCTGACCACTTATTTATATTATTGAAATTTTGCTAAAGCCTATACTACTGTATAGACCATCTATCGAGTTAAATATTAATACCGTATTCCATACAGTATACAGTGCATAAAATGACCAATGTTTACATTAAGGTCCAGGTTCGTTACTAGGTTCTTCTACCGCTCCCCCAAACTCCCACACTTGCTCTAATGTTCCACAGAATGAGAGATTCTGGATTGCATTTGAACCCCCCCCCCCCCCCTGTAGAAATCCTGCGTTTGCCCCTGTCTTTCTCCTCAAAGGACAAAGGCAAAACAGACCATCCACTGGGTAGTCACATACGAGTATATTTGTATCAATTCACCCCACAGGCGCATCCACTACAATATCACAGAAGCGCCACAACATGCTAGTTACCAGTGCCGTAACTAGACATTTTAGCGCTGTGTGCAAGATAAGGCACCGGTGCCCCTTCTATGTAAAAAAGGGGTAGTGTGCGCCATAGGCGTGAAAAAAAAATAGGGGTGTGGCTTCATGGGGAAGGGGTGTGGCCACAAAATAATACCAATTCATATTACATATTATAGTAGTCTCCATTATTCAAATTACGCCGCACAGTAGCACCACCACACCAGGTACAGCCCCTCACATTACGGCAGTCAGATTCCCCTTTTTACAAATTACGGCAGACAGATTCCCCTTTTACACATTACGGCAGACAGCATCCCCTTTTTACACATTATGGCAGACCGCGTCCCCCTTATTACACATTACGGCAGATAGTCCCCATTTTTACATATTACGGCAGACAGCGTCCCCTTTTTACACATTACGGCAGCCAGTCCCCCTTTTTACACATTACGACAGACTGTGTCTCCCTTTTTACACATTATGGCAGACAGCGTCCCCTTTTTACACATTACGGCAGACAGTGTCCCCCTTTTTACACATTACGGCAGACAGCGTCCCCCTTGTTGCACATTACTGCAGACAGCGTCCCCTTTTTACACATTACAGCAGTCAGCGTCCCTTTTTTTACACATTACAGCAGACAGAGTCCCCCTTTAACACATTAGGTAGACAGACCGATAGATAGATAGATAGATAGATAGATAGATAGATAGATAGATAGATAGACAGACAGACAAAAAGAATAGAATAGATGATACCATCTCTTCGCTGGCTCAGGCAGTCAGGCTCCTCAGTGCTGGCAGCTCCGGGGGTAGGGGAGATGGAGAAGGAGGGAGGGGGAGGAGGGAGCCGCAGCAGTGCGGTGTAATTGCTGATGGTTCCGCATGCAGCTGTCCCTTTCTTTCCGCACTGGCTGGCCACCACCGCTGTGAATGCTGGGATGAGGGAATCGCATCCCAGCATTCACAGCAGCGCCAGCCAGCCAATACGGAAGGAGAGGGACTGCTGCAGCGGCACCGCCACTAATTACATAGCACTGCTGCGACTCCCTCCCTCCTCCCCCTTCCTCCTCTTCCTTCTCCGCTGCTCCCTCTCCTCCTCCGGCACAGGTGGCTTGTAATGAGTCAATTTGACTCATTACAAGCCGCTGACTTTAGGGAATGGGGGCCATTGTGCCCTCAGTGCGAGTGCGCTGTGTGCCAGGCACACCTGGCACACACGTAGTTACGGCACTGCAAGTTACCCATGGCCATACAAAGTACATATGTAAACTAACGAACCCAGAGTTCACACCATTATTTCCGGCCGCTGGAGCGCAAATGACAATACTGTATGTAGCCACATAACATTGGGCTAGTCCTGTAGTTACCAGTCATTGAAACACAAGCCCCACGACTGGAAGTACCACAGGGGAGTAAGCCCCATAATAATATTTCTTAATCACGTATAGTAAATTAATGAAATCCATGGACTATTCCAATGTGACAGGTAATATTGTCAAATAAGGGGTGATGGTTTACTTATTGTATACATATACAGTAGCTACTCCGGGATCCCACTATATAAAACTGTTGAATAAGGGAGAAAAGGAGCCAGGTTGCATATCGAACACATCACATCTATCAAAAATCAGTATAAAAAACATACAGATTTACATATAAAACAAAAAAGTGTACATAAAATATATATCTATATATATCTATATATATATATATATATATATATATAGTAAAGAGAGGAAAATATACTCTCATACAAATATATATATATATATATTAGTGATGAGCGGGTTCGGTTTCTCGGAAACCGAACCCCCCCGAACTTCACCCTTTTTACACGGGTCTGAGCCATACTCGGATTCTCCCGTATGGCTCGGGTAACCCGAGCGTGCCCGAACGTCATCATCCCGCTGTCGGATTTTCGCGAGATTCGGATTCTATATAAGCAGCCGCGCGTCGCCGCCATTTTCACTCGTGCATTGGAAATGTTAGGGAGAGGACGTGGCTGGCGTCCTCTCCGTTATTGTTGAACTTGATTGTGCTGTGCACTATTGCTTAATTGTGGGGAGGGCTGGGGAGCAGCTGTATATAGGAGGAGTACAGTGCAGAGTTTTGCTGATCAGTGACCACCAGTTATCCGTTCTCTGCCTGAAAAAAACGCTCCATATCTATGCTATGTGCTGCATATATCTGTGCTCACACTGCTTAATTGTGGGGACTGGGGAGCAGCTGTATTATATAGCAGGAGTACAGTGCAGAGTTTTGCTGACAGTGACCACCAGTATACGTTGTCTGCCTGAAAAACACTCCATATCTGTGCTCAGTGTGCTGCTTTATTGTGGGGACTGGGGACCACAGTATAATATTATATAGGAGGAGTAGAGTGCAGAGTTTTGCTGACCAGTGACCACCTGTATATAATATATAGCATTACGGTACAGTAGGCCACTGCTGTACCTACCTCTGTGTCGTCATTAAGTATACTATCCATCTACATTCTATACCTGTGGTGCATTCTAGTTTTGCAGTTTGCTGACACAGTGACCACCAGTATACTATATATAGCAGTACGGAAGGCCACTGCTGTACCTACCTCTGTGTCGTCATTAAGTATACTATCCATCTACATTCTATACCTGTGGTGCATTTTAGTTTTGCAGTTTGCTGACACAGTGACCACCAGTATACTATATATAATAGCAGTACGGTACGGAAGGTCACTGCTGTACCTACCTCTGTGTCATCATTAAGTATACTATCCATCTACATTCTATACCTGTGGTGCATTTTAGTTTTGCAGTTTGCTGACACAGTGACCACCAGTATACTATATATAGCAGTACGGAAGGCCACTGCTGTACCTACCTCTGTGTCGTCATTAAGTATATTATCCATCTACATTCTATACCTGTGGTGCATTTTAGTTTTGCAGTTTGCTGACACAGTGACCACCAGTATACTATATATAGCAGTACGGAAGGCCACTGCTGTACCTACCTCTGTGTCGTCATTAAGTATACTATCCATCTACATTCTATACCTGTGGTGCATTTTAGTTTTGCAGTTTGCTGGCACAGTGACCACCAGTATACTATATATAATAGCAGTACGGTACGGAAGGTCACTGCTGTACCTACCTCTGTGTCATCATTAAGTATACTATCCATCTACATTCTATACCTGTGGTGCATTTTAGTTTTGCAGTTTGCTGACACAGTGACCACCAGTATACTATATACAGCAGTACGGAAGGCCACTGCTGTACCTACCTCTGTGTCGTCATTAAGTATACTATCCATCTACATTCTATACCTGTGGTGCATTTTAGTTTTGCAGTTTGCTGACACAGTGACCACCAGTATACTATATATAATAGCAGTACGGTACGGAAGGCCACTGCTGTACCTACCTCTGTGTCGTCATTAAGTATACTATCCATCTACATTCTATACCTGTGGTGCATTTTAGTTTTGCAGTTTGCTGACACAGTGACCACCAGTATACTATATATAGCAGTACGGAAGGCCACTGCTGTACCTACCTCTGTGTCGTCATTAAGTATACTATCCATCTACATTCTATACTTGTGGTGCATTTTAGTTTTGCAGTTTGCTGGCACAGTGACCACCAGTATACTATATATAATAGCAGTACGGTACGGAAGGTCACTGCTGTACCTACCTCTGTGTCATCATTAAGTATACTATCCATCTACATTCTATACCTGTGGTGCATTTTAGTTTTGCAGTTTGCTGACACAGTGACCACCAGTATACTATATACAGCAGTACGGAAGGCCACTGCTGTACCTACCTCTGTGTCGTCATTAAGTATACTATCCATCTACATTCTATACCTGTGGTTCATTTTAGTTTTGCAGTTTGCTGTCACAGTGACCACCAGTATACTATATATAATAGCAGTACGGAAGGCAACTGCTGTACCTACCTCTGTGTCGTTATAAAGTATACTATCCATCTACATTCTATACCTGTGGTGCATTTTAGTTTTGCAGTTTGCTGACACAGTGACCACCAGTATACTATAAATAATAGCAGTACGGTACGGAAGGCCACTGCTGTACCTACCTCTGTGTCGTCATTAAGTATACTATCCATCTACATTCTATACCTGTGGTTCATTTTAGTTTTGCAGTTTGCTGACACAGTGACCACCAGTATACTATATATAGCAGTACGGAAGGCCACTGCTGTACCTACCTCTGTGTCGTCATTAAGTATACTATCCATCTACATTCTATACCTGTGGTGCATTTTAGTTTTGCAGTTTGCTGGCACAGTGACCACCAGTATACTATATATAATAGCAGTACGGTACGGAAGGTCACTGCTGTACCTACCTCTGTGTCATCATTAAGTATACTATCCATCTACATTCTATACCTGTGGTGCATTTTAGTTTTGCTGTTTGCTGACACAGTGACCACCAGTATACTATATACAGCAGTACGGAAGGCCACTGCTGTACCTACCTCTGTGTCGTCATTAAGTATACTATCCATCTACATTCTATACCTGTGGTGCATTTTAGTTTTGCAGTTTGCTGACACAGTAACCACCAGTATACTATATATAATAGCAGTACGGTACGGAAGGCCACTGCTGTACCTACCTCTGTGTCGTCATTAAGTATACTATCCATCTACATTCTATACCTGTGGTGCATTTTAGTTTTGCAGTTTGCTGACACAGTGACCACCAGTATACTATATATAATAGCAGTACGGTACGGAAGGCCACTGCTGTACCTACCTCTGTGTCGTCATTAAGTATACTATCCATCTACATTCTATACCTGTGGTGCGCCTCTTTTTTTCTTTGCATCATGTGCTGTTTGGGGACAAGTTTTATGTAGTGCCATCCTGCCTGACACTGCAGTGCCACTCCTAGATGGGCCAGGTGTTTGTGTCGGCCACTTGTGTCGCTTAGCTTAATCACACAGCGACCTTGGTGCGCCTCTTTTTTTCTTTGCATCATGTGCTGTTTGGGGACTATTTTTTTGAAGTGCCATCCTGCCTGACACTGCAGTGCCACTCCTAGATGGGCCAGGTGTTTGTGTCGGCCACTTGTGTCGCTTAGCTTAGTCACACAGCGACCTTGGTGCACCTCTTATTTTCTTTGCATCATGTGCTGTTTGGGGACAATTTTTTTGAAGTGCCATCCTGCCTGACACTGCAGTGCCACTCCTAGATGGGCCAGGTGTTTGTGTCTGCCACTTGTGTCGCTTAGCTTAGTCACACAGCGACCTTGGTGCGCCTCTTTTTTCTTTGCATCATGTGCTGTTTGGGGACTATTTTTTTGAAGTGCCATCCTGCCTGACACTGCAGTGCCACTCCTAGATGGGCCAGGTGTTGTGTCGGCCACTTGTGTCGCTTAGCTTAGCCATCCAGCGACCTCGGTGCAAATTTTAGGACTAAAAATAATATTGTGAGGTGTGAGGTGTTCAGAATAGACTGGAAATTAGTGAGGAGCGGGTTCGGATCCTCGGAATCCGACCCGCCCGAACTTCACCTTTTTTTTACACGGGTCCGAGCGACTCGGATCCTCCCGCCTTGCTCGGTTAACCCGAGCGTGCCCGAACGTCATCATCCCGCTGTCGGATTCTCGCGAGACTCGGATTCTATATAAGGAGCCGCGCGTCGCCGCCATTTTCACACGTGCATTGAGATTGATAGGGAGAGGACGTGGCTGGCGTCCTCTCCGTTATAGTAGAACACAGAGTGACTTAGTTAGTTATAATTGTGGGGAGGATTGGGGACGGGGAGCAGCTGTTAGGGAGTACAGTGCAGGGTTTTGATTATACCACCAGTGAGTTTAATACTTTGTTTCTCTGCCTGAAAAAACGCTCCGACCACCATATCTGTGCTCACTCAGTGTGCTGCACTGCTGCATGATATATCTGTGCTGAGTGCACTGCTCTGCTCACACTGCCTAATTGCGGGGACTGGGGAGCAGTTATAGCAGGAGTACAGTGCACAGTTTTGCTGACAGTGACCACCAGTCCAGTATACGTTTGTCTGCCTGAAAAACACTCCTGTGTTTTTTTTTTTTTCTTCATACTAGTTTAGCAGTCTGCTGACAGTGTCCACCAGGTCCGTTATACAGTATATTATATATTTAAGCAGCAGTACGGTAGGTCACGGCTGTACCTACCTCTGTGTCGTCAGTGCACTCGTCGTCCATAAGTAATATAATACTATACTATCCATCCATCTACATTGTATACCTGTGTTGTTTTTTTTTCTTCATACTAGTTTAGCAGTCTGCTGACAGTGTCCACCAGGTCCGTTATACAGTATATTATATATATAAGCAGCAGTACGGTAGGCCACGGCTATACCTACCTCTGTGTCGTCAGTGCACTCGTCGTCCATAAGTAATATAATACTATACTATCCATCCATCTACATTGTATACCTGTGTTGTTTTTTTTTTCTTCATCCTAGTTTAGCAGTCTGCTGACAGTGTCCACCAGGTCCGTTATACAGTATATTATATATATAAGCAGCAGTACGGTAGGCCACGGCTCTACCTACCTCTGTGTCGTCACTCATCGTCCATAAGTAATATAATACTATACTATCCATCCATCTACATTGTATACCTGTGGTGTTTTTTTTTTCTTCATACTAGTTTAGCAGTCTGCTGACAGTGTCCACCAGGTCCGTTATACAGTATATTATATATATAAGCAGCAGTACGGTAGGCCACGGCTGTACCTACCTCTGTGTCGTCAGTGCACTCGTCGTCCATAAGTAATATAATACTATACTATCCATCCATCTACATTGTATACCTGTGTTGTTGTTTTTTTCTTCATCCTAGTTTAGCAGTCTGCTGACAGTGTCCACCAGGTCCGTTATACAGTATATTATATATATAAGCAGCAGTACGGTAGACCACGGCTGTACCTACCTCTGTGTCGTCACTCATCGTCCATAAGTAATATAATACTATACTATCCATCCATCTACATTGTATACCTGTGGTGTTTTTTTTTCTTCATACTAGTTTAGCAGTCTGCTGACAGTGTCCACCAGGTCCGTTATACAGTATATTATATATATAAGCAGCAGTACGGTAGGCCACGGCTGTACCTACCTCTGTGTCGTCAGTGCACTCGTCGTCCATAAGTAATATAATACTATACTATCCATCCATCTACATTGTATACCTGTGTTGTTGTTTTTTTCTTCATCCTAGTTTAGCAGTCTGCTGACAGTGTCCACCAGGTCCGTTATACAGTATATTATATATATAAGCAGCAGTACGGTAGGCCACGGCTGTACCAACCTCTGTGTCGTCACTCGTCGTCCATAAGTAATATAATACTATACTATCCATCCATCTACATTGTATACCTGTGGTGTTTTTTTTTTCCTTCATACTAGTTTAGCAGTCTGCTGACAGTGTCCACCAGGTCCGTTATACAGTATATTATATATATAAGCAGCAGTACGGTAAGCCACGGCTGTACCTACCTCTGTGTCGTCACTCGTCGTCCATAAGTAATATAATACTATACTATCTATCCATCTACATTGTATACCTGTGGTGGCTTTTAGTTGTGTGCAAAATATGGAGAACAAAAATGTGGAGGTTAAAAAAATAGGGAAAGATCAAGATCCACTTCCACCTCGTGCTGAATCTGCTGCCACTAGTCATGGCCGAGACGATGAAATGCCATCAACGTCGTCTGACAAGGCCGATGCCCAATGTCATAGTACAGAGCATGTAAAATCCAAAACACAAAAGATCAGTAAAAAAATGACCCAAAAATCAAAATTAAAAACGTCTGAGGAGAAGCGTAAACTTGCCAATATGCCATTTACGACACGGAGTGGCAAGGAACGGCTGAGGCCCTGGCCTATGTTCATGGCTAGTGGTTCAGCTTCACATGAGGATGGAAGCACTCATCCTCTCGCTAGAAAAAAGAAAAGACTTGCGGCAAAAGCACAGCAAAGAACTGTGCGTTCTTCGAAATCACAAATCCCAAAGGAGAGTCCAATTGTGTCGGTTGCGATGCCTGACCTTCCCAACACTGGACGGGAAGAGCTTGCGCCTCTTTTTTTCTTTGCGTCATGTGCTGTTTGGGGAGTATTTTTTGGAAGGGCCATCCTGCGTGAGATGGGCCAGGTGTTTGTGCCGGCCACTAGGGTCGCTTAGCTTACTCACACAGCTACCTCATTGCGCCTCTTTTTTTCTTTGCGTCATGTGCTGTTTGGGGAGTATTTTTTTTGAAGGGCCATCCTGCGTGACACTGCAGTGCCACTCCTAGATGGGCCAGGTGTTTGTGTCGGCCACTAGGATCGCTTAGCTTAGCCATCCAGCGACCTCGGTGCAAATTTTAGGACTAAAAATAATATTGTGAGGTGTGAGGTGTTCAGAATAGACTGAAAATTAGTGGAAATTATGGTTATTGAGGTTAATAATACTATGGGATCAAAATGACCCCCAAATTCTATGATTTAAGCTGTTTTTTAGGGTTTTTTGAAAAAAACACCCGAATCCAAAACACACCCCAATCCGACAAAAAAAATTCGGTGAGGTTTTGCCAAAACGCGTCCGAACCCAAAACACGGCCACGGAACCGAACCCAAAATCAAAACACAAAACCTGAAAAATTTCAGGTGCACATCACTACTGGAAATGAGTGGAAATTATGGTTATTGAGGTTAATAAAACTATGGGATCTAAATGACCCCCAAATTCTATGATTTAAGCTGTTTTTTAGGGTTTTTTGTAAAAAACACCCGAATCCAAAACACACCCGAATCCGACAAAAAATTTTCGGTGAGGTTTTGCCAAAACGCGTCCGAATCCAAAATACGGCCGCGGAACCGAATCCAAAACCAAAACACAAAACCCGAAAAATGTCCGGTGCACATCACTTATATATATATATATATATATATATATATATATGTATTTTTTTTTATATACACACACAGTATAGGGTTCTCCCTAGACTGACCTCCTCACAAAGATAAGAATTACCTAATATGCGCTCTTTGCACTTATTCTGCTTGAATGCATTTGTTTATAATATTTTTAGCTCAGTATTTGATTTTCCCTATAAGGCTGTTTTTGCTTGCGATTTTAACTGAAAAATCTTTTGTTTTTATTATGTTTCTATAAAATAAATTGTTATTATTTACTTTTATGAGTGTGCTCTGATTGGTAATCAATCTAGTTCCTTTACTCATGACACCAATGGTCACTGATGCCCTTATCCACTACTGTATATACAATTTTTACAGCAAGTTACCATTGCTGTTCTAATTAAGGGCCTGCTGACACCCTTTGTACCCAGGGAGTGTCTTTGTGGACAATTCAATTGTTTACCTTATATTAAAGTAAGCATCTCGCAGGTGGCGCTGTGTTTTCCTATCTATCAATCTAAATATAGTATAGTATAGTGGGCAGGTTAGGGCTTGGGGGTGGGTTTAGCCATCACCTGGAGGGGGGGGTAGATTTATGCTGTAGGGTGGGGAGTTAGGGTTAGGCTGCGGGTCAGGGGGGATGGGTTTAGGTGACTGACGTCAGTCAACCCAACCGTCGGGAAATCATACTGAACCCATATATATATATATATATATATATATATATATATATATATATATATATATGTATATGTATTAGTGATGTGCACCGGAAATTTTTCGGGTTTTGGTTTTGGGTTCGGTTCCGCGGCCGTGTTTTGGGTTCGGACGCGTTTTGGCAAAACCTCACCGAAATTTTTTTGTCGGATTCGGGTGTGTTTTGGATTCGGGTGTTTTTTTCAAAAAACCCTAAAAAACAGCTTAAATCATAGAATTTGGGGGTCATTTTGATCCCATAGTATTATTAACCTCAATAACCATAATTTCCACTCATTTTCAGTCTATTCTGAACACCTCACATCTCACAATATTATTTTTAGTCCTAAAATTTGCACCGAGGTCGCTGGATGGCTAAGCTAAGCGACCCAAGTGGCCGACACAAACAACTGGCCCATCTAGGAGTGGCACTGCAGTGTCAGACAGGATGGCCCTTAAAAAAAATTGTCCCCAAACAGCACATGATGCAAAGAAAAAAAGAGGCGCAATGAGGTAGCTGTGTGACTAAGCTAAGCGACCCAAGTGGCCGACACAAACACCTGGCCCATCTAGGAGTGGCACTGCAGTGTCAGACAGAATGGCACTTCAAAAAAATACTCCCCAAACAGCACATGATGCAAAGAAAAAAAGAGGCGCACCAAGGTCGCTGTGTGACTAAGCTAAGCGACACAAGTGGCCGACACAAACACCTGGCCCATCTAGGAGTGGCACTGCAGTGTCACGCAGGATGGCCCATCAAAAAAATACTCCCCAAACAGCACATGACGCAAAGAAAAAAAGAGGCGCAATGAGGTAGCTGTGTGACTAAGCTAAGCGACCCTAGTGGCCGACACAAACACCTGGCCCATCTAGGAGTGGCACTGCAATGTCACGCAGGATGGCCCTTCAAAAAAATACTCCCCAAACAGCACATGATGCAAAGAAAAAAAGAGGCGCAATGAGGTAGCTGTGTGACTAAGCTAAGCGACCCAAGTGGCCGACACAAACACCTGGCCCATCTAGGAGTGGCACTGCAGTGTCAGACAGGATGGCACTTCAAAAAAATACTCCCCAAACAGCACATGATGCAAAGAAAAAAAGAGGCACACCAAGGTCGCTGTGTGACTAAGCTAAGCGACACAAGTGGCCGACACAAACACCTGGCCCATCTAGGAGTGGCACTGCAGTGTCAGACAGGATGGCCCTTCAAAAAAATTGTCCCCAAACAACACATGATGCAAAGAAAAAAAGAGGCGCAATGAGGTAGCTGTGTGACTAAGCTAAGCGACCCAAGTGGCCGACACAAACACCTGGCCCATCTAGGAGTGGCACTGCAGTGTCAGACAGGATGGCACTTCAAAAAAATACTCCCCAAACAGCACATGATGCAAAGAAAAAAAGAGGCGCACCAAGGTCGCTGTGTGACTAAGCTAAGCGACACAAGTGGCCGACACAAACACCTGGCCCATCTAGGAGTGGCACTGCAGTGTCACGCAGGATGGCCCTTCAAAAAAATACTCCCCAAACTGCACATGATGCAAAGAAAAAAAGAGGCGCAATGAGGTAGCTGTGTGACTAAGATAAGCGACCCAAGTGGCCGACACAAACATCTGGCCCATCTAGGAGTGGCACTGCAGTGTCACGCAGGATGGCCCTTCAAAAAAATACTCCCCAAACAGCACATGACGCAAAGAAAAAAAGAGGCGCAATGAGGTAGCTGTGTGACTAAGCTAAGCGACCCTAGTGGCCGACACAAACACCTGTTCCATCTAGGAGTGGCACTGCAGTGTCAGACAGGATGGCACTTCAAAAAAATACTCCCCAAACAGCACATGATGCAAAGAAAAAAAGAGGCGCAATGAGGTAGCTGTGTGACTAAGATAAGCGACCCAAGTGGCCGACACAAACATCTGGCCCATCTAGGAGTGGCACTGCAGTGTCACGCAGGATGGCCCTTCAAAAAAATACTCCCCAAACAGCACATGATGCAAAGAAAAAAAGAGGCGCAATGAGGTAGCTGTGTGACTAAGATAAGCAACCCAAGTGGCCGACACAAACATCTGGCCCATCTAGGAGTGGCACTGCAGTGTCACGCAGGATGGCCCTTCAAAAAAATACTCCCCAAACAGCACATGATGCAAAGAAAAATGAAAGAAAAAAGAGGTGCAAGATGGAATTGTCCTTGGGCCCTCCCACCCACCCTAATGTTGTATAAACAGGACATGCACACTTTAACGAACCCATCATTTCAGTGACAGGGTCTGCCACACGACTGTGACTGAAATGACTGGTTGGTTTGGGCCACCACCAAAAAAGAAGCAATCAATCTCTCCTTGCACAAACTGGCTCTACAGAGGCAAGATGTCCACCTCCTCCTCATCGTCCGATTCATCACCCCTTTCACTGTGTACATCCCCCTCCTCACAGATTATTAATTCGTCCCCACTGGAATCCACCATCTCAGGCCCCCGTGTACTTTCTGGAGGCAATTGCTGCTGGTGAATGTCTCCACGGAGGAATTGATTATAATTCATTTTAATGAACATCATCTTCTCCACATTTTCTGGAAGTAACCTCGTACGCCGATTGCTGACAAGGTGAGCAGCTGCACTAAACACTCTTTTGGAGTACACACTGGAGGGAGGGCAACTTAGGTAGAATAAAGCTAGTTTCTGCAAGGGCCTCCAAATTGCCTCTTTTTCCTGCCAGTATACGTACGGACTGTCTGACGTGCCTACTTGGATGCGGTCACTCATATAATCCTCCACCATTCTTTCAATGGTGAGAGAATCATATGCAGTGACAGTAGACGACATGTCAGTAATTGTTGGCAGGTCCTTCAGTCCGGACCAGATGTCAGCACTCACTCCAGACTGCCCTGCATCACCGCCAGCGGGTGGGCTCGGAATTCTTAGCCTTTTCCTTGCACCCCCAGTTGCGTGAGAATGTGAAGGAGGAGCTGTTGACGGGTCACGTTCCGCTTGACTTGACAATTTTCTCACCAGCAGGTCTTTGAACCCCTGCAGACTTGTGTCTGCCAGAAAGAGAGATACAATGTAGGTTTTAAATCTAGGATCGAGCACGGTGGCCAAAATGTAGTGCTCTGATTTCAACAGATTGACCACCCGTGAATCCTGGTTAAGCGAATGAAGGGCTCCATCCACAAGTCCCACATGCCTAGCGGAATCGCTCTGTTTTAGCTCCTCCTTCAATGTCTCCAGCTTCTTCTGCAAAAGCCTGATGAGGGGAATGACCTGACTCAGGCTGGCAGTGTCTGAACTGACTTCACGTGTGGCAAGTTCAAAGGGTTGCAGAACCTTGCACAACGTTGAAATCATTCTCCACTGCGCTTGAGACAGTGCATTCCACCTCCTTTGCCTATATCATGGCCAGATGTATAGGCTTGAATGGCCTTTTGCTGCTCCTCCATCCTCTGAAGCATATAGAGGGTTGAATTCCACCTCGTGACCAGCTCCTGCTTCAGATGATGGCAAGGCAGGTTCAGGTGTGTTTGGTGGTGCTCCAGTCTTCTATATGCGGTGCCTGAATGCCGAAAGTGGCCCGCAATTCTTCGGGCCACCGACAGCATCTCTTGCACGCCCCTGTCGTTTTTTAAATAATTCTGCACCACCAAATTCAAGGTATGTGCAAAACATGGGACGTGCTGGAATTTGCCCAGATGTAATGCACGCACAATATTGCTGGCGTTGTCCGATGTCACAAATCCCCAGGAGAGTCCAATTGGGGTAAGCCATTCTGCGATGATCTTCCTCAGTTGCCGTAAGAGGTTTTCAGCTGTGTGCATATTCTGGAAAGCGGTAAAACAATGCGTAGCCTGCCTAGGAACGATTTGGCGTTTGCGAGATGCTGCTACTGGTGCCGCCGCTGCTGTTCTTGCAGCGGGAGGCAATACATCTACCCAGTGAGCTGTCACAGTCATATAGTCCTGAGTCTGCCCTGCTCCACTTGTCCACATGTCCGTGGTTAAGTGGTGAGTCTTTTTCTGAGGTAGGTACAGCAGTGACCTACCGTACTGCTATATACAGTATAATGGACCTGGTGGAAACTGTCATCAGACTGCGTTTATACTTAGTATAAAGAAAAAAAGACACCACAGGTATACAATGTAGATGGATGGATACTTAGTATACTTATGGACGACGAGTGACGACACAGAGGTAGGTACAGCAGTGGCCTACCGTACTGCTATATACAGTATAATGGACCTGGTGGACACTGTCAGCAGACTGCGTTTATACTTAGTATAAAGAAAAAAAGACACCACAGGTATACAATGTAGATGGATGGATACTTAGTATACTTATGGACGACGAGTGACGACACAGAGGTAGGTACAGCAGTGGCCTACCGTACTGCTTTATACAGTATAATGGACCTGGTGGACACTGTCAGCAGACTGCGTTTATAATATAAAGAAAAAAAGACACCACAGGTATACAATGTAGATGGATGGATACTTAGTATACTTATGGACGACGAGTGACGACACAGAGGTAGGTACAGCAGTGGCCTACCTACTGCTATATACAGTATAATGGACCTGGTGGACACTGTCAGCAGACTGCGTTTATAGTATAAAGAAAAAAAGACACCACAGGTATACAATGTAGATGGATGGATACTTAGTATACTTAAGGACGACGAGTGACGACACAGAGGTAGGTACAGCAGTGGCCTACCGTACTGCTATATACAGTATAATGGACCTTGTGGACACTGTCAGCAGACTGCGTTTATAGTATAAAGAAAAAAAGACACCACAGGTATACAATGTAGATGGATGGATACTTAGTATACTTATGGACGACGAGTGACGACACAGAGGTAGGTACAGCAGTGGCCTACCGTACTGCTTTATACAGTATAATGGACCTGGTGGACACTGTCAGCAGACTGCGTTTATAATATAAAGAAAAAAAGACACCACAGGTATACAATGTAGATGGATGGATACTTAGTATACTTATGGACGACGAGTGACGACACAGAGGTAGGTACAGCAGTGGCCTACCTACTGCTATATACAGTATAATGGACCTGGTGGACACTGTCAGCAGACTGCGTTTATAGTATAAAGAAAAAAAGACACCACAGGTATACAATGTAGATGGATGGATACTTAGTATACTTAAGGACGACGAGTGACGACACAGAGGTAGGTACAGCAGTGGCCTACCGTACTGCTATATACAGTATAATGGACCTTGTGGACACTGTCAGCAGACTGCGTTTATAGTATAAAGAAAAAAAGACACCACAGGTATACAATGTAGATGGATGGATACTTAGTATACTTATGGACGACGAGTGACGACACAGAGGTAGGTACAGCAGTGGCCTACCGTACTGCTATATACAGTATAATGGACCTGGTGGACACTGTCAGCAGACTGCGTTTATAGTATAAAAAAAAAAGACACCACAGGTTTAGAATGTAGATGGATGGATACTAGTATACTTATGGACGACGAGTGACGACACAAAGGTAGGTACAGCAGTGGCCTACCGTACTGCTATATACAGTATAATGGACCTGGTGGACACTGTCAGCAGACTGCGTTTATAGTATAAAAAAAAAGACACCACAGGTATACAATGTAGATGGATGGATAGTATACTTATGGACGACGAGTGACGACACAGAGGTAGGTACAGCAGTGGCCTACCGTACTGCTATATACAGTATAATGGACCTGGTGGACACTGTCAGCAGACTGCGTTTATAGTATAAAAAAAAAGACACCACAGGAGTGTTTTTCAGGCAGACAAACGTATACTGGTGGTCACTGTCAGCAAAACTGTGCACTGTACTCCTGCTATAGCTGCTCCCCAGTCCCCACAATTAAGCAGTGTGAGCACTCAGCACAGATATATCATGCAGCACTGCACACTGAGCACAGATATGGTATGGAGCGTTTTTTTAAGGCAGAGAACGGATAAAAAACTGGTGGTCACTATTAGCAAAACTCTGCACTGTACTCCTCCTAACAGCTGCTCCCCAATCCTCCCCACAATAAGCTAAGCAATCAGATCAACTGTGTAGTATATAACTAGTATATAAACGGAGAGGACGCCAGCCACGTCCTCTCCCTATCAATCTCAATGCACGTGTGGAAAATGGCGGCGACGCGCGGCTGCTTATATAGAATCCAAATCTCGCGAGAATCCGACAGCGGGATGATGACGTTCGGGCGCGCTCAGGTTAGCCGAGCAAGGCGGGAAGGTTTGAACCTGCCTCGGACCCGTGTAAACAAGGTGAAGTTCGGGGGGGTTCGGTTTCTCGGAAACCGAACCCGCTCATCACTAATATGTATATATCCACAAAGTGTCCTACACACGCATCAGTCCATAGTACACTTGGGCGGGTGCTCCCAATGGCCATAGTCAAGGTCCACTTGTATATCGCATCTACCACTTCGTGGGGGGTGCACTCTCGCTGGAAAATAATCACTCAATTTCTTTATTCATCTGGTTTAATCAAGTCACAGAGTGCCTTCACAGTCGACGTTTCAACCTTTCTCAAGACAGGCTGTACATCAAGTCTAAAATATAACAATCACTATAGTTTAATTCATATATAACCAATCAATAGAAGAAAAAAAGAAAGAAACAGGACAGAATATGTAATCCCGACTATTGCCTCCCAGGCCCCTTAACGAACCAACGACTAATGATTAATGGTGAAGATAATCAGATGATATTATGCAGACCACCACCAACCATGCTGTGTGTCATACACCAGATCTCCATTAGTCAAGACTTAAACAAACAAGACTAAAAAGTGAAACAATGTACCTGTAAAACACTTGGTCACTCTCAAATATATTAGTTCATAAGAAAGGCAACACAGGAGCTCCCAACAAATAAGTCTAAAAACATCAAAGAAACACATGCATAGGTGACATAAGCTATAATCCTCCTTAGCACCCATATGTCCACATCACCCAAACAGCATCTTACCAAGTTGTCACATTTTCAGGCATATGATGGGGGGTTGGGTTTAGGTGACTGCCGTCAGTCAACCCAATCGTCGGTAAATCATTCTGAACCTATATATATATATATATATATATATATATATATAACCATCCAATTGAAAACGGCACTCGGAGATCACAAACCATGTGAAGAAATTTAATTCATGACCCGAAACGTCAACATTATAAGGATTGTGCCTGTACCAGTTATTGTTCGTCCAGTGAGTGCCATCCATTGGTTTACCTATCTGCTTGTTTTATGATGCAGCACCGTGGCAAGCTAATATAATGGGCTTCTGTGAGTGCCGACCTTTGGAGATTATATATTTATATATATATATATCCTTCCAGTATCTGCCGGCACTCAAATCCTCCAATCAACATGCTCCGGTGCCAGTTGAAGCAAAGTAATAACCATCCAATTGAAAACGGCACTCGGAGATCACAAACCATGTGAAGAAATTTAATTCATGACATTAACGTTTCGGGGCAGCAAGCCCCGTCCTTCATTCTGAGGACGGGGCTTGCTGCCCCGAAACGTTAATGTCATGAATTAAATTTCTTCACATGGTTTGTGATCTCCGAGTGCCGTTTTCAATTGGATGGTTATTACTTTGCTTCAACTGGCACCGGAGCATGTTGATTGGAGGATTTGAGTGCCGGCAGATACTGGAAGGATATATATATATATATATATATATATATAAATATATAATCTCCAAAGGTCGGCACTCACAGAAGCCCATTATATTAGCTTGCTACGGTGCTGCATCATAAAACAAGCAGATAGGTAAACCAATGGATGGCACTCACTGGACGAACAATAACTGGTACAGGCACAATCCTTATAATGTTGATGTTTCGGGTTTATTTCAACCCGTCATCAGGATACACATAACAAATAATGAGTGAATATATTCAGGACCTGAATATGACACACTGGAGACATGTAACTATACCATTGGCCACCCTATGCAGGCATTCGCATTTCTTTGTCTTGCTCCTATCATGTCTTGTCATGTCTCCGGTCTTTTGCATCTATTTTTAAATGGAATTTATGTATTTTTTTGTGGATATTAAAATTATTTTTTGCATTTATTGGAGGTGCTGGTTCTTGGGTCTGGACTATACTACATATATGTACCGTGCACTCCTATTTGGATTTTAATGTGTGCAGGCTGGCTTCTCTCTCTCTCTCTCTCTCTATATATATATATATATATATGGGTTGGGTGCAGGATACTGCGTGACTACATCCCATTCCATATATATATATATATATATATATATAAAATAAATCTAGAGATAGATACAGTAGATAGATAGATAGATAGATAGATAGATAGATAGATATATAGATAGATAGATAGATAGATAGATAGGGACTTACACTATCCATGGCGGTAGTAAATTGCATGTACTGTAAAAGACAAAAAAAGAACTTGTACATTGTATGTGCCCAGAATGCAAACATGACAGAGTATATGTTATGAACTAATGTTTAACCTCCCTCCATCTGTCATTTTCTTGACATTGTTAAAAATATATTGCTAGCATAAAACATAAATATATAATACTAAAGAATTGTCACACATGATTAATGTGTTTTTTAATGTCTACTTCATGTGTGTACATAAACACATTTACAGAATATGCACTTTAAGATCATATGGAAACTGCTGAAATGACAATTGTTAAATTCATTTACAGCACATGAGCTGAAAACTTTTGCCACATGTATACAGTATAAAGCTGGGTATACATGGTAAGATTTTGGCTATAGGGGTGATTCAAATCTGATCACTGCTGTGCATTTTCGCCCAGCGGGCGATCAGCGATAGACTGCGCATGTGTATGCACTGCAATGCTCAAGCACATCACCAAACAACAACAGGCATCACCGAGCAGGGAGAGGATGGTGCAAAAATTCCACTCATCTGAACTTATACCGTGACAAAGATACCTTCACATGTACAAATGGTACAAAACACAAGGGGTGATAAAAGCACACTATGTGGACTCCCTGTTCACGTCCATAATCCAGTCAGGAAGATGGTGGAGGTCCATCACAAACTAAATTCTAAATCACATGGGTGAACTGTGAACTTTTGTTTGACATCTTACACCATTGTATTGTTTTATTTTTTATATACTGCCTGACATGTGAGCACTTACGTTTGCTCAAATTTTGTATGTATTTAGATCTCAGCTTGTGTGCTTCCCTTCTTCCCCCCATTCCTCTTTTACAGCTATATGGAGTAGTAGGTATAACATGTTACCAAATCCATATTACCAGCCCTCCTCCAAAATCTCCACATACCTCTCCATCCTTGACTTGCCTTTCTTCCCAGCTCAACCTCTATCTGTTGTTCTCTCCTTAGCACAATCTATATGATCAGTGCTTCTTGTGTTTTGTTTCCAAGTCCTATTTAGCTATGCTCACCTTGTTCTGGCTCATCGAGTGGCAAACTGCGTCTCCTTCCTGTGACTTACCACTGCTTGGCCTATACTAAAATGACTTGCCCTGACCTTGGCCCATATTCTATCTTCTTTGTCATTTTAATGTTGTATGTTTTTACTATATATAGTATGTCAAATTACATTATACTGTTCATTTGATAGTGTACAGTATGTCAAGTCAAACTATTCTGTATATTCCTTTAATGGCCCTACAGATGCTTTGTACTGTCTTGAAAATAAATAATAACAGTAACAATTCATTTATAAGCAATACAAAGATGAATATTTACACTAATGAAAAAGCTAATATTTAACTCTATATGAGGCCCATTGTCACTTTCTGTAATGTAAAGCATCACTGTCAAATTTAGGAACATATGTAGATCTCCAAATTAGATGTAATTTGGTACACAGGAACACTGGGCCTTTTAGTATTGTCAGAAGATAATCATGTATATAGGAAGGGGATAATCATGTATATAGGAAGTTAAAATGCCTCCAGGCGGGATCCCGGCGTACAAAATACTGATGTAATAATCTGATGCGAAAAAGCCGACACCAGTGGGATTCCCGTCATTAAAATACAGACGCCGAGAATCCTGATCGTCCTCTAAGTGGGACACGTCCTAGCACGGGGGGGAGGGTGGAGGTTAGGTTTAGGCAGGAGAAGGGGGGTTAGGGCTAGGATGTAAGGACGGGAAGGTTGAGGTTAGGTACCAGGGAGAGGGGGTTAATGTTAGGCACTTAGAAGGGGAGGTTAGTGTTAGGCATCAAGTGGGGAGGGTTAGGGTTAGGCACCCACAAGGGAAGGTTAGGGTTAGGGTAGGGGACAGGGGAAGTTTAGGGTGCTAACTATGGGGCTGTCGGGATTTTAATGGATGGGATGCCGATGTTGATATTCTGACCATCAGCATCCCATCCATTGGCATTACATACCGAACCCATAGGATGATCTTCTGGCCACATTTACTATAATAATTTGTCCTATAAGAATTCTATATGAGGTTGTGGGGATTGGACTGCACATTCTAATTCTAAACATAATGAGAGGTGCTACCATGCTGAGACTTGTAGTTCCACATGGAAAAAAGAGAAAATGCAGGTGTACACTCTAAATACTAAACACTGCTAATTAGAATAATTATAATAAATTCTGCAATATAACATAGTGTAAACTTGAGGTGCTTAGCATTATTTTGGTAAAAAATATGGGCCCACCAAGTGACCTCATCTGGTGGGCCTCTAACAGTAAGGTTCAAGTTCATCATATTGTAACACTTAATCTAGCACTTCTAAATAATGTAACACATATTAACACTTCAATCTCTTGCTAGTGTGATGCCTTGGGTGATTGGCTTGTGCTAACCTGCGGGTCCTGTGCCCTAAACTTGAACCTTAGTTGAGGTCACCTGGCCACAGTTGGTGGGCCCATATATTTGGCCACAATTATGCTAAGCACCTCAAATTTACTATATGTTTTATTTAAAAGATAATTATAAAATTTCTGATTAGCAGTGTGTAGTATTTAGAGTATGCACCTGCATTTTCTCTTTTCTCATACTAATTCTGCCAATGTCAAAGGAAACATTGTATGAAGTTGTGGTCAATTATTTCAGTTGGGTTATTCTATAAAAATTAGTTTGTGTTAAGATGTATTGCTTTCATAAAATCCAAATGAACCACATCAACTGCATTAGCAAAATATAGGTTACATGCCATATAACTTATTTAGATTAACTTGGAATGACTAGGATCTTAAAAATCAACATTTTGACTCTGGTATTTGTGTATAAACACCCAAATGATTGAAGTGTTTTGTTACCTCTTTAATAAATAGACTTCTAAAGAATAAAACTTTTCTAAATAAATAATGACTCATGATGCCTGGAGTTGAGCTTTCCAATTGGACAAATTTATTCTGACATTTAAGATCAAATTATGTATTATTCAGTTGTTAGTATTGTAACAGCAAAAGAATGAAGACAAGACAACAACATGCATAGCATAACACAATCATTGGTGTTTAAATCTCCCCAGTACATATCAACACGTGGATGGACAGAGTTCAGTTTTCCAGGTCAAAATTATACTGTATATCTTAAATTCATACAAAATTGTCAGGAGGACACACCCAACTAATATAATATTGCATTTAACTAATAACTCAACTGATCAGGGCAGTACGGATGGTGTAATGGTTAGCATTACTGCCTCACAGCATTGAGTTCATGGGTTCAATTCCCACCATGGCCCTAACTGTGCGGAGTCTGTATATTCTCCCTGTGCTTGCGTAGGTTTCCTGCGGGTACTCCGGTTTCCTCCCACAATCCAAAAATATACTGGTAGGTTAATTAGCTCCCAACAAAAATTAACCCTAGCGTGAATGTGTCTATGTGTACATGTGATAGAGAATATAGATTGTAAGCTCCACTTGGGCAGGGACTGATATGAATGGCCAAATATTATCTGTACAGCACTGCGGAATATGTGTGCGCTATATAAATAACTGGTAATAAATAAATAATAAATCAATGTAGCATGGCCTCAGGCTTAAAGTCAGTCTTATACTTCACTTTTCATTAAAATATTTCTGACTGTTATCTCTTACAGTTCTTTAAGATACAGATGTGCCCTCATACATCTTTACTGCAGTCATGCCAAACAGACCCTGTCAGCGTGCCAGTTCCTGTGAGACTCTTCTAGCACTGGTGGTCTTTTTCCATCTTTTTGGCATTTTTTTGATGAAAATGCTTCTTATTTGCAATGCAACTAGGATGCACCAGGAGACTGTGCTAATTCATTTGAGTTGGGAAACTTGAATATTTGTGTATAACTGAGTCTCTGAATCTGCATATGAAGTGCTACAATATTCTACAATGATGCAACAGCTTTTCCAGCTTACTGGGTTGTGCTGAACAGCATACTAAAGACCAGTCCATTTGTACTGTTTACATCATTTACATATAGGCACAAAACTTACTACAGGAAAGACATATAAAAGCTTTAACATTAAAAAAGAGAAATACAATGTGCAATAAAAGTTAATGAAAAGTAAAATTCACATCTTATAAGAAACATTGCCATACATTAGTGGTACAAAAGAAAAGTGGTGCAAGCCAGAATTGTCCTTGAACAAAGTCGTACAGCATCCTGAGGTGCAGTGCGGCGAACAGTACAAACAAATTATACAACTATATATATATATATATATATATATATATTTAACTGCCAGTTTGGTTCACACTGTGTGTAGTAAGACAACTTTTAAGCATGTGCTATGTGGTACAGAGCATACTGGAGTGCAGTGCAGAATAGTACAAACAAATTATACTGTAAAACAACATTTTGTTATTATTTTTTAACTTTCACATTGGCTCATACTGTGTCAGATTGCTTTTCTACATGTGTGCTGGGGTATAGAACGTTCTGGGATGCAGTATACTGGGGTGCAATGTGCACTTGCAACTGCTTATGTGAACTCAGTAGGTGGGGCATGCAGAGTATTAGTCACTCTGTTTGGACACCGCACAGCCACTTAAATAAAAAAAAAAACTGAGCCCAGCATACAGCAGCGTGTGTTATATAACTTTAGAACAGCCACTTGTATTAGTCACTTTGTCTGGACATTGCACAGCCACTTAAATCAGCAGAGCAGAGCGCAATATACAGCAGCGTGCCTGAACTGAGTGAAATGGTGCAGAGTCACCGCCGCGACCCCCTTATATCGAATCCAAAACCCACGAGAATCATGGAGAATGTCTTTTCCCTCTATCTGGAATTCAAACACCCGAGCTGCGGCATGGAGTGACTTGGATCCCGGAAGTTTGGAGCAGCTCAGATTCCAAGTAATCAGGACCGCTCATCTCTACATTTAGTATATACATCATTTAATATTATCTAATTTTTATATGTACTTATATGTGGTGAGTGACTTATATGTGGTAACATATGAAAACAGCTGGTTTATCCTATTTTACACAAGTAAACATTTTATTTAGGTAGAACATTAATTATAACAGTAATATTTCACCTATAAAAAGTGGGGATAACAAGTTTGTATGCATAGCAAGGTGATAATTAATGAAAGACAAAGCATGGACAATTATTGACACTTTTTTCGGGAATCATATTGTATGACATATTGCTAATGATCAAGCACAGAGAGTTAAAAATATCCATGCGGAGTCAAATCATTTATCTAATTTGTCTTTTTTTCATCTCAGCAGGGTATATGTGCAGTATTTTCGCTGCCACATTGTATTCTGTGTAAACTGGATGAATTTAGAAGCTTGGTTGGAAACAGACCTTTTCACGCCTCGGCGGACACCGCTGTGAACCCACACTTGCCCTGTATTATTCTTGACCTTACAGGGCTGTACCCTAATTATCTCTGAATACCATTTTTATTGAAACTTCGTCACCAGTAATATGGTAAAATAGAATGTGACAGAAGATAAAAAGAGTGGTTCTTTATAGAGTTTGTGGTTAGGCTTTGTTTTGTTATCAAAGCTCGTTAAACACAATTAAGCGATAAAGGTTGTTCACTCTCCTATTCTCAGTGTTGGTTTTCACTTAGCTATTTTTGCAATCACTACTTTTTCAAAAACTTAAAATTCAAACATTGACTAGGTACAAACTCTATTCTTATGATATCTCATATAATATATATATATATATATATATATATATATATAAGAAATTTGAATTTGTTTTCTGATGGTTCAATGTACATAAACATTGTTTCATGCACAAACTTAAAATATATTGTATAAAATTAGCTACGGGCTATGTATATAAGATGCATAATATAATAACATAAATACATTTTCTGTTTAGACTTGGGACCCATCCCCAAGATATCTCTTTATATGCTTGGTTATTGTACTTAAAGTATGTAGAACATTTAAAACAGCTTTTCAACATTTCGACATGTATTTTATAGTGATGAGCGGGTTCGGTTTCTCGGAAACCGAACCCCCCCGAACTTCACCCTTTTTACACGGGTCCGAGCCATACTCGGATTCTCCCGTATGGCTCGGGTAACCCGAGCACGCCCGAACGTCATCATCCCGCTGTCGGATTCTCGCGAGATTCGGATTCTATATAAGCAGATTTTCACTCGTGCATTGGAAATGTTAGGGAGAGGACGTGGCTGGCGTCCTCTCCGTTATTGTTGAACTTGATTGTGCACTATTGCTTAATTGTGGGGAGGGTTGGGGAGCAGCTGTATAATATAGGAGGAGTACAGTGCAGAGTTTTTCTGATCAGTGACCACCAGTTATCCGTTCTCTGCCTGAAAAAAACGCTCCATATCTGTGCTCAGTGTGCTGCATATATCTGTGCTCACACTGCTTAATTGTGGGGACTGGGGAGCAGCTGTATTATATAGCAGGAGTACAGTGCAGAGTTTTGCTGACAGTGACCACCAGTATACGTTGTCTGCCTGAAAAACACTCCATATCTGTGCTCAGTGTGCTGCTTTATTGTGGAGACTGGGGACCACCAGTATAATATTATATAGGAGGAGTACAGTGCAAAGTTTTGCTGACCAGTGACCACCAGTATATAATATATAGCATTACGGTACAGTAGGCCACTGCTGTACCTACCTCTGTGTCGTCATTAAGTATACTATCTATCTACATTCTATACCTGTGGTGCATTTTAGTTTTGCAGTTTGCTGACACAGTGACCACCAGTATACTATATATAGCAGTACGGTACGGAAGGCCACTGTTATACCTACCTCTGTGTCGTCATTAAGTGTACTATCCATCTACATTCTATACCTGTGGTGCATTTTAGTTTTGCAGTTTGCTGACACAGTGACCACCAGTATACTGTCTATAGCAGTACGGAAGGCCACTGCTGTACCTACCTCTGTGTCGTCATTAAGTATACTATCCATCTACATTCTATACCTGTGGTGCATTCTAGTTTTGCAGTTTGCTGACACAGTGACCACCAGTATACTATATATAGCAGTACGGTACGGAAGGCCACTGCTGTACCTACCTCTGTGCCGTCATTAAGTATACTATCCATCTACATTCTATACCTGTGGTGCATTTTAGTTTTGCAGTTTGCTGACACAGTGACCACCAGTATACTATATATAGCAGTACGGAAGGCCACTGCTGTACCTACCTCTGTGTCGTCATTAAGTATACTATCCATCTACATTCTATACCTGTGGTGCATTTTAGTTTTGCAGTTTGCTGACACAGTGACCACCAGTATACTATATATAGCAGTACGGTACGGAAGGCCACTGCTGTACCTACCTCTGTGCCGTCATTAAGTATACTATCCATCTATATTCTATACCTGTGGTGCATTTTAGTTTTGCAGTTTGCTGACACAGTGACCACCAGTATACTATATATAGCAGTACGGAAGGCCACTGCTGTACCTACCTCTGTGTCTTCATTAAGTATACTATCCATCTACATTCTATACCTGTGGTGCATTTTAGTTTTGCAGTTTGCTGACACAGTGACCACCAGTATACTATATATAGCAGTACGGTACGGAAGGCCACTGCTGTACCTACCTCTGTGCCGTCATTAAGTATACTATCCATCTATATTCTATACCTGTGGTGCATTTTAGTTTTGCAGTTTGCTGACACAGTGACCACCAGTATACTATATATAGCAGTACGGAAGGCCACTGCTGTACCTACCTCTGTGTCTTCATTAAGTATACTATCCATCTACATTCTATACCTGTGGTGCATTTTAGTTTTGCAGTTTGCTGACACAGTGACCACCAGTATACTATATATAGCAGTACGGTACGGAAGGCCACTGCTGTACCTACCTCTGTGTCGTCATTAAGTATACTATCCATCTACATTCTATACCTGTGGTGCATTTTAGTTTTGCAGTTTGCTGACACAGTGACCACCAGTATACTTTATATAGCAGTACGGAAGGCCACTGCTGTACCTACCTCTGTGTCGTCATTTAGTATACTATCCATCTACATTCTATACCTGTGGTGCGCCTCTTTTTTTCTTTGCATCATGTGCTGTTTGGGGACAATTTTTTTGAAGTGCCATCCTGTCTGACACTGCAGTGCCACTCCTAGATGGGCCAGGTGTTTGTGTCGGCCACTTGTGTCGCTTAGCTTAGTCACACAGCGGCCTTGATGCGCCTCTTTTTTCTTTGCATCATGTGCTGTTTGGGGACTATTTTTTTGAAGTGCCATCCTGCCTGACACTGCAGTGCCACTCCTAGATGGGCCAGGTGTTTGTGTCGGCCACTTGTGTCGCTTAGCTTAGTCACACAGCGACCTTGGTGCGCCTCTTTTTTTCTTTGCATCATGTGCTGTTTGGGGACTATTTTTTTAAGTGCCATCCTGCCTGACACTGCAGTGCCACTCCTAGATGGGCCAGGTGTTTGTGTCGGCCACTTGTGTCGCTTAGCTTAGCCATCCAGCGATCTCGGTGCAAATTTTAGGACTAAAAATAATATTGTGAGGTGTGAGGTGTTCAGAATAGACTGGAAATGAGTGGAAATTATGGTTATTGAGGTTAATAAAACTATGGGATCAAAATGACCCCCAAATTCTATGATTTAAGCTGTTTTTTAGAGTTTTTTGTAAAAAACACCCGAATCCAAAACACACCCGAATCCGACAAAAAATTTTCGGTGAGGTTTTGCCAAAACGCGTCCGAATCCAAAACACTGTCGCGGAATCGAATCCAAAACCAAAACATAAAACCCGAAAAATGTCCGGTGCACATCACTAGTATTTTATAGATATTCATTCTAGGTTTGTATTGTGAGGATGTACTAGCATATTAATATTAAATACAAATTACATTGGAGATGTGTTATTTTAGATGAAGAGTGTTACTGAGCACTAGTCACTCAGGGCACTAATAGTAATGTTTGAACTAAGCCATGTCTGGCTACCATTGAAATATGATAGAAGAGACAAGGTTATTGGATTACGCTCTAGCACACCCAGGCACTGGCATATTTATAATGGTAGCAGTGTGTACGATGCACAGGGGCCTCTGAGTCCAGGAGGGCCCACACCGCACACGCTATGACCATTTTTTTAATAATTCTGGGCTGATGGCAGCAGTACTGCAAAAATGGCTGGGAAAATGACCACTGCAACATTTTCCCTGAGATCTGCACATGCGCATTAGGGTCTGAGCACACTCTCTACAGTGCCATGCTGCTGCAAGGCAGAGAGGAGGGGGCTCGGATGGAGAAGGCTGCACACGGAAATCTTGCATGGTTCGATTTCTGGTACTGTATGTCTCACAATATTGAATCAATAATTGTATTGTCAGCAGTTTATTCACAAATCCTTCCCAATGATTTAAACAAATATAAAACAGATTTTCAAAAAGACACAAACAGTTTTGCTATCTGTTGTTTTTTTATGTTATTATTTATTCCAGAGTAAAATTTTTAAATAATTTTCCTACAAATGAAAAAAAATTAAAAATAACTAGGCCTGAATTAGCTTCATTCTAAATGCAGATATTTTAGCATACTGTAAATCTCCTGAAAAGTTTTCATCTTTAGTGTAGTACTAGTTACTAGTCCGCCAAAATGAAGGAACAGCTGAACAGAGCAACACAAGAATTGCTCTGCTGGACGCCACCTAGTGGCCGCCAGAGTGCAAAACATATAGAGGTGAGGAGCCACATTAGCCTTTTATTATATAGGATAATGTAGATAGATAGGTGAAGTATGAGTCATGTAAAACTAAATATTTTATGACAATTAAACTTGTATATAAATATAGTTCTAAAAATGGTATACTAATTGCTTTAAAAAAATGGACGTGTGAGTATGTGTCAACATGGTAATAAGGGTGGTCATTTATGCTATGTATTATTATTGCTGTACCAATACATACGCACGCACGCACGCACGCACGCACGCACACACACACACACACACACACACACACACACACACACAGTAGTAATAGGATGGCAAACATATATATACATAGAATCTTGTATCTACTGTTTTACAGTACTGAATGATTAAATAGGCACATATTTTATGTATATATATATATATATATATATATAGAGGAACGGCGTGCGGCACTCAGCCCAAAAGACCACAGCAAAGAGTCAAGTGTGCATAACAACGTTTCAATGCATCCGCATTGTCGTCAGGTTTAAACCTGACGACAATGCGGATGCATTGAAACGTTGTTATGCACACTTGACTCTTTGCTGTGGTCTTTTGGGCTGAGTGCCGCACGCCGTTCCTCTACGTCTTATCCTACATGTGAGGGCACCGGCCGCAGTTATTTCTGTCATTTGGAGTGCCAGACTCCCTTTCGTATATATATATATATATATATCATATTCATCGATTCAGTGCTGCTAAACATGATATACAAGATTCTGTGTAAACGTTTTGCCATCGTATTACTGTGTAATTCACAGATAATAGAGATCAGAGGAGAAAACAAAATACACATAAAATCACAATATTAATACATCCAGCACATATTTGTTAGACAGACTTACTAGCAGCAGTGTGCTACATTATGCTTTCTAGCTATAGTATTATGAGGAAGAGAATATGGATGTCGTAGAACAGTCCTCTTATGTTTCATTATACTTTATTACATCTCTCAATACTTGAATACCCCTTTGTGTCCTTTTCTACCCTTCCATTACATCATACCACAATGTGGAGTTTGTTGGTTTATTTTTTGCATCTTTCTGGCATTGAGTGTAGTATCATAGTTACATTTCATTGCATAAAATTGTTGGAGGAAATAATAACTGATGCAAATATAAAAGAGTAAATCCACTGTCCATAATGCATATTCTCATTCAATCCTATTAAAACAAACTTTATACCACATGTGATTGTAGGAGCTTTTGTTGTGTGTACATTGCAGACTATAATGTAATCATGTTCCTGGCAAGGTTTGTGTGAATTACGAGGAAAATATTATTTTCAATATATTTGTTTATTCAGATTGCTGGATCAGGATGTCAGCTCTCTGTTTGCTAATCAAGCCACAGCTCAGTTGGCATCCCAATACCAATGTGTTTGAGGATGTAAACATATTAAACAATGTGGCTGTTTCAGCAAAGCATTCTTTAAGAAAACCTACATGTGCTTTTAATCAATTCCATGCTGAGCAAAATACAATGGTAAACTATGCGCTAAAAGATTTACTGAAAGTTACTTTGCTGTATCCACTGAATCCTAATTCACTGCTTCACATTTGTTTCAGTCATATCATATGTAATCTTCTAGCAGCATTCATAAGAAAAGTTTGCTGTGGATTTACACTAGTGGAGCTACATTACAATTGCTAGATTTAAGGAATTATGAAATGAGTTTTTTGGATTTGTTACAGAGGTATGAAACCCCTAAGACACAGGCAAATAGGGGTTTCAACATATGGCAACCACTCTTATTATAAAACAAAACACTGTTAAGTCAAAGTACCTGATTACTATTCGGTGAAGCTATGTGGCTCTGATAGCTTGGCTTATATTTAATACCCCCAGAAACAATATCATTTATTTTCTGCCTGCTGTTATCCTTTAGTTATTGGGTTTGTAGGCTTTAGAACCTTTAGCAAAAAAGATGAATTACAAATTACAAAAAAAAACCATGAGTATAGAGAAATCAAATTATATTTCTCACTATACTTAAGCTAGCTAACCTTTTTTCAATAACTGCCTGCACCAGTTGGTTATAGTGCAATGATGAGAAAACCTTCTTAATTATAATTAGCAATCTTCTGGGAATTGCTGAGCACCAACAGTTGTTGCAATAAGGTAATGGTATGCATCAGTTAATTTACAGTTTAAAAAAACAATCCATAATATATTAAATCTAAAGAGACTGACAAGTCTCAGATTATGTGGAACAATCCTTGTATGTTAAATAATGGGCCAAAAGTCAACGCAATATGAACAGTATGTGTGTGTGCGTGTGTGTTTGTGTGTATATATATATATATATGTACATGTATGTGGGTTTGTATGGGTGTGCGCACTCTTGTATCAAGATTTAGACCTGCATTTCACCTTTAGTCAAATAAACATCTATTATTCATATTTTTGCTGCTAGCAATTATTTAGGACAATGACATTTAAGATACATAAAAGATCTAAATAGTAAAAAACCTTTACGTTTAGCGATATAGGTTTATTTGTATGTGTGTGTGTGTTTGTATCAATACTTAGTCCAGCTTTTCACCTTTAGACAAATGAACATCTTTGTTATAGTTTTTTTGTTGTTGTTTTTTACAACATGTATGTAGGACAATGATATTAGAGGTAACTAGAGGATTATATACGGAACTTAAAAGTTTGACTTTTTTTTGTATGACCAACGATTTATATTATATGATGAATTGGCAGACAATACAATGTCTAGACTGTATAGAGACAGTTAAATATTCCAATTATACTGTTGCAAAAAACATTTGAAGGAATGACTAGTAGATGCACTTGATATTTGATTTTAACCAGGTATATATTGTAAAAAAGTATATAAACAATAGTCAAGGAATGCCAACAGGTTTGATAAAAGCCTTAATTTTGTGTGTACCACATTTTTTCTATATATATGCTTAGCACTCTCAAACTGACAATACTATGCTGTGGAAAAGAATAATAAAATCTCTGTGTTCTTCTCCAAAACATGTACAGTGCTCAATGTTAGTTATATTAAAATCTTTAGTTTTTTTTTATTGTGTCAGAAATAATAGAGCATGTAACAACCAGTCCTTCACTAAAACTCTACCTCATCAGACCAGCTTAATTAGCAATTCAACTCCTTATTTTTGTTTTGGATTTCCCTCTGGCTACTAATTAAAGCTTAATCGAAACTGCTGAACTGAGGTTGCAAGGAATTCATTAATATTAAAATTAGCCCCAACAATTTTTGGGCTGGTGTAATTTGTATCTGTTACTGTCAAGGGTTTAAAACTCAGTTAAATTGTTGAGAAAGCTGTTCTATAAATTTACTTTGTAATGTCCTTTAAAAACAAAGCAAACACAGTGTCATATTTGGGACTCCCTATAGTTTTCTAAGGATTGTTATACTATGAATGCATCACATGTGCATATTTTTCCTTATGAAAACAGACAAAACATTAGCATGCAGCAAAGTCACTATCACATGCAATTATATTCTTTTAAGTCTAATATTTAGACAAAAGAAAATGAGAGGTACTGGAAAAAAGAATTGGCTTGACATTAACTTAAAGAAGAGCATATGACAGCAGGATAAAGTGTTATGGCTTTGCATTTTATATGTGACTTTTTTTTATCCCCATATGACTGCATGATGCTTATAATAAGAATTACATAAAGGCAACTTAGTCATTGAAAAAGTGTAATTGAAAAAGCCAAAGTAAAGTTACTTACTTTTTGTCCCTGTTTGTTTTTCTTCCTCTTTTGCAAATTTATGAATATATTCTATGTAAATGTTAATTGTTGCCTTTTCACTGAAGTACTTTTCATAATTCTGATTTTAGGTTACATTTAAATTCTTAACATTTTAATAATTGTATCAGTGCATGTATATGCATTTTACCCTACAGGAATTTAGTAAGTAGTTCTTTTAAGGAAATACACTTATTTGTAGTAAAATATACAACAACTAGTACTTGTTAGCATATTTTATGAAATAAAACACACTCTAATATATTTATGTGATGCTAAATTTTACAAAAATATACATGAACTATTATTTATGGATCTAGGCTTCATTTAAATAACATTTCTGACAAAACAATCATGCACACACTTAAAAATGAACATGTCCATTTTTTATTCACTGACTAGATCAACAATGGCATCCGAGGCACACAATTTCAAATCTTGGTGACAATTTCCGTGAAGTTATTCAAATACAATTTGACTTCTGACAAGGGGATGTAATTTATAAAACAGAGCATGCCTATCAGTAGAGCCCACATTTGCATAATGAGGATAGTTTCATTTCTGCAAGCACAGTCTCTGACATGCCAACCTGAAACACTGATAGAATGTAGTGAAAAGAAAAGAAAAAAATGTCAATACAAATCATCATATAAAATGATGAGTATGATATTCATACTATTTGCCCCTTCTGAATAAACAAAATATATGTCAGCTTCACGACAGGCTTCTTGTTCAAGTTTCCAGTAAAGTATTCGCATAGGGTATAAGGAAGTAACAACGCCCTCAGCTGTAGTCATCCTTGTGAACCAGGTTTAGAAAAAAGAAAAAGAAAACAACTCAATTATTGTCAACTAATGACAAATGTGAATTATCACTGGAAGGTAATTTAACTGTGTTTTGTATTTTCTTCAGTGGAACCCCCCTCCCCCATCATATACTATACGTGCATACTGCAATCCCTTATGCTAATCCTGACAAACTGTATAGTTTAGTAATCTAGGTCAGGTTTGACACTGATATTTACAGTAAACACTGGTAACATCATAAATTTTCTTAATAATGTAATTTGGTTTCTTTATGCATATGTCATTATTACTTTTTGCTTTTTTTATTGAAAAATGTAGTCAGCTGGAGCAAGCTAAAATACAGTAAAGTTTCTTAAAAAGGATTAAAAATAATAAAAAATATATTTTTTTAGATTAGTGATCATTAAATATAACATTTTAAATTCAGAATGCATAAAAACAACCTAGAACGTATGCAAAATAATTAGAATGACATTAAAAAACAAAATAGCATTTTAAGTGTATTTTTTCTTTTTTGACAGTTAGATTTTATTTCAACATTGTATAAAGCCATCTGTAAGAATACTGAGGAAAGTAATTTATGATTCATAACCTGTCATAATGAAATAACTGTTGTGATATTTTTACAATATGTAAAACTCTTAACAAATCCTTGTCAAACCTAAAATAGTATTGTCTCATATAATTTGTTTTGCAGAAGGTGCAATACCACCCGGTGCAAATACTTAGCAACTAAGTACTCAGAAAAAAGTACTTTTACTATATTTTTTCTGTATGCACATGCAGTAGAGATCATCAGTACTATATGTTTGCTGAAAAGTGAAACACTTTCAAATTAAATCTTAAAAGATTATACTGTATGTACTTTACTTTTTCATGTTATCAAAATTCATCTTATATCAATAATATTTACTGTATCTCATCTTTTTCTTCTGTTAGAAGAACTAAATATTGTCCATAATAAGGAAACTGATTACTAAAAACATACAAATAATAACTTTAAGAGATAATTTAAACTCATTTCAAGAAACATATTACACACTTTAAGTAGATAAATAACTGAACAACCTGCACTTGCTAATTACAACCTGATATTCTTACTCACTCTTTCACCCCTATTTTGCAATAAGAAACATATAATTTATATTGCATTTAAAAATAAACTGTAAACATGTTATAATTACAGACAATAAAGATAATTTATGAATCACAAAATCAACAGATCCAGAACTCTTTTTGTGAGTACAGGTATGTCTGAAACCCTGTATAATTGTCCTCTTACCACATTTCAATGGGAACACTTGCTGTGAAGTCCCTGGAACTTCTGATCAGTGTCTAACTTTTTGGGTTTATGGCTAAACCTGAAAATGGTCCAGGAAACTGCACTTCAGCTGACATTAACTTTAGAACCATTTCATTGAACTTTTCCATTATTACTCAAAACACAGTTTAAAGCTTATTATGTATTATTATTATTATTATTAATATTATTATTATAATAATAATAATATTTTTTTCCCCCTGCTACTCCAGTGATAGTTACAATCTAAGGAGTCTTATTTTTTTTTATCAAAGCCAGAAAATGCACTAAACTCTGAAAAACAGGAGATTTTCACAAGATTTTAAGAGTTTGATGATTTACTAAAGCTGGTGAAGACTACTGCCAGCTATTGCAAGTAATAGCTTCCATGGGGGCATTCAGCAATGCTTCCCCAAAACATGGAGAGCCTGTTTATCATGGACAGCGGAGAACAAGTACCGCAGCTATCCTCTGATATCTCACACTAGCTCTGGATGGTGTTAGCCAGAGGTGCCCACCGGAAAAGCATGCTATGTTATTAAAATATATATTTTCACATTTAAAAAAGAAGATAACCATTTTTTGTTGATGAGGAATAATTTATATCACAATCTACTATTTATGTTTTAAAATGAACCATGAGTATGGCAGGGCATCGGGACGACAGAATATTGTTTCAAGTGTGCCTGCATGCATAAATGATGCAAACTTGCAGATGGAAACATTAGGTCCCTTTGCAGGGATAAAACATGCCCCTACAAATATGCCAGCTCCATCACTTTATCTTATATAAATAAACGACTACAAAACAAAATCGAATTGTAAGTATGGGAGTAAAAGCAGGAGGATTAGTAAACCTTTTATACATGCTAACCTCCTCCATCCTACCAACACTTCCCATAGATTCAGGCAAACCTTTGCAATGCTGCAGGCACTGGCATTTTGGCCCAAAACACCACGTGCATCTCCTTAAAACTGGATGCGGTTGTGCTAAAAGAGGTATGTGGCTTCATAGCAGGGCTTTTTCATTTTAGTAGTTTGTTTCCAGTTCTCACTGGTAATCTCTGCCAGTTCTCCCTGGTAACATTTGGTATGTGGCTTCATAGAAATGCTGTTTTTATTCTGAGGTTTTCCATTTTAGTAGCTTGTTACCAGTTCTCACTGATAATCTCTCGTAGTTCTCACTGGTAACCTCTGCCAATTCTAATTGGTAACCTCTGCTGTTAGTTCTCACTGGTAACTTCTGGCAGTTCTCACTGGTAACATTTGGTATGTGGCTTCATAGAAATGCTGTTTTTATTCTGAGGTTTTCCATTTTAGTAGCTTGTTACCAGTTCTCACTGATAATCTCTCGTAGTTCTCACTGGTAACCTCTGCCAATTCTAATTGGTAACCTCTGCTGTTAGTTCTCACTGGTAACTTCTGGCAGTTCTCACTGGTAATCTCTGCTGGTTTTCACTGGTCATCTCTGATAATTCTCATTGGTAGTTTCTGACAATACTTTTTTTTGTAATCTCTGCCAGTTCTCACTGATAATCTCTGCCAGTTCTCATTGGTAATTTCTGACATTCCTACCTGGTAAATTCATTCAGTTCTCACTGGTATTATGTGATGGTTCTCACTGGTAATCTCTGCAGGTTCTCATTGGTCATCTCTGCCATTTCTCCCTGGTAATCTCTGACGGACCTCACTGATGGTTCTCACTGGTAAACTCTGTTGGTTTTTAATGGTGTTCTCTGTTAATTTTCATTAGTAATTTCTGACAATTCTTGTTTGTAATCTCTTCCATTTCTCACTGATAATCTCTGATAGTTGTTACTGGTAATCGCTGACAGTTCTTACTGGTAATCTCTGACAGTTCTCGCTGGTAATCTCTTTTCCTCTTCAAGGAAGGCACACCACTTTCCATACTGAGGTGCAGTAAATGCACAAAATGACTCAATCTTGTATACAATGTTTCATATATGCATTGTCGGACTGTTTGCCATTATTAAAAAAAGAATGGATTTTTATACAGTATATCAGCCACTGACGTTTCTTTCTTCATAAACTGTAAACAATATAAGAATAATGAATACTGTATGTAATTAATTTGTCACTATAAGGTTTGGTAACAAAATGTGCGTGTACTGTATTCCTAAAGTCGGCCAGTAAGCACCTAATTTATTATCTTTCTGCTTTATCTTCCTTTCTACAGTACATTGTATACTTTTCATAGAGTAAACTATATTTTATTAAAAGATCTTTGAAACAGCTGAATTACATACCCACATTTGTGGGCTTTCAAGAGTGGATGCATTTAGTGTCCTCCTACTGTACTTTGGACCTTATTCAGCATCAGTTGCAGTTTCGCTAATTTACCTAAATGGCAACTGCTGACAATCACATGCTGGGGGCCATCTAGCACAGGGCAGGGCCGCCAAGCGTGCCAAGGAACGTTCAGTGCAGTGATCGCAATTTAATTGCAATCGCAATTAGATTGTGATTGCAGCAAGCTAGGGTAGCCCCTGCCCGTGCAGCCTGGATGCAAAGGCCATTGGAATATCGCCATATTTCCCATTGCAGCAGCCAATTGTGAGTCACACGGTCGCATCGAAAATGGGCTGAACCTGCCCCTATTTTTGGCACCATGCCCCCACAGTGCCGCCATGATACTGCCCCCAGTCACCCTGCAAACACCTCTGCCTGTCAATAAGACCATCACAGCCTGTTTCATTATATCATGGTGTTCTGTGTATGTGCTGTATAGATATTCTGTGCAAAAACATCACCCATCAGCAGAATGACATGATATACTGGTGGTATGGCTGTGATTGTATCTGCTACTAGGTTTCCTTTTTCTTTGCTTGAATCTCTAAATAGCATGTTATGTGATTTACTGGTTATTCATGAATACTATCTTGTCAAAAACAATGGTAAAATACTACACAAGTAGAATAATCTATTACTTTGTATATGTTTCATATACTGTATATGAATACATTTTCCTTCAACCCCTGTGAGGAACACTAGTAAATAATTAAGGAGGATGCAGGGTGGCATAATGGGGGGGCAGTACGGATGGTGTAATGGTTAGCATTACTGCCTCACAGCACTGAGGTCATGGGTTCGATTCCCACCATGGCTCTAGCTGTGCGGAGTTTGTATATTCTCCCCGTACTCAGTGGTGCAGAGAGAGGGGGGGGGGTACAAATTTCCCGGGCCCAGGTCTGATGGAGTGGCCCAGTGAGGGTCCAATAGGGGCCCAGGCCCCCTCCCCCTTGCCTGGCAGCAACATTTGCAGCTCTTCTTCTTAGCCCAGCACATGCTGCTGTGTACTGGGCTGCAGTGTGGCAATGGAGGTGCTTAAAATACAATTTTTTGTCTTTATTTCCCCAAGAGTACATGACCACACCTCCTGTGATTAGGCCACATCCCCTGAAAAGTACCTGGGCCCAGCCTGGGCTCTCGACTGCCCTGCCCATACTTGCGTGGGTTTCCTCCGGGTACTCCGGTTTCCTCCCACAATCAAAAATATACGGGTAGGTCAATTGGATCCCAACACAAAATTAACCCCAGTATGAATGTGTGCTTGTGTACATGTGGTAGGTAATATAGATTGTAAGCTTCAATGGGGCAGAGAATGATGTGAATGGTCAAATTTTCTCTCTGTAAAGCGCTGCGGAATATGTATGCGCTATATAAATAACTGGTAATAATAATAATAATAATAATAAGGGTGGGAGAAAAACCAGGTCATTTGGAAATGTAATTTATTATACTTTATGCACAGTGAAATAAAAAGTTAAGAAAATTCCTATATCTGGAGAGCCTTTAGAGTCCAACTTCCCAATGAGTAGATCTTATACAGTACCTATACCATACAATAAACATTATGGTACAGAGTTGAGTGTGTGACTATTAACGGAGTGTACCCGGCATTATTTCTTCCTGTCCATGTCCTAGAAATGGGTGCATACAAGTAAGAGTGATAATGGGTTGCACACATTTCAATCGCATCTACATTTAGGCTGGGTACATATTTAGCAGACAGATCTGTTGAGCAACAGATCCGCTGATCAATCTATCAACTGCTAAAATGTATGCACAAATGATCTTGTGCATACACACATATAAATCCGCTTTGTCATTTTTCTGGCAGCAGAGCCATTTAAATGGTTCCGGATCAATAGATCAACAGTAAAGAAGGTCATGAGGTTGACACCATGTGGTCGACAGTGAAAAGGGCGACATATCATTAGGTTAACCTATGAAAGGTCGACACAGGAAAATGTCGACAGTTACAAAAGGTCAACACATGAAAAGGTCACCATGGAAAATTTTTGTCACGGGAGAAGGTCAACGCACAATTTTTTTACATTTTTGTGTCTTTTTCGCTATCAATGTGCTTGGCACAGATTACTATTCCCAACTGTAGTCCACATGGATGGTAAATCATGAAAATGTTGAAAAAAAGTGAAAACTGAAATAAAAAAAACGATGTGTGTGTTGACTATTGGCATGTCGACCTAATGACCATGTTGACCTTTTGACCATGTAGATCTAATGCATGTCAAACATATGGTGTCAACCTATTGACCAGGGCTGAAACTAGGATTTTTGTCATCTGGGACAAGGCAGTAATGTGGCACCCCCCCTCCCCAGTCCTCCACCCAGAGACACAGATTTCTTTACTCATGGACATATTTTAGATGCTTTATTTTAACACTCCTATCACTCAAATGCCCAGTAAAATATTTATATTGTGTGCCACACAATGCCCCAATTCATGTTATGTGATGCATAGTGCCCCCAAATCACATTAAATGGCACACTGTGCCCTAAATCCATTCGAATAGCACATAGTGCCCCCAATTCGCATTATATACTGCACAGTGCCCGCATATTGCACAGTGCTACACCACTCCCCCAATGCACATTATCAGACCCATTGCTCCACCATTTAACATGTCACAGCAACGCATCCCCAGTCCACATTATTGGCCCCACTGTGCCCTTAATTCACATTATGTGTCACACAGTGCCACAATTCACATTACGTGATGCACAGTGTCCCCAAATCATTAGGTCGACACAACTTAGGTCGACACTCATTAGGTCGACCACTGAAGGTCGACAATACCATTAGGTTTACATGCATTAGGTTGACATGACCATTAGGCCAACATGTACTAGGTCAAAAGGTCGACATGCATTTTAAAAAAAATTCTAATTTTTTTATTTTTTCATACTTAACGATCCACGTGGCCTATGATTAGAATGGTAATCTGCATGGTGAGTGAAGCGAGCCATACGACAGGACATGGTGCACTAATTTGGGCTCCCCATCACTTTACGGAGAAAACTACACCAAAACCAGTCAAAAACCTCATGTCGACTTTTTGACATGTTGACCTATTACATGTCGACCTAACGCCCATGTCAACCTAATGGCAAAGTCGACCTTCAGTGGTCAACCTAATGAGTGTCGACCTAAATTGAGTTTACCCAACGACCCATACCCCTTCTTTCTGTGCCATGAAGATCCTCTTTTAACACAGTGGCTCCTCATCACTGTTGGTGAAAATGTCTTGTTCAATGAACTTCAGCATTGCAGCAGCCTGGTACAAACAGCTGCAAAGGGATGGGAGACGGGCAGATCCACTGGGCAGCTGGGGTCAGTCCACATGCCCAGGCCAGTGCACGCAGAGTGGATGATAGCTGTCAGTTGTAGCAACCGCTGTACCACCCCCAGAGCATGTTTTGCCTTGCCACGGGCAGTAGAGCCCAGCGTGCGGCATGAACATAATTGGGAGAAGCTGCTGAATTTGCTAAGCATGAGCAGCTCAGCTTCTCACCTATTGCTGTCACCGTGGGGCACACAAAGTGAAGCGACCATGGTACAGCCCAAGAAGTTTAGCGGCAGTGTTTTCTCTGAGAGGCTGGGGGTAATGCACCGGGGGCCCCTCAGAAGCATGGGCACGTCACCAGGCTGTGTATGACTGCAAGAGGAGAGGATGCGGTAGTGTTGGGAGTTGGAGGGGGTGACAGCTTGCATCCTCACAAATACAGAGCCCAGGGTGCGTGCCTCCCTAGCCCCCCTAGTTACGGCCCTGTATTGACTGTCTAACTAGACACTGTAGATCTATTGACAGCATACCCATTTAAATATGCTCACCCACTTGTAACATTAAGTAGTTAATATCCTGATTTTTTTTACACTCCATTACAGCTGAACGACATTTGTCAGTATTACCTTACTTTAAAATAAATAAAATCTGTAACATACCAGAAGCAAAGTGGTGCCGTATATTGCTATCATGCAATATTGTGCTAGTACTTAACAGTACATCAATTACAGGTTTCTGTTCTGTACATATTTTGTTCTGTACATCTCTGCCATTATGAATGCAATCATTCAATGAAACAACATTCCCAATGAATTGCTGCGCAGGGTAAATATTTTATGTCACAATACAAATTTTCACCTTTAAGTAATAGCTGTATTATTATGTTTTATTTTTAAACATATTACACAGCGCTGTATATTGAGGGGATTATTATACAAATAGATGACAATTACATACAATTCTATAAAAGAGGTAAAGAGGACCCTGCCAAAAGGAAAGTTGTGGACTACACTTGATTCTTAAGGTAGCGGAATAACAATTGCATTGCAGTGCAGTGAGGTCAATGACTGGGGAGGCACTGGCTAGTGTCACAGCCAGATTTACACACACAAGTATGATTTGGTGGTGAGTTTTCACTATAAACATGATTAGAATAACACAAAGATGATATTTATAAGTTATAAATATCTTCTTTGTATTATTCTAATAAATGTTACACACAAAACTCTGGAGTGTACTGGAGTAGGACAGGTGAGGCTCTGCCTCGCCATCCTACCCTGATTCCACATCAGTGAACAATTGTAGCAGTTGGTGTGAATTAATGTGCACATATACAGGCGCTGCGCTAGTTCCTGATTCTAGTTAGATGATAATTATACATACAGTAGTAGTTCTTGACTCCAGGCAGGTGATAATTATATATACAGTGCTGGTTCCTGGCTCCAGGCAGATGATAATTATACAAAAAGTACAGTGCTACTTCATGGCTCAGTACAGTTGAGGATTACAGGTACAGCACATAAATGCATTAATTCTGGAAAAAAAGAACTTCCTACCATCCATTATATGAATATTAGTAGAGATGAGCGAAATTAAGTTTCACAACAGAACATGTTATTTTACATTTATGGCACTACAATAAAATTGCACTTTTGCTTCCCTATTCCACAGCATGCCATGCCATATATGTAAATTTGTATTAGCATGCAGTTGGTACGATAGGACAATTCATTGAGCTGTGTGATGTGGTTGGTGTATGGCTGGGAACACTTAAGGCCAAATTCTAATCTTGAAATGTGCAAAATTATGTGGCCAAATGTATAGCGAGTGGAATATCTTACTCATCATTAGATATCAGCAGACACCTTCAGCTGTAGTAACTAACAAACATTGCCAATTATATTTTGCTTTGGTCTTCTTATAAAGCAATGTTGTTCTTTTTTAATTATAAACCTTAACAAATAAAACTCTCTCATCCTATGCATGTATATCCCTTAGTTGCTATCAATCGTGCTTGCCATAAAATATGCTACTGAATTGCAGAAAAATATAAATAATTAGTATATATACCATGACATTCTAAAAGCGTCCACAATAAAACCATAGAGTAAAAGCATATTCATTATAGATGTATATCAGGTTGCTTTTTTCCTTCTAATGATCTAATATTAAAATATATTAATGCTATCATTGTATATAGTATGAAGTTATGATGCAAATAGCTATAAAACCTGATTCGAATTTATAAAGCTTTTTTTTATGTGTCTTTCTATAGATTAATGCTTAGATGTCAAACATGACAACAGGCGGTAAATCATGTTAAAATATGTGTTGAATTAGTCAATAGCCAATCTTTTTACAATGTATACAAGTCAATTTGTTTCCTTCAGATTCAGTTTAGCATTTACATGAGGAAGGATTATTTTACTCACATTACCCAAACAGCGTGTTCTAATGGATTTGTTAGCAAGTGGGATATCAATTGCAGTTAAATATTCAATAACTAATCATTAGTTGTGATTGTCGGAAAATCAGCTATGGCACTCAGACACTTATACTTCTGCTGGCTTTATACCAACACAAAGCAAACAGGTCTGAATGGCAGCCATTATTTTCACAGATTAAACCTTATTCTGTGGATAAGGTAATTAGCACTCATAAAATACTGTAAAAAAACTTACCAGCCATAAAAGTGTTAAAGTTCTAACTCTCTGGCGTATGAATGAGCTCATAGTAACATACATTGCATCATTTACTATTGCACTGACCAGGTGTCAGATAATATAATCTAACACTTTCTATACAGTAAAACATAATCTTACTGTCTTGCAGAGAACCTAGCATCATTTGTGTACAACATGAAAGCCTTGTTCTTTAGAACATGTATACCTTTAGTAACTATACAATGTACTTTAGCATCTCTACAGAATTAACAGGATGCTATGTGCAATATTTATTGTTTTACACACAAAGGATTATGGGACAAACTTGAAAATTAGAATGATAAGAATAAGTGCTGCAGATTCCACACAATGTCTCATGCTGTATAGTGATTCTTATTTTCATTCTTTTAGCCATCATGCCTTAATTGATTTTGTCTTGTCTCGAGCTGCAAATTGACAATTGGCCATCTACAAACACAGCTGCAGTGATAGTAGGTGCATTCCACATCTGCTGAGATTACCATTGCATTTAGCCAATTGTAAAATGGGTTGATATAAAAATTTTATGTACCATTTATAGCAAATACTTGAAAATGAAAGAAAATAATGGCATGTGCCACATGTTAATTACAATGATTTTTTTTAATGCACAAAATTGATATAAATAATGAAAAATCTATGCAGCATTATACTACAGTGTATTATAAATGCATAATAGTAAATAGAACAATGGTCTGTATAAAATACCAACTTATGTAATCACACGTGTACCTCAGTTGATGTAAGTGAACATATATAAAAACTATGCACAGGTTTATCAGGGAAAAATAAGAAAATGATAGGGTTTATAGAGTGTAAAGTGTTTGGCAAATTTACAATTACTTTTTTTAGGCAAAATAAATGTGAAATGTTATTCCACATAAATTCCACTACTTACCTTATTAATATATACCCCCCGTTTTCTTTACATATTTGAAGATTTTGCATAAATATTTTCTACAATGCAAAACAGAGACTTTATTGTAGAAAATGCTTTCCCTAGCAGTACTGTATTCTATAATATCCGTAAAGGGATATACATCTTTTTACTGTATAAGCATTATTTATTTTCTCTTAAATGTTGATTAAGTGGTTAGTAATACATGGACACAATGTGTTCTGTACAGTGAATTACATTTCCCTGCATATTTGCCTGTATGACATATGTGCATGCTGCCATAGTGATTGATTACTGGGTATGATTATGTGTCATATGTAGACTTCGATGGAACAGTGCCACAAAGTGGTCAAACAATCATAAAGAAAGTGATATGTATTCATGGTGGTATTAGACAATAACTTTGGATCAAAGCATCATGCACACATAGAGTAACAGCGTGTTTACAGTACTATATTTCAGCTATAACAGAACTTTACAATTCTGCAATTTATTGAATAATCACATTTTGTTTTTTAATTCCTTTAAATGGATTTTATTTATAACACATGCTTATCTACTATAATGAGGTTCTTAGTTCGGTTTACAAAGAAAACAACACCAAAAAAAAGTTTTTTTAAAACTCACGTTGACCTTTTTCCATGTCGACCTTGTTTCATGTGTCGACCTAGTCACTGTCGACCAATAGTGGTCGACCTAATGACCCATACCCGGTAGAAAGTGAGTAATGTCACCCTCTGTTTTGTTACTGAACACACCCTTTGTTTTCCATGAAACTCATTTTTGGAATCCTTGAAAAGGAGCCTATTTTCTTCATATAACTATGCTGGAATGTACTTACAGTATACGGTTTCTATTTTCTAACTGTACTGTATATGGAAAATACAGGGAAATCGGTACATTGTAACATATTGTCAAACAGTAATAAAACACCATAAAAAGAAGAGAAAGAATTACTTAATACAACATTACTCTAAATTGCATTACATTATTTGGCTCAGCACACCATCTGCTTTTCATTTCCACTCTAAACACATTTTGATGATTATTTTTGGTGTAACATTAATCACGTAATTCATGCTCTGGTGGTTTGTGCCAGGTCCACGTAAATGATACAGGCTCTAGATAATCAATACTTTTAAATACACAATTTGCATAACAAAGTGAAAAGTCACCAAAAGTTTACAAGTATTTTTGTCATACAGACATTATCACCCAAAGTTTCTTGGTATAGTTATTACTCTACTAAATAGTTTTATGAGAAGGAGAGTGCCAAGGGTAGTAAGGGGAAAGTCATGGGGTATTCTTAAATATGTTTTAATAGTTATAGATATGGTGCTGAAAATTTCTGGGGAAAAAAACAGCTTATCTGGAAAAGTCCTAAGCATTTTGGATAATAGATACAATGCCTGTAATAATCCTTTACATATAAACCTGTATACAGTATACAGTAGAATGGTTACAGCATGTACATACTAACCTTGTATTGAAGAGTACATTAATTTCCTATATAAAATAATTTGGAAAGTAGATTTACTCCAGTAATGTTGAATACTGCTGTCTAGAGAAATATTGCCTTTTCTCAAACATTGTACATATCTGTAGAATGATAGGAATACTGTACTTCATGTCCTCTGAGATTTGTTTAGCAGGAACACTGCTTCATTTTATATATTTTAAGTTTTAACAAAGTAATTTAATAAAACAGTGTTTTTTTTGTATAACATGAATATAATGTGGTACAGTAATGCCACATATTTTGTATACATTTTCTGACTTATATCTTTAGCTGTATTTTTGTGGTGTACCCCTCTTCACCCCACCAAAACCAACTCTTCCAGATGTCAGTACTTTATTGCGTTCTCTTATACCTCTGATTCAGATTGGTCATAGATACGCTCAGATTTTTTTGTACAATTAGTTAATATCATTTAATGAAAACATCTTCCAAATATATTATGAATGTGTGAATGCAAAATTAAAAAGACATGTTGATGAATCCACCATTAGTTATTATCAAACAGATGCATACTGTAATAGCTGTACTACATGTAAATGTAAAAACAGCAGTTTATTTTCTACTACTAAACTGTCTACTGCACAGCATCTCAAGTGTACTATCAGTTATCAGATATTCAAGAACTGTGTTTCAGTAAATAATTAAGAAACGGAAGGTTGTTCCAGTTCTGTTCTTTCTAATTACTAAATATGTTATAACTTAGCTGAACTGACAGATGGAATATATTACAATGCACATGTTATGTATCCAATTATTTGAGATTATTCCCCTGGTAAATATGAGACCATGGTAACACAGTGTTTTCATAGTTATTGTAAAATGAACAATTGAGATGAAGCGCATACAGAAATATATATATAAATATATATATATATATATATACTGAAGCTATAGTATTAAGTACAAACATATTTTCTGCACTTCCACAAATATATATGGTACTGTAGGTAATGTTAAAAAGCACATTATAAACACTTAAGCATTTCAATTCCATGTAAAATGCTTGATTTATTCACATAGTTTACGCATGCATACAATAAATTGTTGGTTTGTGTTGATATATGTGTTGCTCCATTCATTTCAGTTAACAATAAGACCACAAGGTGGAGGTATAGGTTCAATAAGCAAGAGGCAATGAATAGGAATGCAACTATTTCAATTTACTGTATATGTGTGTGTGTGTACACACACACACACACACACACTATATATATATATATATATATATATATATATATAAATAAATATATATATATAAAATATGATTTTTACATGTATATGTTTTATTGATTGCACAAGTTAAATTTTATTGATTAGATAAACAATTTGTGTTTTATTTAACTATATTTAAACCTTTTTCATGCAGTTCATACTGTAAATCACAATAGCATATCCGAAGTCTACATTTCTGGAAGGTTAACTCAGGCAAACTTACAGTAGCATGCATGTAGTACAAAAAGTCATAAATTTATGAGGGAAATTTATGAACTCTTTGAGAGCTAAAGTGAAGAGAGGTTATGTACTAAACAATCAGCTACTGACATTTTGAAGAATGTGCAAGAAAAATGACAGGCTGATTTGTTGGTACTTTATCTCTCTCCACTTCATCTATCTTCAAGATTTGATAAATCTCCCCTATACCTAAAAGACTACATATACAGTGTAGGTACAGGTGGGGGGCACACTGCACACCTGCATCAATTTTTGGAATACTTACCTCTACGGAGTCTATCATTGGTGGCAGCAGTGCTGCACAAATCATCGGGAAAGTGGTGCATCAGCCATTTTTCCAATGTTTTGCGCATGTGCAGTTGGACAATTGCTGGGGATATGGCCAATGCACCATTTTTCTGTAGACCTGCTCATGCACAATGGACTGAGGTACACTACTACTGTCTCCCAGTGACCCTAGTGCTCAGAGTCCCACTGCGCTGCTGGCTAGAGAGGAAGGGGCCCAGACAGGACTGTTCACAATGCTAATATTTCATCAGTGATACATTTGTATCCAACTAACTGCGAGTAGCAGCGGTGGATACAAAATTACCCGAGCAATTCAACATTGCTATCACGTAGCAGTGAAGCTTGACACTGCCGAGACCTACGTGAAGTGGTGTTCACGCAGGTGCTCAAAGAAGTGGGCAGCCGGTGGAAGGAGCCAAACAGGGGAGGAGGGATCCAAAAGTCCAGCACTGAACATGGCAAAGGTATGATTAATTTTGTCCCCGTACGTTTGTATGGGGACAGCAGGGACAATGGGCTAGATCAGAAGTGAAAGGTATGCGGGAGATATCTCCACTCAAGTGAATAATGTGTTTTATGTTTCTATTATATGGAATAAATCTTTTTAAAATTGTACCTGTTTCCAGTGGGTGTAATACCCACATAGGGCATTTAAAGTAGAACAAAGTTTATGTATGCATTTGTGTTTTTTGATGCTACTGGATCCATTTCCCTTTTTTTTTTTACTGAAAATCACTTTAAGGACATAAGGGTTCTAGTGCCAATCTCAGGTACTTATGTTTGTTGGCTGTTTGAATTGGAAGAGTAGGTGTGTCTTCTTATTGTACATAACAGGCTACTTTGGCCAGATTTATTGTGCAATATAAATTATGATACTACTCATTTAGCCATACAGTTAATGAATGGCTATGACAATTTCTACAGAAGTAGGTAAAAATTATAATATTCACATAATTTTGTAGAAATGAAGGGATAATGAATAGACACTATAGACTCCTCAGTCTGTCCAACACAACATAACAAATACTTATGATTAGAGATGTGCACCGGACATTTTTCGGGTTTTGTATTTTGGTTTTGGATTCGGTTCCGCAGCCGTGTTTTGGATTCGGACGCGTTTTGGCAAAACCTCCCTGAAATTTTTTTGTCGGATTCAGGTGTTTTTTTTTACAAAACCCCCTCAAAAACAGCTTAAATCATAGAATTTGGGGGTCATTTTGATCCCATAGTATTATTAACCTCAATAACCATAATTTCCACTTATTTCCAGTCTATTCTGAACACCTCACACCTCACAATATTATTTGTAGTCCTAAAATTTGCACCAAGGTCGTTGGATGACTAAGCTAAGCGACCCAAGTGGCCAACACAAACACCTGGCCTATCTAGGAGTGGCACTGCAGTGTCAGAGAGGATGGCACTTCAAAAAATAGTCCCCAAACAGCACATGATGCAAAGAAAAAAAGAGGTGCACCAAGGTCGCTGGATGGTTAAGCTAAGCGACCCAAGTGGCCGACACAAACAACTGGCACATCTAGGAGTGGCACTGCAGTGTCAGACAGGATGGCACTTCAAAAAATAGTCCCCAAACAGCACACGATGCAAAGAAAAAAAGAGGTGCACCAAGGTCGCTGGATGGTTAAGCTAAGCGACCCAAGTGGCCGACACAAACACCTGGCCCATATAGGAGTGGCACTGCAGTGAAGACAGGATGGCACTTCAAAAAATAGTCCCCAAACAGCACATGATGCAAAGAAAAAAAGAGGTGCACCAATGTCGCTGGATGGTTAAGCTAAGCGACCCAAGTGGCCTACACAAACACCTGGCCTATCTAGGAGTGGCACTGCAGTGTCAGACAGGATGGCACTTCAAAAAATAGTCCCCAAACAGCACATGATGCAAAGAAAAAAAGAGGTGCACCAAGGTCGCTGGATGGTTAAGCTAAGCGACCCAAGTGGCTGACACAAACAACTGGCACATCTAGGAGTGGCACTGCAGTGTCAGACAGGATGGCACTTCAAAAAATAGTCCCCAAACAGCACATGATGCAAAGAAAAAAAGAGGTGCACCAAGGTCGCTGGATGGTTAAGCTAAACGACCCAAGTGGCCGACACAAACAACTGGCCCATCTAGGAGTGGCACTGCAGTGTCAGACAGGATGGCACTTCAAAAAATAGTCCCCAAACAGCACATGATGCAAAGAAAAAAAGAGGTGCACCAAGGTCGCTGGATGGTTAAGCTAAGCGACCCAAGTGGCCGACACAAACACCTGGCCCATCAAGGAGTGGCACTGCAGTGAAGACAGGATGGCACTTCAAAAAATAGTCCCCAAACAGCACATGATGCAAAGAAAAAAAGAGGCGCACCAAGGTCGCTGGATGGTTTTGCTGAGCGACCCAAGTGGCTGACACAAACAACTGGCACATCTAGGAGTGGCACTGCAGTGAAGACAGGATGGCACTTCAATAAATAGTCCCCAAACAGCACATGATGCAAAGAAAAAAAGAGGTGCACCAAGGTCACTGGATGGATAGTATACTTGACGACACAGAGGTAGGTAGAGTAGTAGACTACTGTACCGTACTGCTATATATTATATACTGGGGTTCAGCAAAATTATGCACTGTCCTCCTACTATATATATACTGCGCAAAACTTAAATGCACCACAGGTATGGAATATGGATGGATAGTATACTTGACGACACAGAGGTAGGTAGAGCAGTGGACTACTGTACCGTACTGCTATATATTATATACTGGTGGTCAGCAAAATTATGCACTGTCCTCTTACTATATATATACTGCGCAAAACTTAAATGCACCACAGGTATGGATGGATAGTATACTTGACGACACAGAGGTCGGTAGAGCAGTGGACTACTGTACCGTACTGATATAATACTGGTGGTCACTGGTCAGCAAAATTCTGCACTGTCCTCCTACTATATACTACAATGCAGCACAGATATGGAGCGTTTTTCAGACAGAGAACGTAGATATTTTCACTTCAGCACACTGAGCACAGATATTTGCAGCACACAGATATTTGCAGCACACTGAACACAACTGAGAGAACACTGCACACGTCCTATCCCTATCATCTCCAATGCACGAGTGAAAATGGCGGCGGCGCGCGGCTCCTTATATAGAATACGAATCTCGCGAGAATCCGACAGCAGGATGATGACGTTCGGGCGCGCTCAGGTTAACCGAGCAAGGCGGGAAGATCCGAGTCTGCCTCGGACCCGTGTAAAATGGGTGAAGTTTGGGGGGGTTCGGATTCCGAGGAAGCGAACCCGCTCATCACTACTTATGATGTAAACATTTACAGCTTCAAAGTAATAGAACTGTGCTCCTCTATTTATTGTGGTAATGTTATTGTGTCATGTTCATGGTAATCTTGTTACAGTGTTTAAATGCACATGGCTAAAAAAAAGGGGGAGAAATCAGATTGTATCTCTACCTACTGACTTTTCCCACTCATTCATTTCAATGTTTCATCCCAATTTCAGAAAAAAACCCTCTCTTTATTATTGTATAAATCTAAACAAATTTATATACATGCACTGAATAATTTGGATTTTACATATTGCATTTGGGCCTAGTTTTCAGTTACACTGGATGCACTTGTATCTCAGTACAGGAATAATTCCATATTCCATATCATTCCACTGTTTCATTAAAGCAAACCGTTGAAATAAAAATAGGCAAACTTTTTAAAGGGAACCTTTTGCCTAACCCAATGGTTTCCAAACTTTTTTTTAAGTCACAGCGTCCTAGAGTATCAGAATTTTTTTCAATGCACCCAAAAGTTTCTAATTGATAAATTTAGAACAAATTAAGTGAATTGTGTTTATATGTCATCCTTGGGGTCAGTTATGTGGTGAGGGAGAGGATTAATTCTGTTTGTCCACATATTTTATGACTGGAAGCAGTGGTGGGTCAGGATGTGGGGCTGCAGTCCAGTCCAAAATTAACATAGGGGAGCCACACCAAATACCCACTTCCAAATGCTGCCAAACATCACCTTACAGGACTTACTGGCAGTTGGTGTGGTGTGGCTCCCCTATTTTAATTTTGGACTGCGCTGAGACCCACTTCTGGAGCAGTCACTGATTGGAAGCCACAAACACTGATTTTGCCTATTTTAATAACCATAAATAATTTAAGTTGTTCCTGGACCACTAACCCAAAGCACCCATGCATGTGTCCTGAGGAATCCCAGGGTGGCACGCACCGAGTTAGGGAACCAATGACCTAGCCAGTTCTGAAATTTAGAAAATAAAAATAACAAATTACACTCATCAACAATTGTAAACTTTTTTTTGACAGCATGGAGGAAATAGGAGAATTTTTACTAAATTGTGCACGCTGAACACAAATTTGGTAGTAAAAAGTTTGTAACACACCATGGGGTATATTTACTAAAAGTTGATTTTGGTCAATATTTGTTTGGTTTTTGATAGATTTTATGTTTAACCACTTAACTGACAATTTTTTTTCACAAAAACTGCTCAGAAATTGTCAGGTTTTTTTAATGAGTGAATTAAGTAAAGAACATGTATATGATGGAACATCGGGAACATCGAAAACATTGTGACAGTGACAACTTTGATTTTAATTGCCCAGGCAGCCACCAGTCACACGGGGGGGGGGGGGGGGATTTACATTTCCCCGGCAGCTGCTATTGTCTGCAGCCAATGTGAAGGGGGGGGTCCTGCCAATCCTGAAAAATCAGTAGTGATCGGCAGCATGGTAAACTCTGGGGAAGGGTGCAGGCAGGCAGGGGGACCTTCCAGTCCCTTTGAGAGCTTGGGCTGTGGGAAGCTTCCCTTCCCTGCAGTTGCACATGCTGTCTACCTGACTGGATGCATCCTGTGCAACCAGGTTAAATAAACCACTTGCTGGTGTGGTCGCATCTGATGCGACCATGCTAGGCAAGTGGTGAAAGGTCTAAATCACACATTTACTAACAGATATTTTTTTACATTTATTCAAAAGGATGTCAAAAATCATCTGTTAGTAAATGTGTGATTTAGACTCTGAAACACACAAAAATCGATAAAAAAAAATCAACCGACATCGATCAAAAATCTATCAAAATTGACCGGAATCGACTTTTAATAAATATGCCCTGTTTTTATGATTTAGCTTGTGTTCTTTGTTACAAAAATTATTTATTTTAACAAAGTTAATTAAGTGAATGGCTTAAAGAAGGGATAATAATGGAATAATAGTCACATTCAGTTACTGCTGCAGTGCCAACCACACAGTGTAGGGGTGGTGCGGCACTTAGCACATCTAAACATACATGTTGTGCTTTATGTAATATAAGTGCTGTCTGGTTATCCCGGGGAACATCAGCGCTGTGTGTATTTAGCTTCTATGTGGTACCCTGGACTCAGCATTATGCTTCACTCTCCTTCTAAGCCTGTCCCAGACTCCTGTGAAACAAGTCAATGGGAGTCTTGGGGTGGGCTTAGAAGGAGAGTGATGCCTAATGCTGAGTCCCGGGTGCTGAATGGAGGCTTAATACACAAAACGCCTCCAATCCCCGGGATAACCAGCCAGCAAATATATTATATACAGCATAGCATGTATGTTTATATGTGCTTTTACTTGTGTTGCTCATCCCCACATTTGCAGAGAATGTAGAAATGGTGGGAGGAGTCTTCTCTATGAGTACAGTATCAGAAAGGGCAGGTCAGGTTCACACATAGCACTCATGGACAGCCTAAGTTTCTCCTAAGGAATTTGTTACCACACTGTTTGTTTTTCTGCCTTAGTGTTTTTTCAGAATTGATTTTATGGATTTACATTTTTTTGACACCTCTTCTAGACTCTGAGTTTTATACTTTTAGAAGTGAAAAATTGCCCATAGCACTAATCAGATTCTAGCTATTTTCCTCTAGAAGCTGCTAGATAAATATTAAGTGGAATCTGATTAGTTGCTACAGTATGGGCAACATCTCCACTTCTAAAAAACTCAAATCTTAGTAAATATACCCCTGAGTGAGAAAGTCTTGCATCATCATGGGCAGGGCTGGCATCAGAAATTGTGGGGCCTGGGACTGACAAAAAAGACAGGGCCTCCCCAGCTAAAAAAGATTTTGCCACACCGCTTCACTCCTATGTGATGTCACACATCATGACGTTACATATAGGTGGAGCATTGCGGACCAGCAAGAATAATTCACAGAGCTGATGCACAGGGAAGGCTTGTATTAAGTCCTTCCTGTGCATCGATGCGCTGTTGTTGCGCTGCCTGTACAGCTCTCCAGGTATTGGCAGTAGGAGCCAGGGGTGGGCCCCCTCTCTATAAGGGCCCAGGACTCCAGTCTCTGCAGTCACCCCTGATGGCTGCCCTGATCATGGGAGACAAAAGAAGATGTCTGACTGACAGAATTTGCAGTACCACCACTCAGAAATAAAGTCAGAGCCACTGCGTGTGGTGCATGGCATGTTGCCAATTTTAAGCTTTCCTGCAGTAAACTTTTAATTTATCAGTGGTGATATTTTTTTCTTTAGCAATATAAAATATTGTTATGTATTCAGATGCCCTGACTCTATACCCTTGAGCACTGGCTGTAGTAGATGTTTAAGGACTAGTACTGTCATGACTGGTGGCAGCAGCACTAGTACTTGCATGCTGCTCCTGCTGTTCTATCGATTAATCATCATGATCCATATCATCTCACTGCATAGATATTATTAACACAGTGGCCCTGCCAGGATCTACTGACCATTAGTGTGGTTAAACACTGTATCACTGCCTGCTTGAAGTTCGCTGAACACACACAAGTAAGCAAGTGCACTGTGACAAATTGCACATATATTTTTAAAACAGTGGCTCTGCTTGGACCTACTGATCAGTAGCGTTCTTAAACATTGAAATTTTGAAATTCTGAACACACACAAATTTTAAAAAAATATATAATTTTTTTCAGTTTTTTTTTTTAAACTGCAACTGCGACACACTGCGCAGTTATTAAAGAGGTGGCCCTGGACCTACGGACTGTTAGTGTTTTTAAACACGGTATCAATGCCTGTGACTCACTGTGCAGATATTTAGGCAGTGGCCCGAGACCTACTGACCGTCAGTGTTCTTAAAACAGTATCACTGTTTGACTGTTTAGAGCTCTGAATATGAACAAGTTAAAAAAAGATTTTTTTCTAATTCTAGGTTTAGGCTGTGGGAAGGGGGGTTAGGTTTAGGCACCACTGGGGAGGGTCTGGATTAGGCTGTGGGTGTGGAGGGGGTGGGTGCTGGTTTAGAATTAGGCTGAGGTGAGGGAGGGTTAGGGGGTTTGGGGTAGCATGCTGGATTCTAAACAGCAGGATGCTGTGGTCGGTATTCTGACTGCTAGCATCCCGATCGCTGCCATTTGAGCCCCAACCCACACAATGGTGGTCATTCCGAGTTGTTCGCTCGCTAGCTGCTTTTAGCAGCCGTGCAAACGCTAAGCCGCCACCCCCTGGGAGCAGAGCCGGCCCTAGGCATAGTCAAACTAGGCAATTGCCTAGGGCATCTGGTATGCCTAGGGGAACAAGCAGCTTCTGCTGATTAAAATGACATGCAGCATGCCTATATTCTGTGTGTAGCATTTCATATGCAGATACAGCCACAGGCACACACAGTATATAGGCATGCCACATATCATTTTAATCAGGAGAAGCTGCTTGTACATCCTAGCCGCATAGCAATGCAAATAAGATGCATTTTCATAAAAATAGGCACCTGACGTTAGCAGAGCTACCAGATGACTCGTGCCAGGCATCTCCTGCTGCATGGTGCATGGAGGCAAGATTTATGAGGACACATCTGTATACAAGCAGAGGCAGAAGTCACAGTGTTAGCGGCCATGTGAGTGCTGTGTGAGTGGGTTGGTTGTGCAATAGTGTTCAGCATATGTGTAAGGGGCATTATGCGTTTCATGTGTATAAATGCATTAATAATGTGCAGCAAATGTGTAAAGGGTGCTATGTGTGTCATTGTGTGTATAAGGGCATTAGTAATGTGTGACATATGTGTAAGGGGCACTATGTGTGTCATTATGTGTATAAGGGCACTAATAATGTGCGGCATAGGTGTCCGGAACATTATGTGTGTCATTATGTGTATAAGGACATTAATAATGTGTGTCATATGTTAAAGGGCATTACTGTGTGGTATTATGTGTATAAATGCATTACTAATGTGTGGCATTATTTAATGTGTATAAGGTGCTCTCCTGTGTGGCATAACGTATAGAAAGGGCACTACTGTGTGGTCTAATGTGAATAAAGAGCAATATGGTGTGGTGTAATGTGAATAAGGAGCAATATGGTGTGGTGTAATGAGAATAAAGAGCAATATGGTGTGGTGTAATGTGAATTAGGAGCAATTCAGTATGATGTTATGTGAATGAGGGGCACTACTGTGAGGAGTAGCGTATATAAGGTAAAGTGGTACTACTGTGTGATGTAATGTGAATAAGGGACAAGATCACATGATAAATTGTTAATTAAGTTGCACTACTGTGTGGCATAATTTGAATTGGGGGTACTATTGTGTGGCCATGCCCCTTCCCAGCAAGAACACATACCTTTTTGGGCTGTGCGCCGAATGTGCAGACTGTTCTTATTTAAATTACAGGGGGTAGGAAAACCAAAATGAGAACTGCTACGGGTGAGGGGTGATGGTGCTGGGAAAGGGGAGCAGGGTCAGCATTGGTGCTAGGGGGCACCAGCCAAAATCTTGCCTAGGGCATCATAATGGGTAGGGCCGGCTCTGCCTGGGAGTGTAACTTAGCTTAGCAGAAGTGCGAACGAAAGGATCGCAGAGCGGCTACAAAATAATTTTGTGCAGTTTCAAAGTATTTCCAAACCTACTCAGCGCTTGCGATCACTTCAGACTATTCAGTTCCTGTTCTGACGTAACGAACACGCCCTGCGTTCGGCCAGCCATGCCTACATTTCTCCAGCCACGCCTGCATTTTTATGTGGCACGCCTGCGTTTTTCCACTCACTCCCTGAAAACGGTCAGTTGACACCCAGAAACGCCCTCTTCCTGTCAATCACTCTGAGGTCAGCAGTGCGACTGAAAAGCTTTGCTAGACCCTGTGTAAAACTACATTGTTTGTTGTAATAGTACGATGTGCATGCGCATTGTGCCGCATACGCAGGCGCAGAAGTGCCATTTTTTTGCCTGATCGCTTCGCTGCGACCGAAATCTGCTAGCGAACAACTCGGAATGACCCCCAATGCTCCCTCCCTGACTCCACACATTACCTCTGCCTTATTTACAAACCTTAAGGACACTGTGTGATTGTGCAGTAGTTTTTAGCTGATACTAACTAACTAAACTTGCTTTCACTAAAAGCCTTGACTGATTTCCAGTGTGAAATGGCACCCAAACCTGAAGTAGGGACTTTTATATGCATTCCAAAACACATGAGATCCGAGTCAGACAGGAAATTGAAATTTGGGCGGGTTCAGTTTTCTGAATAGGGTGGTCTTCAGTATGCCGGCTGTCGGGATCCCGGCGCACAGTATACCGGCGCCAGAATCCCGACAGCCAGCATACCGACACTTATTCTCCCTCATGGGGTTCCACGACCCCCCTGGAGGGAGAATAAAATAGCGCACCGCGCCCGCAGCGTGGCGAGCACAGTGAGCCTGCAAGGGGCTCATTTGCGCTCGCCACACTGTCGGTAAGCCGGCGATCAGGCTCCCGGCACCGATATGCTGGTCGCCGGGAGCCCGACCGCCGGCATACCATACTACACCCTTCTGAAAACCAGACCTACTCATCTCCATTGCAGATGCAAAGTGAACTTGCAGTTCATAGTAACATGTAAGGTTTTCAGGTCATTTTCTAACACATAAATAGTCTTTAGCAAGCAAATTCCTAATATATGCTTTGAAAATTTCAATTTCCTAAGTCATTGAGCTCACTTTGCTTAGTTACTGTAAGTGTGTTTTTTTGGTGTGTGGTATGTTAGGTATATTAGACTTAGGTTGACAGTGTCTAGGTCGACCACTATTGGTGACAGTAAGTTGGTCGACATGGTTTCTAGGTCGACAGGGACTCTATGTTGACATGTACTAGGTCGACATGAGCAAAGGTTAACATAAGTTTTTTTTTACTTTTTTTGTTGTCATTTTCTCTGTACAGTGACCGGGAACCCCAATTAGTGTACCGTGTCTCATCACATCGGGCAGGTTACCGTTCCATATTGTAGTCCACGTGGATCGTAAAGTATGAAAAAGTTAAAAAAATGAAAAATAAAAGTGAAAAACTCATGTCGACCTTTTGTCATGTCGACCTAGAACATGTCGGCCTAGAGTCCCTGTCGACCTAGAAACCAAGTCAACATACTTACTGTCGACCAATAGTGGTCGACCTAAAGACTGGATCCCATTGTTTTGTCATGCATGGGACTATAACTAGGATCACAAGATATAGAGGGACCAGCAGGCAACTCTTCACTGGAATGGTGAATCTTCCCAGTTAGTTGGAGGAGCAGGAATGAGGAGTTCAGGTAGGGGTGGCATTGTTGCGGATGGGAGATTGAGATATTTAATGTTGAATTTAATTTTCTTTGAAAATGCATCTGTTTTTGTTGCACAGAAATTACAATCTTCTTAGTGGCTGGATGTTTCTAGCCAGACCATTGGAACATTAAAAGTCATACTATTTTGTACACCCTGTACACCTCTTCCCTGGGTGCACTCATTAACTCCTTTGGCATTCAATATCCATCTCTATGGTTATGACATACAACTCTACCTATCCTCTCCTGATCTGCCCCTCTTTGTTCTCTCTCAGGTTTCCAGCTGCCTCTCTGCCATCTCCTCCTGGATGTCTGAGCTCTCTCTGAAGCTCAACATGGACAAAACTGAACTCATTATCTTTCCCCCAGCCAGAGTAATACCCCCTTCAATATCTCTATCACTGTTGACAACACCATCATCTCCCTCATTGCCCAACTCCACTGCTTGGGTGTCACTCTTGACTCCTCCCTCTCCTTTGCACCCCACATCCAAGCTCTGGCACAATCCTGTCGGTTCCAGCTATGCAACATTGCTTGCATAAGGCCATTTCTCTCCCAGAGTGCAACTAAACTTATCATCCGACTATGGCAACGTTCTCCTCACTGGCCTCACTTGCTCCCATCTTGCACCCCTGCAAAATGTCCTCAACTCCGCAGCTAGGCTTATCTTCCTCTCCTGCTGCTCCACTTCTACTGCTCCCCTTCAACAAAATCTTCACTGGCTCCCATTCCCCTGCAGAATCCTCTTCAAACTCCTCACCCTCACATACAAGGCCATCTCTAATTCCACTGCTCCCTACATCTCCAACCTCCTCTCCCTTCATACTCCCTCCCACCCCTTATGGTCGGCCAATGACAGTCGCTTCTCCTCTACCCTGGTCACTGCTTCGCATGTTCGAGTTCAAGATTTTGCCCGTGATGCACCCCTTCTGTGGAACGTGCTCCCCTGCTCCATTAGTCTCTCCCCAACCTTGCAAAGCTTCAAACGGGCACTGAAAACCTACCTATTCATCAAAGCGTACCCTTCTGATGCATAACCTAGGCCTGAGGCTGCTCCTCCACCCCCCTGCCTCATGCCTTGACCATCTCTGCTTTGCTTACATCCTGCCATCAGGCTACCTCCTGCTTGCTTGCACCTCATGTCATCTGTCTGTTGCCCATTCCCACTAGATTGTTAGCTCTTCAGAGCAGGGCCCTCTTTCCTCTTGTTGTCAAAGCCCTCTTCTCAACACATTTCACTCACAGCTCACTCCTATTCAGCAACCATCTTTACCCGCATTTTTTCCTGCTGGTAAAAGCTCATCTCTATCTATGGCCTCCAGCTCCTAGTAGTACGCTGGTCACTCACTCGCTACTTACATCTAAGCTGTATTATGTTTTGAGAATTGGGGTGCTCTTTGTTACCTGTACTCTATTTTTGTTATTTATTTACTGTGATGTTAAGTTTTATAAGCTTGCATTTGCTTCTGCATGATTGACCGGTGTTGTGACTTCACTGTAAATTGGCCACACATATACTGTACTGTAGCATAACCTGTTTGCTAAATTTATACAGTTCATGCTCAACATTTTTACTCCATTTTAAAATATTTCACAAAACAAACACTGCACTCAAACTAGACAACCTGCCCCTGCAGCTTATAAACCAAAACTACTTCCTAAATAAAACATTGGAATTTTATTTATTTCAAATGTAGACAAACTTTATTGATTAATAACCTCCTGACAGTCACATAACACAGATGGGGTGGGTCAGAAATATTACGTGTTTTCACATAATAAGGATTTAACAATACATATTGTTTGAAATTGCTATCCCTCCACATGTAAACTGTAAAGTTAAGTTCATTTTTATAAATAAATGAAAGATAAAAAAGGGACATAGTTTGATTACAGATAGCATTTTAATAGTGGAGCACACGGGGTGGTTTCTGAGTACCAGGAAACCTTCCTTGATGGGCTCAGCACAGACCACTAGAGAGAGCTCTGATCAACAGAGCTCTTTGCATACAGAATGTTCGGTAGAGCTGCTGCACATGCTTAGCCACAGTAGCTCACAGTCAACACTGTGTTTGTTTGTGTGTGTATGTGTGTGTATACACTGTAGGTGTTTATGTATATCTACTGTATGTATGTATGTATGTATGCATGTGCATGTGTTATATATATATATATATATATACACAGTATATATATGTATATATATATATATATATATATATATACAACAATCACTTGACTCCGGCACTCCAGAAGTCCCTCCGGACCAGCTTGCTTAGGTGCCTTCCCCCGGGGGGTCACCCCAGTACACAATCAGAAACAAACGAGGCGGCACTCAAAGACTTGAAAAAAGCATCAAACGTGTATTTAGTGCTATCAACGTTTCGGGGACCACCTCCCCTTCGTCAGGATAACTGCACAAGTGAACAAAACAAACTTAAATAGCAATAGATTTACCCCCCTTGCATGATTCCCCACGCTCGTTCTCCTCTGGCCACGCCACTCGGGCATCCCGTCCGGCATCACCGCTCGCATCAGCGGATCCGGAAGTGACGTCGCGGCTCCCTCCTGTGTGGCCATGGAGACGCTACAAACAAAACAAAACATGTAAAAACACTCGTGTCTATTCGGAAGACTGTAACATCGAATACATTACAGATAGAAAGTGTGCATTGTCCTGCTAATAAAAAAACAACACCATAGTTAAAAATATGAAATACATGATACTGCTGTCGTTCATAAAAATACATACACTACTGTAACATATAAAATCATGCAGAAGAAATCATGTATTTGTGCAAAATAGAATCAGATACAGTACCCATTAAGAAGAAAAGAAAGAGACTGTGGCATGCCACGATCAATATAGGTATATTGTCTATATTGAATGCGAACACACATATAATCAGAAAACCTGAACTGTCACTATATTAATCCCCCTACTAAAACCGTACCGGAGGTATACATGCAGACCGTGTATGTCACACAGGGCGCTCCCTATTTATAGAAAATTAATGAGACCTAAGCTGTCATTGAGCCCACCCGGTTTAAGGGTATTGAGTCTATGTATCCACATAGACTCAAGTTGAAGAAGTTTTTTTCCCCTGTTGCCCCCACGAGGGGACTCAGGGACATGATCTATTATACGGTGTTTAAATGTAGCCATACTGTGTCTATGTTCTACAAAATGCTTAGCTACTGGCTGTTCCCCGTTACCAGATGCCAACGCATTCCTTATGGCAAGTCTATGTTGGGCCATCCTCACCTTGAATTGACACTCGGTCTTACCGATGTAATAACGCCCGCATGGGCAAATAATGGCATACACCACAAATTTAGAAGTGCAGGTGAGGGGCCATCTGATGTTGAATTTTTTCCCGGAAAATGGATGTGAAATGCTGTCGCCAGGAGACATATGGGTGCACGTAGTGCACCCGGTGCGTTTGAAGCAGCCGTTTCTACGGGACATGAAGTGTGTAGGAGGAGGTGTCTTAAACTTCGCCATGTCAGTCTTAACTAACATGTCTCTGATGTTTCGGCCTCTGGTGTAACTGGGCATAATCCTCTTGTCTCGAAACACTTTTAAATCTGGGTCCGTGGACACTATTGGCCATAATTGGCGCAACTTCTTAGAATTTTGTTAACTGTGTACATTGAATTCTTTAACCCATGGGATGACTCTTGACATGTCCCGTGTCTGTGTGGTCTTTAATAGCTCCTCCCTGCTTTTGGCTGCTGCCTTTTGTCTGGCTGTACGAAGGAGGTCACGAGGATAACCTCTTTTGACAAACCTCTGCTCCAGCGGATCCGCTGATGCGAGCGGTGACGCCGGACGGGATGCCCGAGTGGCGTGGCCAGAGGAGAACGAGCGTGGGGAATCATGCAAGGGTTGTAAGTCTATTGCTGTTTAAGTTTGTTTTGTTCACTTGTGCAGTTATCCTGACGAAGGGGAGGTGGTCCCCGAAACGTTGATAGCACTAAATACACGTTTGATGCTTTTTTCAAGTCTTTGAGTGCCACCTCGTTTGTTTCTAATTATATATATATATATATATATATATATATATACAGTATATATATATATATATATAGGCAAATACCTCTGACTCATCACAAAATCTCCTGAACCATAAGGACTAGGAACTTGAAATTTGGACAGTAACTTGCTTTTGTGAAGCAGGCACCCACTAAGAAAGGGATTTTTTAAATTTCATCCACAACATGGTTAAATGGGGTGAGATAATTCCCCCCTCACAGTAGAGAGTGTAGACAGCCAACACAGTCGGGGCTATAAAGAATGCATAGTGAAACCAAGTTGCGCGTGGGAGGGGGGCACATAATGCTCTGTTCCTGAACTACCTTCCTTGCAGTGGCAGATGCAGAACACTCCATTATTCAAATAGGGTAGCCACATCAGCTGCTCACTGGTTTCTGTTTCTGTAATTTCCCATGCAGCCAGCTCCTGTCTCTGCAGCCCTCCATCACCAGAAATGGGAGACATCTTTTTAAAAGTATTAGAGTTGCTCACATTACATCCTGCTCATAAATCAAAAATGCTATGCATAGACATGACTGTGTGTAGCACAAATATTGGGTAGTGCTTAATCACCCACAGCACCCACAGAGCTACCTCCTATGCTGACTACTCACATCTTTTAAACTTCTCATCCTGTGGTCAGGGTGGAATACTCTTAGCTAGCAAGACCTATCGAAAGTCAGCTTAGCACAGTACATTATTGGTGCGATGTGATTATGTACATTACCTTTTGTCCCCCAGGATACATTTTATATAGATTATATATATATTACCACATAATGCAATCACATTTATTTCTTTACTTATTTTGAGGAAATTTTAGAGAAAACATGTTATAGTGAACTTCAATAAGTAAAATGTTAATTTTAAAACTACAGTTAAATTGTCCGAGGGAAATACAATGCTTGTTATTTATTTCCAAGCATATTGCTGGATTTGTGAGAAAAATAGTTTTGCAGAGTACTCATTTACATGCACTAAGCACTTAGAGAGCCCTCCATTACTTGAGAGTGCCTTTACCAAGGTATTTATAATCCATATACAGATTACCAACCATTTATAAAATGTTATACCATTTTGAAAAATCCATAAACAGCATCATATCTGTGAAAAACTCTGGAAGAAGACAACAGTTACTTATATTTACAACATTGTGGGTGAAATCCTATTTTATGTCACATGAGTGAATAATAATATAAAGCATTAAAACTTTTCAGGAACTGATATGCCTGTCGATGTAAATGAATACCTTCACAAGTCTTTGAATACCAATGAATGATATGTGTGTGTATTCAGTGACAAATGCTGAACGGTTAAACACATCAATTATCCTTTATATTTCACTTTAAAATAAAACTAAGATAGTTCTCAACTGCTTAACTGGGTATTGTATAATAGCGCTACAGTAATTAAATAGACAATCAATAGGCCAACCCCATATGGTCAACACACATTAGGTCAATGGGTTGAAAAAGTTGACAGGGTCAAAAGGTCAACATGGAAAAGGAAATGGTCGACACAAAAAAGTTTGACACAAAATATTTTTTTGGGGTGTCATTTCATATGTTTCATCTCATCATATGTGACCACAATTAGTGCAAATGTATACTCTTGCGGACTTGCTTCACTCACCAGGTTTTGAGTAAGGTTACTATTCCCAATTGTAGACCACATGGATGGAAAATCAACCAAAAGTTGAGAAATATGTGGAAAAAAACAAAAACCTTGTGTCGACCATATGTGTGTCAACCATTGTCATTTTGTACCTGATGATCTTAAGCTCTGTCTACCTTTTTACCAATAACTTTTCCACTATTTTTATGCTCCACATCCATAAAATCTCACTTCTTATATATTGTAGAGATGAGCGGGTTCGGTTCCTCGGAATCCGAACCCGCCCGAACTTCAGGTTTTTTTACACGGGTCCGAGCGACTCGGATCTTCCCGCCTTGCTCGGTTAACCCGAGCGCGCCCGAACGTCATCATCCCGCTGTCGGATTCTCGCGAGGCTCGGATTCTATTGCGAGACTCGGATTCTATATAAGGAGCCGCGCGTCGCCGCCATTTTCACACGTGCATTGAGATTGATAGGGAGAGGACGTGGCTGGCGTCCTCTCCGTTTATAGAGAAGAGAGTGAGACTAGAGTAGAGAGAGACACAGTATTTACTTTAGTAATTTTGGGGAGCATTAGGAGGAGTACTACTACTTGCTGAAGTGATAGTGTGACTGTATATCTGACTTGTGGGGGAAACAGTGGGGAGCAGTTAGAGTCTGAGAGCAGGAGTACATATTTTAACGTACAGTGCACACTTTTGCTGCCAGAGTGCCACACTGCCATTGTGACCACACTGACCACCAGTATATATTGTGATTGTCTGCTTAGGAGTACTACTTGCAAGTTGCTGATAGTGTGACCAGTGACCTGACCACCAGTTTAATTAATCACCACCAGTTTAATATATATATATATATATATATATATATATATATAATTGTATATAATATATATATAATTGTATACCACCTACTAGAGATGAGCGGGTTCGGTTCCTCGGAATCCGAACCCGCCCGAACTTCAGTTTTTTTTTACACGGGTCCGAGCGACTCGGATCTTCCCGCCTTGCTCGGTTAACCCGAGCGCGCCCGAACGTCATCATCCCGCTGTCGGATTCTCGCGAGGCTCGGATTCTATCGCGAGACTTGGATTCTATATAAGGAGCCGCGCGTCGCCGCCATTTTCACACGTGCATTGAGATTGATAGGGAGATGACGTGGCTGGCGTCCTCTCCGTTTATAGAGAAGAGAGTGAGACTAGAGTAGAGAGAGACACAGTATTTACTTTAGTAATTTTGGGGAGCATTAGGAGGAGTACTACTACTTGCTGAAGTGATAGTGTGACTGTATATCTGACTTGTGGGGGAGACAGTGGGGAGCAGTTAGAGTCTGAGAGCAGGAGTACATATTTTAACGTACAGTGCACACTTTTGCTGCCAGAGTGCCACACTGCCATTGTGACCACACTGACCACCAGTATATATTGTGATTGTCTGCTTAGGAGTACTACTTGCAAGTTGCTGATAGTGTGACCAGTGACCTGACCACCAGTTTAATTAATCACCACCAGTTTAATATATATATATATATATATATATATAATTGTATATAATATATATATATAATTGTATACCACCTACCCGTGTTTTTTTTTTCTTTCTTCTTGATACATACTACTATAGTAGCTTACTGTAGCAGTCTGCGGTGCTGCTGAGCTGACAGTGTCCAGCAGGTCCGTCATCAGTCATTACATAATAAATATATATACCTGTCCGGCAGCAGTACTAGTGATATTATATATATATATATATATATATATTAATTTCATCTCATTATCATCCAGTCTATATTAGCAGCAGACACAGTATGGTAGTCCACGGCTGTAGCTACCTCTGTGTCGGCAGTCGCTGGTCCATCCATAATTGTATACCACCTACCCGTGTTTTTTTTTTTTTTTTCTTTCTTCTTGATACATACTACTATAGTAGCTTACTGTAGCAGTCTGCGGTGCTGCTGAGCTGACAGTGTCCAGCAGGTCCGTCATCAGTCATTACATAATAAATATATATACCTGTCCGGCTGCAGTACTAGTGATATTATATATATATATATTAATTTCATCTCATTATCATCCAGTCTATATTAGCAGCAGACACAGTACGGTAGTCCACGGCTGTAGCTACCTCTGTGTCGGCAGTCGCTGGTCCATCCATAATTGTATACCACCTACCCGTGTTTTTTTTTTTTCTTTCTTCTTGATACATACTACTATAGTAGCTTACTGTAGCAGTCTGCGGTGCTGCTGAGCTGACAGTGTCCAGCAGGTCCATCATCAGTCATTACATAATAAATATATATACCTGTCCGGCTGCAGTACTAGTGATATTATATATATATATATATATATATTAATTTCATCTCATTATCATCCAGTCTATATTAGCAGCAGACACAGTACGGTAGTCCACGGCTGTAGCTACCTCTGTGTCGGCAGTCGCTGGTCCATCCATAATTGTATACCACCTACCCGTGTTTTTTTTTTTCTTTCTTCTTGATACATACTACTATAGTAGCTTACTGTAGCAGTCTGTGGTGCTGCTGAGCTGACAGTGTCCAGCAGGTCCGTCATCAGTCATTACATAATAAATATATATACCTGTCCGGCTGCAGTACTAGTGATATTATATATATATATATATTAATTTCATCTCATTATCATCCAGTCTATATTAGCAGCAGACACAGTACGGTAGTCCACGGCTGTAGCTACCTCTGTGTCGGCAATCGCTGGTCCATCCATAATTGTATACCACCTACCCGTGTTTTTTTTCTTTTCTTTCTTCTTGATACATACTACTATAGTAGCTTACTGTAGCAGTCTGCGGTGCTGCTGAGCTGACAGTGTCCAGCAGGTCCGTCATCAGTCATTACATAATAAATATATATACCTGTCCGGCTGCAGTACTAGTGATATTATATATATATATATTAATTTCATCTCATCATCCAGTCTATATTAGCAGCAGACACAGTACGGTAGTCCACGGCTGTAGCTACCTCTGTGTCGGCAGTCGCTGGTCCATCCATAAGTATACTAGTATCCATCCATCTCCATTGTTTACCTGAGGTGCCTTTTAGTTGTGCCTATTAAAATATGGAGAACAAAAATGTTGAGGTTCCAAAATTAGGGAAAGATCAAGATCCACTTCCACCTCGTGCTGAAGCTGCTGCCACTAGTCATGGCCGAGACGATGAAATGCCAGCAACGTCGTCTGCCAAGGCCGATGCCCAATGTCATAGTACAGAGCATGTAAAATCCAAAACACCAAATATCAGTAAAAAAAGGACTCCAAAATCTAAAATAAAATTGTCGGAGGAGAAGCGTAAACTTGCCAATATGCCATTTACCACACGGAGTGGCAAGGAACGGCTGAGGCCCTGGCCTATGTTCATGGCTAGTGGTTCAGCTTCACATGAGGATGGAAGCACTCAGCCTCTCGCTAGAAAAATGAAAAGACTCAAGCTGGCAAAAGCACCGCAAAGAACTGTGCGTTCTTCGAAATCCCAAATCCACAAGGAGAGTCCAATTGTGTCGGTTGCGATGCCTGACCTTCCCAACACTGGACGTGAAGAGCATGCGCCTTCCACCATTTGCACGCCCCCTGCAAGTGCTGGAAGGAGCACCCGCAGTCCAGTTCCTGATAGTCAGATTGAAGATGTCAGTGTTGAAGTAAACCAGGATGAGGAGGATATGGGTGTTGCTGGCGCTGTGGAGGAAATTGACAAGGAGGATTCTGATGGTGAGGTGGTTTGTTTAAGTCAGGCACCCGGGGAGACACCTGTTGTCCGTGGGAGGAATAGGGCCGTTGACATGCCTGGTGAAAATACCAAAAAAATCAGCTCTTCGGTGTGGAAGTATTTCACCAGAAATGCGGACAACATTTGTCAAGCCGTGTGTTGCCTTTGTCAAGCTGTAATAAGTAGGGGTAAGGATGTTAACCACCTCGGAACATCCTCCCTTATACGTCACCTGCAGTGCATTCATAATAAGTCAGTGACAAGTTCAAAAACTTTGGGCGACAGCGGAAGCAGTCCACTGACCAGTAAATCCCTTCCTCTTGTAACCAAGCTCACGCAAACCACCCCACCAACTCCCTCAGTGTCAATTTCCTCCTTCCCCAGGAATGCCAATAGTCCTGCAGGCCATGTCACTGGCAATTCTGACGAGTCCTCTCCTGCCTGGGATTCCTCCGATGCATCCTTGCGTGTAACGCCTACTGCTGCTGGCGCTGCTGTTGTTGCTACTGGGAGTCGATGGTCATCCCAGAGGGGAAGACGTAAGCCCACTTTTACTACTTCCACCAAGCAATTGACTGTCCAACAGTCCTTTGCGAGGAAGATGAAATATCACAGCAGTCATCCTGTTGCAAAGCGGATAACTGAGGCCTTGAAAACTATGTTGGTGTTAGACGTGCGTCCGGTATCCGCCGTTAGTTCACAGGGAACTAGACAATTTCTTGAGGTAGTGTGCCCCCGTTACCAAATACCATCTAGGTTCCACTTCTCTAGGCAGGCGATACCGAGAATGTACACGGACGTCAGAAAAAGACTCACCAGTGTCCTAAAAAATGCAGTTGTACCCAATGTCCACTTAACCACGGACATGTGGACAAGTGGAGCAGGGCAGGGTCAGGACTATATGACTGTGACAGCCCACTGGGTAGATGTATGGACTCCCGCCGCAAGAACAGCAGCGGCGGCACCAGTAGCAGCATCTCGCAAACGCCAACTCTTTCCTAGGCAGGCTACGCTTTGTATCACCGGTTTCCAGAATACGCACACAGCTGAAAACCTCTTACGGCAACTGAGGAAGATCATCACGGAATGGCTTACCCCAATTGGACTCTCCTGTGGATTTGTGGCATCGGACAACGCCAGCAATATTGTGTGTGCATTAAATATGGGCAAATTCCAGCACGTCCCATGTTTTGCACATACCTTGAATTTGGTGGTGCAGAATTTTTTAAAAAACGACAGGGGCGTGCAAGAGATGCTGTCGGTGGCCAGAAGAATTGCGGGACACTTTCGGCATACAGGCACCACGTACAGAAGACTGGAGCACCACCAAAAACGCCTGAACCTGCCCTGCCATCATCTGAAGCAAGAAGTGGTAACGAGGTGGAATTCAACCCTATATATGCTTCAGAGGTTGGAGGAGCAGCAAAAGGCCATTCAAGCCTATACAATTGAGCACGATATAGGAGGTGGAATGTACCTGTCTCAAGCGCAGTGGAGAATGATTTCAACGTTGTGCAAGGTTCTGCAACCTTTTGAACTTGCCACACGTGAAGTCAGTTCAGACACTGCCAGCCTGAGTCAGGTCATTCCCCTCATCAGGCTTTTGCAGAAGAAGCTGGAGACATTGAAGGAGGAGCTAACACAGAGCGATTCTGCTAGGCATGTGGGACTTGTGGATGGAGCCCTTAATTCGCTTAACAAGGATTCACGGGTGGTCAATCTGTTGAAATCAGAGCACTACATTTTGGCCACCGTGCTCGATCGTAGATTTAAAACCTACCTTGGATCTCTCTTTCCGGCAGACACAAGTCTGCTGGGGTTCAAAGAACTGCTGGTGACAAAATTGTCAAGTCAAGCGGAACGCGACCTGTCAACATCTCCTCCTTCACATTCTCCCGCAACTGGGGGTGTGAGGAAAAGGCTCAGAATTCCGAGCCCACCCGCTGGCGGTGATGCAGGGCAGTCTGGAGCGACTGCTGATGCTGACATCTGGTCCGGACTGAAGGACCTGCCAACGATTACGGACATGTCGTCTACTGTCACTGCATATGATTCTCTCCCCATTGAAAGAATGGTGGAGGATTATATGAGTGACCGCATCCAAGTAGGCACGTCAGACAGTCCGTACTTATACTGGCAGGAAAAAGAGGCAATTTGGAGGCCCTTGCACAAACTGGCTTTATTCTACCTAAGTTGCCCTCCCACAAGTGTGTACTCCGAAAGAGTGTTTAGTGCCGCCGCTCACCTTGTCAGCAATCGGCGTACGAGGTTACTTCCAGAAAATGTGGAGAAGATGATGTTCATTAAAATGAATTATAATCAATTCCTCCGTGGAGACATTGACCAGCAGCAATTGCCTCCACAAAGCACACAGGGAGCTGAGATGGTGGATTCCAGTGGGGACGAATTGATAATCTGTGAGGAGCGGGATGTACACGGTGATATATCGGAGGATGATGATGAGGTGGACATCTTGCCTCTGTAGAGCTAGTTTGTGCAAGGAGAGATTAATTGCTTCTTTTTCGGTGGGGGTCCAAACCAACCCGTCATTTCAGTCACAGTCGTGTGTGAGACCCTGTCACTGAAATGATGGGTTGGTTAAAGTGTGCATGTCCTGTTTATACAACATAAGGGTGGGTGGGAGGGCCCAAGGACAATTCCATCTTGCACCTCTTTTTTCTTTCATTTTTATTTGCGTCATGTGCTGTTTGGGGAGTGTTTTTTGGAAGGGCCATCCTGCGTGACACTGCAGTGCCACTCCTAGATGGGCCAGGTGTTTGTGTCGGCCACTAGGGTCGCTTAGCTAACTCACACAGCTACCTCATTGCGCCTCTTTTTTTCTTTGCGTCATGTGCTGTTTGGGGAGTGTTTTTTGGAAGGGCCATCCTGCGTGACACTGCAGTGCCACTCCTAGATGGGCCAGGTGTTTGTGTCGGCCACTAGGGTCGCTTAGCTTAGTCATCCAGCGACCTCGGTGCAAATTTTAGGACTAAAAATAATATTGTGAGGTGTGAGGTATTCAGAATAGACTGAACATGAGTGGAAATTATGGTTTTTGAGGTTAATAATACTTTGGGATCAAAATGACCCCCAAATTCTATGATTTAAGCTGTTTTTTAGTGTTTTTTGAAAAAAACACCCAAATCCAAAACACACCCGAATCCGACAAAAAAAATTCGGTGAGGTTTTGCCAAAACGCGGTCGAACCCAAAACACGGCCGCGGAACCGAACCCAAAACCAAAACTCGAAAAATTTCAAGTGCACATCTCTAATATATTGGTGAGCTCAAAGAAAAAGAAATAGCGGTAGTGAAACAGCTTTTGTTTAAAAAGGAACAATTTATTCATATATCAAACTCACATTTTCAAAGATTTAATATGCATAACAAACCACATTCAGTGGTATCCCTCTGGAACAGCTTGCTTCCCTTATACCCTCTACCAGTCAGTTCATATAAGTAAGAAAGATAACACAGTTCCAGGAAACCTATGGTTATAGAGCTCAACTTGGTATAGGTATGGTCCAGCAGTCCGCTCACAGGGGTTCGTGTCACCTGGTCAATTCATTTCAGACTAGCAGGTCCTTCTTCAGAAGCACGGTAACTCTGTCTCTCCCTATATACCCCATTTAATAAAGCAAATCCCACCCCCAAATTTGGTCACATTTCCTCCCTTTTTGTCTCCTTTTTTTGTGTAAATTCTGTTTATTGAATTTTCACAAGAAGAAAGGAAAAAGCAACAATACACAAAATTCAATAATGTGAGGGTGGCATGACACAAAAAGGTAGGAGAATCAACCCCGAATAAGCTCCACATAACAAAAGGTATATTACATTGGAAAACAGTTCATCAAACATATGTGGAACATATAGGTAAATACAATAAACCCATAGACAGACAATAACAAGAAACATAAATGAAATATAAAAATATAAAAAAAGGGGGGGTGAGATCAACCAAGACACATACAAGGGAAAGCTAGCTGGGAGGGAAAGAAGGAAGAAAGGTAAATGAGAGAGACAGCGTTACAAGACTTCAACTGACATTATGCAAAATCAAGTGTGAAGTGGAGTGGCACATGGGAGATAGAGCAAGTCTCCTATGAAGAGGTTGTTCTGTGCGGTCATATATGGCAAAAACAGAGTTCTGAGTGGATGATTTTTTTATGAAACGCTACTACTCCATTAGCATCATTAGTCATAGCAGACTTTCTGTCAAAATACATATTTTGTATAATTTTCTGATGTACCTTGTAGAGCGAAGGAGAGGTGTAATACAACCAATGAGTCAGTATTATTTTCTTAGCGACTCTGGCAATTATTGTAAGCAATGGGGTAATATTATGTTTAGTTGGTCCAAGGTCCCATTTTGTAAAATCAACTAAAAGACAGGCTGTGGGATCTGGGGTAATAGAAATTTTGAAAATACGTTTGATATAATTTATAAGTTAGAACCAAAAACGATGGATATATGGACAGTCCCACATACAGTGGTAGAAAGAAGCAGATGTACAATGGCATTTGACACATTCTGCAGAGTTTTCTGAATGAAAATGAGCATATTGTGCTGGAGAAGGTGGTCTTCAGTATGCCGACTGACGGGATACCGGCGCACAGTATACCGGCGCCGGGATCCCGACAGCCGGCATACCGACACTTATTCTCCCTCGTGGGGGTCCACGACCCCCTTGGAGGGAGAATAAAATAGCGTGGCGTGCGTAGCGCGCCACCGTGCCCGTAGCGTGGCGAGCGAGCCCGCAAGGGGCTCATTTGCGCTTGCCACACTGTCGGTAAGCCGGCGGTCGGGCTCCCGGCGCCAGTATGCTGGTCGCCGGGAGCCCGACCGCCGGCATATCGTAGTGAACCCGCTGGAGAGACATATGCCCGTATAACATGCATCGTTCTAACATGGACTTCTTGGAGGTATTAAGATTGAAGGGCTTTCACAGCAGAAATATATTGAGTATTCAGATGTTCAGGTTGGGACATATATAAGATAAATTAACACTCCATTTTTCTCTAACACTCCCCCATCGCTTCTCAGAGGTACGGTCAGTGAGGAGAGAGTATATCATATGAAGACGAAACATTTTCTTTTTACATAAATGTAATAACAGTTGCAGAGGGTCAGATACTAAGATAGGAGTATTTGAATGGGATTTCCAAGTAAGAGAAGAAAGGTAATGGCGTACTTGCAAGTACATAAAGAAATGATTGTACGAGATGTTAAATGTGGCCGTAAGGTCTATGAATCAAGTCAGGACTTGGCCTGTTGCAATTGTGAAGAATGCAATTGTTAAGAATATGATTTAAGAATGGAGTTAGAACCGGAACTGAAAACCATTTCTCCTCTCTTCACAGGTAAAAACACCATCTTCATGCTTGTATATCTGAGTCTCTCATCTCTCTCTGGCTACACTTTTCACACCCCAAGGAAGTTTGTCTGCAAATGTCTGTGATCCTTCTTCAATGCAAAATAACCTCTGTTAATTAGCTGAACTTCTGATTGCATACCTCCCCCTTTGCCAGCTGATATAGTTGGAGCATTTAAGAGCAATATTATCAAGGCCTGCAGTCAGGACTTGGCCTGCTTGCAATTGTGAAGAATGCAATTGTTAAGAATATGATTTAAGAATGGAGTTAGAACCGGAACTGAAAACCATTTCTCCTCTCTTCACAGGTAAAAACACCATCTTCATGCTTGTATATCTGAGTCTCTCATCTCTCTCTGGCTACACTTTTCACACCCCAAGGAAGTTTGTCTGCAAATGTCTGTGATCCTTCTTCAATGCAAAATAACCTCTGTTAATTAGCTGAACTTCTGATTGCATACCTCCCCCTTTGCCAGCTGATATAGTTGGAGCATTTAAGAGCAATATTATCAAGGCCTGCAGTCAGGACTTGGCCTGCTTGCAATTGTGAAGAATGCAATTGTTAAGAATATGATTTAAGAATGGAGTTAGAACCGGAACTGAAAACCATTTCTCCTCTCTTCACAGGTAAAAACACCATCTTCATGCTTGTATATCTGAGTCTCTCATCTCTCTCTGGCTACACTTTTCACACCCCAAGGAAGTTTGTCTGCAAATGTCTGTGATCCTTCTTCAATGCAAAATAACCTCTGTTAATTAGCTGAACTTCTGATTGCATACCTCCCCCTTTGCCAGCTGATATAGTTGGAGCATTTAAGAGCAATATTATCAAGGCCTGCAGTCAGGACTTGGCCTGCTTGCAATTGTGAAGAATGCAATTGTTAAGAATATGATTTAAGAATGGAGTTAGAACCGGAACTGAAAACCATTTCTCCTCTCTTCACAGGTAAAAACACCATCTTCATGCTTGTATATCTGAGTCTCTCATCTCTCTCTGGCTACACTTTTCACACCCCAAGGAAGTTTGTCTGCAAATGTCTGTGATCCTTCTTCAATGCAAAATAACCTCTGTTAATTAGCTGAACTTCTGATTGCATACCTCCCCCTTTGCCAGCTGATATAGTTGGAGCATTTAAGAGCAATATTATCAAGGCCTGCAGTCAGGACTTGGCCTGCTTGCAATTGTGAAGAATGCAATTGTTAAGAATATGATTTAAGAATGGAGTTAGAACCGGAACTGAAAACCATTTCTCCTCTCTTCACAGGTAAAAACACCATCTTCATGCTTGTATATCTGAGTCTCTCATCTCTCTCTGGCTACACTTTTCACACCCCAAGGAAGTTTGTCTGCAAATGTCTGTGATCCTTCTTCAATGCAAAATAACCTCTGTTAATTAGCTGAACTTCTGATTGCATACCTCCCCCTTTGCCAGCTGATATAGTTGGAGCATTTAAGAGCAATATTATCAAGGCCTGCAGTCAGGACTTGGCCTGCTTGCAATTGTGAAGAATGCAATTGTTAAGAATATGATTTAAGAATGGAGTTAGAACCGGAACTGAAAACCATTTCTCCTCTCTTCACAGGTAAAAACACCATCTTCATGCTTGTATATCTGAGTCTCTCATCTCTCTCTGGCTACACTTTTCACACCCCAAGGAAGTTTGTCTGCAAATGTCTGTGATCCTTCTTCAATGCAAAATAACCTCTGTTAATTAGCTGAACTTCTGATTGCATACCTCCCCCTTTGCCAGCTGATATAGTTGGAGCATTTAAGAGCAATATTATCAAGGCCTGCAGTCAGGACTTGGCCTGCTTGCAATTGTGAAGAATGCAATTGTTAAGAATATGATTTAAGAATGGAGTTAGAACCGGAACTGAAAACCATTTCTCCTCTCTTCACAGGTAAAAACACCATCTTCATGCTTGTATATCTGAGTCTCTCATCTCTCTCTGGCTACACTTTTCACACCCCAAGGAAGTTTGTCTGCAAATGTCTGTGATCCTTCTTCAATGCAAAATAACCTCTGTTAATTAGCTGAACTTCTGATTGCATACCTCCCCCTTTGCCAGCTGATATAGTTGGAGCATTTAAGAGCAATATTATCAAGGCCTGCAGTCAGGACTTGGCCTGCTTGCAATTGTGAAGAATGCAATTGTTAAGAATATGATTTAAGAATGGAGTTAGAACCGGAACTGAAAACCATTTCTCCTCTCTTCACAGGTAAAAACACCATCTTCATGCTTGTATATCTGAGTCTCTCATCTCTCTCTGGCTACACTTTTCACACCCCAAGGAAGTTTGTCTGCAAATGTCTGTGATCCTTCTTCAATGCAAAATAACCTCTGTTAATTAGCTGAACTTCTGATTGCATACCTCCCCCTTTGCCAGCTGATATAGTTGGAGCATTTAAGAGCAATATTATCAAGGCCTGCAGTCAGGACTTGGCCTGCTTGCAATTGTGAAGAATGCAATTGTTAAGAATATGATTTAAGAATGGAGTTAGAACCGGAACTGAAAACCATTTCTCCTCTCTTCACAGGTAAAAACACCATCTTCATGCTTGTATATCTGAGTCTCTCATCTCTCTCTGGCTACACTTTTCACACCCCAAGGAAGTTTGTCTGCAAATGTCTGTGATCCTTCTTCAATGCAAAATAACCTCTGTTAATTAGCTGAACTTCTGATTGCATACCTCCCCCTTTGCCAGCTGATATAGTTGGAGCATTTAAGAGCAATATTATCAAGGCCTGCAGTCAGGACTTGGCCTGCTTGCAATTGTGAAGAATGCAATTGTTAAGAATATGATTTAAGAATGGAGTTAGAACCGGAACTGAAAACCATTTCTCCTCTCTTCACAGGTAAAAACACCATCTTCATGCTTGTATATCTGAGTCTCTCATCTCTCTCTGGCTACACTTTTCACACCCCAAGGAAGTTTGTCTGCAAATGTCTGTGATCCTTCTTCAATGCAAAATAACCTCTGTTAATTAGCTGAACTTCTGATTGCATACCTCCCCCTTTGCCAGCTGATATAGTTGGAGCATTTAAGAGCAATATTATCAAGGCCTGCAGTCAGGACTTGGCCTGCTTGCAATTGTGAAGAATGCAATTGTTAAGAATATGATTTAAGAATGGAGTTAGAACCGGAACTGAAAACCATTTCTCCTCTCTTCACAGGTAAAAACACCATCTTCATGCTTGTATATCTGAGTCTCTCATCTCTCTCTGGCTACACTTTTCACACCCCAAGGAAGTTTGTCTGCAAATGTCTGTGATCCTTCTTCAATGCAAAATAACCTCTGTTAATTAGCTGAACTTCTGATTGCATACCTCCCCCTTTGCCAGCTGATATAGTTGGAGCATTTAAGAGCAATATTATCAAGGCCTGCAGTCAGGACTTGGCCTGCTTGCAATTGTGAAGAATGCAATTGTTAAGAATATGATTTAAGAATGGAGTTAGAACCGGAACTGAAAACCATTTCTCCTCTCTTCACAGGTAAAAACACCATCTTCATGCTTGTATATCTGAGTCTCTCATCTCTCTCTGGCTACACTTTTCACACCCCAAGGAAGTTTGTCTGCAAATGTCTGTGATCCTTCTTCAATGCAAAATAACCTCTGTTAATTAGCTGAACTTCTGATTGCATACCTCCCCCTTTGCCAGCTGATATAGTTGGAGCATTTAAGAGCAATATTATCAAGGCCTGCAGTCAGGACTTGGCCTGCTTGCAATTGTGAAGAATGCAATTGTTAAGAATATGATTTAAGAATGGAGTTAGAACCGGAACTGAAAACCATTTCTCCTCTCTTCACAGGTAAAAACACCATCTTCATGCTTGTATATCTGAGTCTCTCATCTCTCTCTGGCTACACTTTTCACACCCCAAGGAAGTTTGTCTGCAAATGTCTGTGATCCTTCTTCAATGCAAAATAACCTCTGTTAATTAGCTGAACTTCTGATTGCATACCTCCCCCTTTGCCAGCTGATATAGTTGGAGCATTTAAGAGCAATATTATCAAGGCCTGCAGTCAGGACTTGGCCTGCTTGCAATTGTGAAGAATGCAATTGTTAAGAATATGATTTAAGAATGGAGTTAGAACCGGAACTGAAAACCATTTCTCCTCTCTTCACAGGTAAAAACACCATCTTCATGCTTGTATATCTGAGTCTCTCATCTCTCTCTGGCTACACTTTTCACACCCCAAGGAAGTTTGTCTGCAAATGTCTGTGATCCTTCTTCAATGCAAAATAACCTCTGTTAATTAGCTGAACTTCTGATTGCATACCTCCCCCTTTGCCAGCTGATATAGTTGGAGCATTTAAGAGCAATATTATCAAGGCCTGCAGTCAGGACTTGGCCTGCTTGCAATTGTGAAGAATGCAATTGTTAAGAATATGATTTAAGAATGGAGTTAGAACCGGAACTGAAAACCATTTCTCCTCTCTTCACAGGTAAAAACACCATCTTCATGCTTGTATATCTGAGTCTCTCATCTCTCTCTGGCTCACTTTTCACACCCCAAGGAAGTTTGTCTGCAAATGTCTGTGATCCTTCTTCAATGCAAAATAACCTCTGTTAATTAGCTGAACTTCTGATTGCATACCTCCCCCTTTGCCAGCTGATATAGTTGGAGCATTTAAGAGCAATATTATCAAGGCCTGCAGTCAGGACTTGGCCTGCTTGCAATTGTGAAGAATGCAATTGTTAAGAATATGATTTAAGAATGGAGTTAGAACCGGAACTGAAAACCATTTCTCCTCTCTTCACAGGTAAAAACACCATCTTCATGCTTGTATATCTGAGTCTCTCATCTCTCTCTGGCTACACTTTTCACACCCCAAGGAAGTTTGTCTGCAAATGTCTGTGATCCTTCTTCAATGCAAAATAACCTCTGTTAATTAGCTGAACTTCTGATTGCATACCTCCCCCTTTGCCAGCTGATATAGTTGGAGCATTTAAGAGCAATATTATCAATGCCTGCAGTCAGGACTTGGCCTGCTTGCAATTGTGAAGAATGCAATTGTTAAGAATATGATTTAAGAATGGAGTTAGAACCGGAACTGAAAACCATTTCTCCTCTCTTCACAGGTAAAAACACCATCTTCATGCTTGTATATCTGAGTCTCTCATCTCTCTCTGGCTACACTTTTCACACCCCAAGGAAGTTTGTCTGCAAATGTCTGTGATCCTTCTTCAATGCAAAATAACCTCTGTTAATTAGCTGAACTTCTGATTGCATACCTCCCCCTTTGCCAGCTGATATAGTTGGAGCATTTAAGAGCAATATTATCAAGGCCTGCAGTCAGGACTTGGCCTGCTTGCAGTTGTGAAGAATGCAATTGTTAAGAATATGATTTAAGAATGGAGTTAGAACCGGAACTGAAAACCATTTCTCCTCTCTTCACAGGTAAAAACACCATCTTCATGCTTGTATATCTGAGTCTCTCATCTCTCTCTGGCTACACTTTTCACACCCCAAGGAAGTTTGTCTGCAAATGTCTGTGATCCTTCTTCAATGCAAAATAACCTCTGTTAATTAGCTGAACTTCTGATTGCATACCTCCCCCTTTGCCAGCTGATATAGTTGGAGCATTTAAGAGCAATATTATCAAGGCCTGCAGTCAGGACTTGGCCTGCTTGCAATTGTGAAGAATGCAATTGTTAAGAATATGATTTAAGAATGGAGTTAGAACCGGAACTGAAAACCATTTCTCCTCTCTTCACAGGTAAAAACACCATCTTCATGCTTGTATATCTGAGTCTCTCATCTCTCTCTGGCTACACTTTTCACACCCCAAGGAAGTTTGTCTGCAAATGTCTGTGATCCTTCTTCAATGCAAAATAACCTCTGTTAATTAGCTGAACTTCTGATTGCATACCTCCCCCTTTGCCAGCTGATATAGTTGGAGCATTTAAGAGCAATATTATCAAGGCCTGCAGTCAGGACTTGGCCTGCTTGCAATTGTGAAGAATGCAATTGTTAAGAATATGATTTAAGAATGGAGTTAGAACCGGAACTGAAAACCATTTCTCCTCTCTTCACAGGTAAAAACACCATCTTCATGCTTGTATATCTGAGTCTCTCATCTCTCTCTGGCTACACTTTTCACACCCCAAGGAAGTTTGTCTGCAAATGTCTGTGATCCTTCATCAATGCAAAATAACCTCTGTTAATTAGCTGAACTTCTGATTGCATACCTCCCCCTTTGCCAGCTGATATAGTTGGAGCATTTAAGAGCAATATTATCAAGGCCTGCAGTCAGGACTTGGCCTGCTTGCAATTGTGAAGAATGCAATTGTTAAGAATATGATTTAAGAATGGAGTTAGAACCGGAACTGAAAACCATTTCTCCTCTCTTCACAGGTAAAAACACCATCTTCATGCTTGTATATCTGAGTCTCTCATCTCTCTCTGGCTACACTTTTCACACCCCAAGGAAGTTTGTCTGCAAATGTCTGTGATCCTTCTTCAATGCAAAATAACCTCTGTTAATTAGCTGTACTTCTGATTGCATACCTCCCCCTTTGCCAGCTGATATAGTTGGAGCATTTAAGAGCAATATTATCAAGGCCTGCAGTCAGGACTTGGCCTGCTTGCAATTGTGAAGAATGCAATTGTTAAGAATATGATTTAAGAATGGAGTTAGAACCGGAACTGAAAACCATTTCTCCTCTCTTCACAGGTAAAAACACCATCTTCATGCTTGTATATCTGAGTCTCTCATCTCTCTCTGGCTACACTTTTCACACCCCAAGGAAGTTTGTCTGCAAATGTCTGTGATCCTTCTTCAATGCAAAATAACCTCTGTTAATTAGCTGAACTTCTGATTGCATACCTCCCCCTTTGCCAGCTGATATAGTTGGAGCATTTAAGAGCAATATTATCAAGGCCTGCAGTCAGGACTTGGCCTGCTTGCAATTGTGAAGAATGCAATTGTTAAGAATATGATTTAAGAATGGAGTTAGAACCGGAACTGAAAACCATTTCTCCTCTCTTCACAGGTAAAAACACCATCTTCATGCTTGTATATCTGAGTCTCTCATCTCTCTCTGGCTACACTTTTCACACCCCAAGGAAGTTTGTCTGCAAATGTCTGTGATCCTTCTTCAATGCAAAATAACCTCTGTTAATTAGCTGAACTTCTGATTGCATACCTCCCCCTTTGCCAGCTGATATAGTTGGAGCATTTAAGAGCAATATTATCAAGGCCTGCAGTCAGGACTTGGCCTGCTTGCAATTGTGAAGAATGCAATTGTTAAGAATATGATTTAAGAATGGAGTTAGAACCGGAACTGTAAACCATTTCTCCTCTCTTCACAGGTAAAAACACCATCTTCATGCTTGTATATCTGAGTCTCTCATCTCTCTCTGGCTACACTTTTCACACCCCAAGGAAGTTTGTCTGCAAATGTCTGTGATCCTTCTTCAATGCAAAATAACCTCTGTTAATTAGCTGAACTTCTGATTGCATACCTCCCCCTTTGCCAGCTGATATAGTTGGAGCATTTAAGAGCAATATTATCAAGGCCTGCAGTCAGGACTTGGCCTGCTTGCAATTGTGAAGAATGCAATTGTTAAGAATATGATTTAAGAATGGAGTTAGAACCGGAACTGAAAACCATTTCTCCTCTCTTCACAGGTAAAAACACCATCTTCATGCTTGTATATCTGAGTCTCTCATCTCTCTCTGGCTACACTTTTCACACCCCAAGGAAGTTTGTCTGCAAATGTCTGTGATCCTTCTTCAATGCAAAATAACCTCTGTTAATTAGCTGAACTTCTGATTCCATACCTCCCCCTTTGCCAGCTGATATAGTTGGAGCATTTAAGAGCAATATTATCAAGGCCTGCAGTCAGGACTTGGCCTGCTTGCAATTGTGAAGAATGCAATTGTTAAGAATATGATTTAAGAATGGAGTTAGAACCGGAACTGAAAACCATTTCTCCTCTCTTCACAGGTAAAAACACCATCTTCATGCTTGTATATCTGAGTCTCTCATCTCTCTCTGGCTACACTTTTCACACCCCAAGGAAGTTTGTCTGCAAATGTCTGTGATCCTTCTTCAATGCAAAATAACCTCTGTTAATTAGCTGAACTTCTGATTGCATACCTCCCCCTTTGCCAGCTGATATAGTTGGAGCATTTAAGAGCAATATTATCAAGGCCTGCAGTCAGGACTTGGCCTGCTTGCAATTGTGAAGAATGCAATTGTTAAGAATATGATTTAAGAATGGAGTTAGAACCGGAACTGAAAACCATTTCTCCTCTCTTCACAGGTAAAAACACCATCTTCATGCTTGTATATCTGAGTCTCTCATCTCTCTCTGGCTACACTTTTCACACCCCAAGGAAGTTTGTCTGCAAATGTCTGTGATCCTTCTTCAATGCAAAATAACCTCTGTTAATTAGCTGAACTTCTGATTGCATACCTCCCCCTTTGCCAGCTGATATAGTTGGAGCATTTAAGAGCAATATTATCAAGGCCTGCAGTCAGGACTTGGCCTGCTTGCAATTGTGAAGAATGCAATTGTTAAGAATATGATTTAAGAATGGAGTTAGAACCGGAACTGAAAACCATTTCTCCTCTCTTCACAGGTAAAAACACCATCTTCATGCTTGTATATCTGAGTCTCTCATCTCTCTCTGGCTACACTTTTCACACCCCAAGGAAGTTTGTCTGCAAATGTCTGTGATCCTTCTTCAATGCAAAATAACCTCTGTTAATTAGCTGAACTTCTGATTGCATACCTCCCCCTTTGCCAGCTGATATAGTTGGAGCATTTAAGAGCAATATTATCAAGGCCTGCAGTCAGGACTTGGCCTGCTTGCAATTGTGAAGAATGCAATTGTTAAGAATGTGATTTAAGAATGGAGTTAGAACCGGAACTGAAAACCATTTCTCCTCTCTTCACAGGTAAAAACACCATCTTCATGCTTGTATATCTGAGTCTCTCATCTCTCTCTGGCTACACTTTTCACACCCCAAGGAAGTTTGTCTGCAAATGTCTGTGATCCTTCTTCAATGCAAAATAACCTCTGTTAATTAGCTGAACTTCTGATTGCATACCTCCCCCTTTGCCAGCTGATATAGTTGGAGCATTTAAGAGCAATATTATCAAGGCCTGCAGTCAGGACTTGGCCTGCTTGCAATTGTGAAGAATGCAATTGTTAAGAATATGATTTAAGAATGGAGTTAGAACCGGAACTGAAAACCATTTCTCCTCTCTTCACGGGTAAAAACACCATCTTCATGCTTGTATATCTGAGTCTCTCATCTCTCTCTGGCTACACTTTTCACACCCCAAGGAAGTTTGTCTGCAAATGTCTGTGATCCTTCTTCAATGCAAAATAACCTCTGTTAATTAGCTGAACTTCTGATTGCATACCTCCCCCTTTGCCAGCTGATATAGTTGGAGCATTTAAGAGCAATATTATCAAGGCCTGCAGTCAGGACTTGGCCTGCTTGCAATTGTGAAGAATGCAATTGTTAAGAATATGATTTAAGAATGGAGTTAGAACCGGAACTGAAAACCATTTCTCCTCTCTTCACAGGTAAAAACACCATCTTCATGCTTGTATATCTGAGTCTCTCATCTCTCTCTGGCTACACTTTTCACACCCCAAGGAAGTTTGTCTGCAAATGTCTGTGATCCTTCTTCAATGCAAAATAACCTCTGTTAATTAGCTGAACTTCTGATTGCATACCTCCCCCTTTGCCAGCTGATATAGTTGGAGCATTTAAGAGCAATATTATCAAGGCCTGCAGTCAGGACTTGGCCTGCTTGCAATTGTGAAGAATGCAATTGTTAAGAATATGATTTAAGAATGGAGTTAGAACCGGAACTGAAAACCATTTCTCCTCTCTTCACAGGTAAAAACACCATCTTCATGCTTGTATATCTGAGTCTCTCATCTCTCTCTGGCTACACTTTTCACACCCCAAGGAAGTTTGTCTGCAAATGTCTGTGATCCTTCTTCAATGCAAAATAACCTCTGTTAATTAGCTGAACTTCTGATTGCATACCTCCCCCTTTGCCAGCTGATATAGTTGGAGCATTTAAGAGCAATATTATCAAGGCCTGCAGTCAGGACTTGGCCTGCTTGCAATTGTGAAGAATGCAATTGTTAAGAATATGATTTAAGAATGGAATTAGAACCGGAACTGAAAACCATTTCTCCTCTCTTCACAGGTAAAAACACCATCTTCATGCTTGTATATCTGAGTCTCTCATCTCTCTCTGGCTACACTTTTCACACCCCAAGGAAGTTTGTCTGCAAATGTCTGTGATCCTTCTTCAATGCAAAATAACCTCTGTTAATTAGCTGAACTTCTGATTGCATACCTCCCCCTTTGCCAGCTGATATAGTTGGAGCATTTAAGAGCAATATTATCAAGGCCTACAGTCAGGACTTGGCCTGCTTGCAATTGTGAAGAATGCAATTGTTAAGAATATGATTTAAGAATGGAGTTAGAACCGGAACTGAAAACCATTTCTCCTCTCTTCACAGGTAAAAACACCATCTTCATGCTTGTATATCTGAGTCTCTCATCTCTCTCTGGCTACACTTTTCACACCCCAAGGAAGTTTGTCTGCAAATGTCTGTGATCCTTCTTCAATGCAAAATAACCTCTGTTAATTAGCTGAACTTCTGATTGCATACCTCCCCCTTTGCCAGCTGATATAGTTGGAGCATTTAAGAGCAATATTATCAAGGCCTGCAGTCAGGACTTGGCCTGCTTGCAATTGTGAAGAATGCAATTGTTAAGAATATGATTTAAGAATGGAGTTAGAACCGGAACTGAAAACCATTTCTCCTCTCTTCACAGGTAAAAACACCATCTTCATGCTTGTATATCTGAGTCTCTCATCTCTCTCTGGCTACACTTTTCACACCCCAAGGAAGTTTGTCTGCAAATGTCTGTGATCCTTCTTCAATGCAAAATAACCTCTGTTAATTAGCTGAACTTCTGATTGCATACCTCCCCCTTTGCCAGCTGATATAGTTGGAGCATTTAAGAGCAATATTATCAAGGCCTGCAGTCAGGACTTGGCCTGCTTGCAATTGTGAAGAATGCAATTGTTAAGAATATGATTTAAGAATGGAGTTAGAACCGGAACTGAAAACAATTTCTCCTCTCTTCACAGGTAAAAACACCATCTTCATGCTTGTATATCTGAGTCTCTCATCTCTCTCTGGCTACACTTTTCACACCCCAAGGAAGTTTGTCTGCAAATGTCTGTGATCCTTCTTCAATGCAAAATAACCTCTGTTAATTAGCTGAACTTCTGATTGCATACCTCCCCCTTTGCCAGCTGATATAGTTGGAGCATTTAAGAGCAATATTATCAAGGCCTGCAGTCAGGACTTGGCCTGCTTGCAATTGTGAAGAATGCAATTGTTAAGAATATGATTTAAGAATGGAGTTAGAACCGGAACTGAAAACCATTTCTCCTCTCTTCACAGGTAAAAACACCATCTTCATGCTTGTATATCTGAGTCTCTCATCTCTCTCTGGCTACACTTTTCACACCCCAAGGAAGTTTGTCTGCAAATGTCTGTGATCCTTCTTCAATGCAAAATAACCTCTGTTAATTAGCTGAACTTCTGATTGCATACCTCCCCCTTTGCCAGCTGATATAGTTGGAGCATTTAAGAGCAATATTATCAAGGCCTGCAGTCAGGACTTGGCCTGCTTGCAATTGTGAAGAATGCAATTGTTAAGAATATGATTTAAGAATGGAGTTAGAACCGGAACTGAAAACCATTTCTCCTCTCTTCACAGGTAAAAACACCATCTTCATGCTTGTATATCTGAGTCTCTCATCTCTCTCTGGCTACACTTTTCACACCCCAAGGAAGTTTGTCTGCAAATGTCTGTGATCCTTCTTCAATGCAAAATAACCTCTGTTACTTAGTTGAACTTCTGATTGCATACCTCCCCCTTTGCCAGCTGATATAGTTGGAGCATTTAAGAGCAATATTATCAAGGCCTACAGTCAGGACTTGGCCTGCTTGCAATTGTGAAGAATGCAATTGTTAAGAATATGATTTAAGAATGGAGTTAGAACCGGAACTGAAAACCATTTCTCCTCTCTTCACAGGTAAAAACACCATCTTCATGCTTGTATATCTGAGTCTCTCATCTCTCTCTGGCTACACTTTTCACTCCCCAAGGAAGTTTGTCTGCAAATGTCTGTGATCCTTCTTCAATGCAAAATAACCTCTGTTAATTAGCTGAACTTCTGATTGCATACCTCCCCCTTTGCCAGCTGATATAGTTGGAGCATTTAAGAGCAATATTATCAATGCCTGCAGTCAGGACTTGGCCTGCTTGCAATTGTGAAGAATGCAATTGTTAAGAATATGATTTAAGAATGGAGTTAGAACCGGAACTGAAAACCATTTCTCCTCTCTTCACAGGTAAAAACACCATCTTCATGCTTGTATATCTGAGTCTCTCATCTCTCTCTGGCTACACTTTTCACACCCCAAGGAAGTTTGTCTGCAAATGTCTGTGATCCTTCTTCAATGCAAAATAACCTCTGTTAATTAGCTGAACTTCTGATTGCATACCTCCCCCTTTGCCAGCTGATATAGTTGGAGCATTTAAGAGCAATATTATCAAGGCCTGCAGTCAGGACTTGGCCTGCTTGCAATTGTGAAGAATGCAATTGTTAAGAATATGATTTAAGAATGGAGTTAGAACCGGAACTGAAAACCATTTCTCCTCTCTTCACAGGTAAAAACACCATCTTCATGCTTGTATATCTGAGTCTCTCATCTCTCTCTGGCTACACTTTTCACACCCCAAGGAAGTTTGTCTGCAAATGTCTGTGATCCTTCTTCAATGCAAAATAACCTCTGTTAATTAGCTGAACTTCTGATTGCATACCTCCCCCTTTGCCAGCTGATATAGTTGGAGCATTTAAGAGCAATATTATCAAGGCCTGCAGTCAGGACTTGGCCTGCTTGCAATTGTGAAGAATGCAATTGTTAAGAATATGATTTAAGAATGGAGTTAGAACCGGAACTGAAAACCATTTCTCCTCTCTTCACAGGTAAAAACACCATCTTCATGCTTGTATATCTGAGTCTCTCATCTCTCTCTGGCTACACTTTTCACACCCCAAGGAAGTTTGTCTGCAAATGTCTGTGATCCTTCTTCAATGCAAAATAACCTCTGTTAATTAGCTGAACTTCTGATTGCATACCTCCCCCTTTGCCAGCTGATATAGTTGGAGCATTTAAGAGCAATATTATCAAGGCCTGCAGTCAGGACTTGGCCTGCTTGCAATTGTGAAGAATGCAATTGTTAAGAATATGATTTAAGAATGGAGTTAGAACCGGAACTGAAAACCATTTCTCCTCTCTTCACAGGTAAAAACACCATCTTCATGCTTGTATATCTGAGTCTCTCATCTCTCTCTGGCTACACTTTTCACACCCCAAGGAAGTTTGTCTGCAAATGTCTGTGATCCTTCTTCAATGCAAAATAACCTCTGTTAATTAGTTGAACTTCTGATTGCATACCTCCCCCTTTGCCAGCTGATATAGTTGGAGCATTTAAGAGCAATATTATCAAGGCCTACAGTCAGGGCTTGGCCTGCTTGCAATTGTGAAGAATGCAATTGTTAAGAATATGATTTAAGAATGGAGTTAGAACCGGAACTGAAAACCATTTCTCCTCTCTTCACAGGTAAAAACACCATCTTCATGCTTGTATATCTGAGTCTCTCATCTCTCTCTGGCTACACTTTTCACACCCCAAGGAAGTTTGTCTGCAAATGTCTGTGATCCTTCTTCAATGCAAAATAACCTCTGTTAATTAGCTGAACTTCTGATTGCATACCTCCCCCTTTGCCAGCTGATATAGTTGGAGCATTTAAGAGCAATATTATCAAGGCCTGCAGTCAGGACTTGGCCTGCTTGCAATTGTGAAGAATGCAATTGTTAAGATTATGATTTAAGAATGGAGTTAGAACCGGAACTGAAAACCATTTCTCCTCTCTTCACAGGTAAAAACACCATCTTCATGCTTGTATATCTGAGTCTCTCATCTCTCTCTGGCTACACTTTTCACACCCCAAGGAAGTTTGTCTGCAAATGTCTGTGATCCTTCTTCAATGCAAAATAACCTCTGTTAATTAGCTGAACTTCTGATTGCATACCTCCCCCTTTGCCAGCTGATATAGTTGGAGCATTTAAGAGCAATATTATCAAGGCCTGCAGTCAGGACTTGGCCTGCTTGCAATTGTGAAGAATGCAATTGTTAAGAATATGATTTAAGAATGGAGTTAGAACCGGAACTGAAAACCATTTCTCCTCTCTTCACAGGTAAAAACACCATCTTCATGCTTGTATATCTGAGTCTCTCATCTCTCTCTGGCTACACTTTTCACACCCCAAGGAAGTTTGTCTGCAAATGTCTGTGATCCTTCTTCAATGCAAAATAACCTCTGTTAATTAGCTGAACTTCTGATTGCATACCTCCCCCTTTGCCAGCTGATATAGTTGGAGCATTTAAGAGCAATATTATCAAGGCCTGCAGTCAGGACTTGGCCTGCTTGCAATTGTGAAGAATGCAATTGTTAAGAATATGATTTAAGAATGGAGTTAGAACCGGAACTGAAAACCATTTCTCCTCTCTTCACAGGTAAAAACACCATCTTCATGCTTGTATATCTGAGTCTCTCATCTCTCTCTGGCTACACTTTTCACACCCCAAGGAAGTTTGTCTGCAAATGTCTGTGATCCTTCTTCAATGCAAAATAACCTCTGTTAATTAGCTGAACTTCTGATTGCATACCTCCCCCTTTGCCAGCTGATATAGTTGGAGCATTTAAGAGCAATATTATCAAGGCCTGCAGTCAGGACTTGGCCTGCTTGCAATTGTGAAGAATGCAATTGTTAAGAATATGATTTAAGAATGGAGTTAGAACCGGAACTGAAAACCATTTCTCCTCTCTTCACAGGTAAAAACACCATCTTCATGCTTGTATATCTGAGTCTCTCATCTCTCTCTGGCTACACTTTTCACACCCCAAGGAAGTTTGTCTGCAAATGTCTGTGATCCTTCTTCAATGCAAAATAACCTCTGTTAATTAGCTGAACTTCTGATTGCATACCTCCCCCTTTGCCAGCTGATATAGTTGGAGCATTTAAGAGCAATATTATCAAGGCCTGCAGTCAGGACTTGGCCTGCTTGCAATTGTGAAGAATGCAATTGTTAAGAATATGATTTAAGAATGGAGTTAGAACCGGAACTGAAAACCATTTCTCCTCTCTTCACAGGTAAAAACACCATCTTCATGCTTGTATATCTGAGTCTCTCATCTCTCTCTGGCTACACTTTTCACACCCCAAGGAAGTTTGTCTGCAAATGTCTGTGATCCTTCTTCAATGCAAAATAACCTCTGTTAATTAGCTGAACTTCTGATTGCATACCTCCCCCTTTGCCAGCTGATATAGTTGGAGCATTTAAGAGCAATATTATCAAGGCCTGCAGTCAGGACTTGGCCTGCTTGCAATTGTGAAGAATGCAATTGTTAAGAATATGATTTAAGAATGGAGTTAGAACCGGAACTGAAAACCATTTCTCCTCTCTTCACAGGTAAAAACACCATCTTCATGCTTGTATATCTGAGTCTCTCATCTCTCTCTGGCTACACTTTTCACACCCCAAGGAAGTTTGTCTGCAAATGTCTGTGATCCTTCTTCAATGCAAAATAACCTCTGTTAATTAGCTGAACTTCTGATTGCATACCTCCCCCTTTGCCAGCTGATATAGTTGGAGCATTTAAGAGCAATATTATCAAGGCCTGCAGTCAGGACTTGTCCTGCTTGCAATTGTGAAGAATGCAATTGTTAAGAATATGATTTAAGAATGGAGTTAGAACCGGAACTGAAAACCATTTCTCCTCTCTTCACAGGTAAAAACACCATCTTCATGCTTGTATATCTGAGTCTCTCATCTCTCTCTGGCTACACTTTTCACACCCCAAGGAAGTTTGTCTGCAAATGTCTGTGATCCTTCTTCAATGCAAAATAACCTCTGTTAATTAGCTGAACTTCTGATTGCATACCTCCCCCTTTGCCAGCTGATATAGTTGGAGCATTTAAGAGCAATATTATCAAGGCCTGCAGTCAGGACTTGGCCTGCTTGCAATTGTGAAGAATGCAATTGTTAAGAATATGATTTAAGAATGGAGTTAGAACCGGAACTGAAAACCATTTCTCCTCTCTTCACAGGTAAAAACACCATCTTCATGCTTGTATATCTGAGTCTCTCATCTCTCTCTGGCTACACTTTTCACACCCCAAGGAAGTTTGTCTGCAAATGTCTGTGATCCTTCTTCAATGCAAAATAACCTCTGTTAATTAGCTGAACTTCTGATTGCATACCTCCCCCTTTGCCAGCTGATATAGTTGGAGCATTTAAGAGCAATATTATCAAGGCCTACAGTCAGGACTTGGCCTGCTTGCAATTGTGAAGAATGCAATTGTTAAGAATATGATTTAAGAATGGAGTTAGAACCGGAGTTTGAACTGGATTTGGACTACGCTAAAATCTCGAATAATACAATTTCCCCAAACACTGCAACTCGGGACCATCATGTGGCCTCTCCTCACCTCTGCCTTGAGAACACCAGGACCAATGCCTGCTACTTCTCTGTCCAAGAACATCATGACTGCCCCCAAGACTACCCCGCAAGCTGAGCAGGGAACTGAGGGGCGTGCGCATCAGGACCAGATTTTGCTGGGTCAGTTCCATTGGACATTAGTGTGCACTCCACATTCTTACACCCACCCGCACTGCTCCCCACACTCTCACACACACCCGCACTGCTCTCATGAGACCAGGACATTTATCATTTTCACAAATTAATGTTTTCCTGCAAATGTGTCTTTCTCTTCTTTCTTCTTACAGGGTACTTTCCCCCCACTGTGTGCTATTCCTGTAATGTGTACCTCCATTGGTTGCACACCCTGCCAGCAGTAACCTACACAGTGCGCCTCACATGGCTGCCTCGGATGGTTCCTCCATGGGCAGGGTGTGCTTCATTTGGATCTTTCCATGCAGGGTATAGCATACTCCTACACTCGTGTCAGCTTTCCCGTGAATGCATTTGGCCCTTTTATGGCTCATCTCCCACTGTGTAACCTTCGTAGTGCGCCCAACATGGCTGCCTTATCTGGTAAACTTGTGGATGGGATACAAAATACATGGACCTGATGGTTTTACTGGAACCCTACTCTGAACCTAAGGACTCTGCATTCTCCCCGTTTTGTGTTCTCTTCTAGGGGTGGACTATTCCACCCTGGGTAATCCTACGCAGAGCGCCTAAGATGGCTGCCGCACCTGGTACCTTGTGAGGGTGGAATACACAACCCCTGGAGGTTATTACCCAAAATGCTTACACCAACCCTGCATTATGCTTTCTGTCTTTATTGTCTGTGTGGTTTATCTTTTGATGTAATACTTAAATCTTCTGTATTATTTGCATTGTTTGAGTTCTAGTTGGCGCCGCGGATGGCTGCCTCGGTGCTGCTCTGCCAAGCAGCCTTTGTGTTTAGTCCTACATGTATAATATGTCTAATATGTTGAGTCTATTGTACAGTTGCAATGTGCAGTATCAACTCATACGTGTAATGTGTGTAATGTATGCTATGTTCTTCCCCCTTCGTATGCTATGTATTCCCTCTTCATGTTGCTGCTTGGCGATGCATTGTACCACAAAGAATTCCTAGTGTACGTGAGTACACCTGGCCAATAAAGCTGATTCTGATTCTGATTCTGAATTGAATAAAAGTGCCGCCAGGGTCAAAAACCTTGGAGGAGTCTGAATAACCCTTATCTCCCCAATGTCCAAAGGTGGGATTAGAAATGGACGGTGGGAAGACAGGGTTACCCCATAATGGAATATTAGAAGAATACAATGGATTCTTATTTAATTGTTAATTAACTAGGCGCCATGTCAGATATGTGTCCTGGAATAAAATGTGATTCTTTATCTGCGAGGGGCCTTATCAACCTGTACATTTGTAAAAGTAGATCTATCTGTCAACCAGTCAGTGATATAGTGAAACATTATCGAGGAAGAGTATATTGAAAAATCAGGTAGTACCATACCACCCGCTTGGCGCAGAGCTATAAGTTTGGAAAGGGAATTTTTTGGTTTCTTTGCAATCCACAAAAAGAAGGTCATCACTCTCCGCAAAGTGCTCAGATCATGTTTGGATAAACAAACTGGAAGTTTTTGCATCACATAGAATATTTTAGGAAAGATCGTGCTTTGTATAAAAATGATTCAGCCCAACAGAGATAATGGAAGAAGTTTCCAACCAGTGAGGATTCCGGTAATTTTGGTAATAATGGGAGTAAAAGTCAATTAATACAATTGTGACAGGTTAGAGGGTATCTGGATCCCCAGGTATTTTATAGAAGTTTAAGATAAACAGAAGGACAGAGAGGTTAGGAAGGGCATTAAATCAGTACTAGGGTTTCCTAGGCATAACAACTCAGATTGTTAATGCGGTATCCCACTACAGAGCCAAACGACAGAATCAAATCTAATATAGCAGGTGGGGATTAGAAATAAACAGTAACATGTCAGCAAAGAGCGATAATTTCAGTTCCATATTGCCTACTTTTATTCCTGTGAATACGTGGGATGATCTAAGTGCTCTGGCAAGGGGTTCTAGGGCCAGGCTGAAGAGAAGGGGTGATAAGGGATATCCTTGTCTGGATATTTGGGTTTGAGAGCCATGGTATAAAAATAGAAATTAATTGGGTGGGAAAGACAAATTTATCTAAAGTGGAAAATAAATGCTTCCATTCTATAATGTCAAATGCCTTTTCGGTGTCTATCAAGAGCAAAAAGTTGTTAGATAAAGGGGAGGACTGAGATAGCAGACAGAACTCTACAAATATTGATTTCTGAATGACGGCCGGCTATAAATCCAGACTGATCTGGATGAATCAGTTTGGGCAAAAGTGGTTTTAATCTTTCAGCTAGAATTTTAGTGAGCAGTTTATAGTCTAAATTTAATAGGGATATTGGGTGTTAAGACCTGGGGAGAGATAAATCTCTGTCTGGTTTGGGTAAAACTTTAAGTGCAGCAGTATTAAAATGTGTGGGGGTTGTAAAGGAGGTTAAAATAGAATTAAGGGCTTTAACCAGCGTTGGACCTATTTGAGGAAATAGAATCTTAAAGAAATTTCCACTGAGGCCATTCGGCCCAGGAGCTTTGTCCGATTTCGTTTGGCGCACAGTTTTTTCTATTTCTTCTAAGGTGATGGGGGTAACAAGAGAGGAAGAATCGGTTGGCGATAGTTGGGGGGGATGTTAGAGTATCCCAAAAACCATTGGGAATGAGAGAAGTAGAAGGGGGTGATGAGTAGGAAGGGGGAAGACCCAAATACAATGCGCTGTAGAAATCATGTAAGATGTCAGCAATTTCCAGATAGGAAATTGTAAGGGAACCAGAGACATGCATAGAAGATGAACCACCGCGGGTGGGCAAATACCTTTAAGGAGATTGGAAAGTAATTTTCCAGTTTTGTTTCCAAACTTATGAAAATGGTAATTTACAGAAAAAAGGTGACGATCACCCAACGAGCCCATATACTCTACAAAATGTGTTTTAGATTGTTGGTATAAGTGTTTATTGTTAGGGTTGGAAGATTGTTTATATTGTTGGAATGCAGATGTGAGATTTGATTGAAGTGATATATATTGAGAGGTGTACTTGCATTTGGAATTCGCAACAAAGGAAATAATATCGCCTCTAAGAACAGTTTTCACTTTCATCCAAAATAACATCGGATCTGAGGAGAGGTGATCCTTATTATTCCTTTCAAAATCCCTCCAAGCAGTTTCCAAATGTAAACGGAAGTCAGGGGATTTAGCTAAATATGAAGGGAACCTCCATAACCTAGGTGTCAGAATAAAGGGGGTCATTCCGACCTGATCGCACACTGCAGTTATCAGCACAGCGACTGGGTCAGAACTGCGCATACGCCAGCACCACAGTGCGCCGGCGCATGCCAGACGGCCGAAGGCTGTCATTATCTAGCAATTGCCTCTGCCTGATTGACAGGCAGAGGCATTCGCTGGGTGGGAGGGGGCGGCACGGCGGCGTTTAACTGTCATTTTTGGGGCGTGGTCCGGCCAATGCAGGTGTGGCCGGACTGTTCGGTGGGTGGGCCGCAGATGATGTGACCCGGGGCAGCGGCGAGTAACTCTCAGCCAGTCGCAGGAGCTGCGCTGGCCGGGAGTTACTCTTCAAGTACAGAAGCATTGCTGCTGTGTGATGCTTTTGTACTTGTGCTGGGGGGGGGGGGGGGGCGGACTGACATGCGGGGCGTACTAGCCCTGTGCTGGGCATTCCCCCGCATGTCTGGGAAGATTATCGTAGCTGTGATAAACTTAGCACAGCTACGATCCACTCAGAAAGACCCACAGAATAATTAATTGTTAGAGTAGATGTGACTAAATCATGATCCGAAATGACTATTGGTTCTATTGAGGAGTCACTAATAGAGGGGAATAAAGAACAAGAGATGAGTAAATAATCAATTCATGATAATGTAGAATAAGCGGCTGACAGGCAAGTGTAGTCTTTGTCAGTGGGGTGATGAGCTCTCCAAATGTATAGTAATTGGAGTTGGCCTGAAAATAGGGAGACACCAAGTTTAGGAAGGGAATGGGAGGAGGAGGATTCGGCAGCTCTTTCTAAAAATACAGAAAATGTTAAATTAAAATTGCCTCCCACAATCAGGGGAGTGTCTAAGTAAGGTGTGAATAGGGTGATTAATTTTTGGAAAAAGCTTTGGAATAGGTTATTGGGGCATATACTGCACATTCCCTATAATAAATGGTTTGTCCTTAATCGTCACCGAAGCTATGACATAACGTCTTTCAGGATCCGTAATTATGTTGGACACCTCATGAGGGATAGAACGTTTAATCAAAATTACCACCCCCCGGGCTTTGGAGGAATAAGGGATGGAAGCCAGCACTGTCCAACCAAGCATTGCTAGTTTGGTTACCTCTGAGGAAATTAAATGTGTTTCTTGGAGAAGGGCTACATCGATTTTTTGTTTATTGAGATATAGAAAGTACCTTCCTTCTCTTAGCTGGTAAGTTGAAGCCTCCCACGTTCCATGTCCCTATGGGACGGAAAGGGCATAAGTAACACTCATCTCTCTAGGTATAATAGCAATGACAAAAAGGGGGTGGGAGAGAGGGTGGAGGAAAAGAGACAAACACTAAACATAAAAACAAATAATACATATAGTATGCTACCATGGCTTATCATTGGTATCTGAATAAATGTCATTGTAATCGAAAATTGGAGAAGGTATCAATAGATGCCATCCTTCCTGAAAAATAATAATAAAAATACACTAAGAAGATAATACTAGAAATTTCTAACAGGAACATTGAGGGAAGTTCCGCTGATTCCCGCGAACCTAAGAACATAATGAATATTAGAAAAATATCCCTCATTCCCCAAGCATTTAAATTAAAATACAGACTAACACCTATTAATGTACTTGGTGAGACAAGGTAAACCTCATAAAGTTGCAAGTTAGTAGTTCACAGATTAAAAAGAAAGAAACCATCAGGGTAGGGAGAGGTTAGAATCTGTGATGAGTAGCCATGAGCTAGTACAACAGAATAACAGTGCGTAGCATAAATGAGGACAATAAATCCAAACTACATTAACAATGTGAAACAATAGGAAGCGATGGTGACCAGAGTTTAGCCAGGAGGGTGGGTCATCACCCGGTGTACGGGGAATAGTGGAATCTGTTCAGTGACTTTCAGTGGGCATCTGAGCTGGGATCACTGATGTCAGCTGGAGAATCATGGCGGAGGTCATGTAAATAGCTTGCAGCATCTCTGGGTGAAAGAAAATCTTTGTGGGAGGATCCATAATAAATTCGGAGATGTGCCGGATATAACAAGGTGAAGTGGCGGCCCTCAGTGACAAGCTTAGAACAGATTGGGGAAAAATCTTTGCTGGCCCTAGTCAGTTCCACAGGGTAGTCCTAAAAAATATACAATCTGTTCCCCTCCCATTTTAAATCCTTTATGCGTTGTGATGCTGACCAGAACATCATTTTGTGAAGGTAGTTTAAGCATCCACATAACGTGACACATGGCCTGGGTTTGTTCGGGGTCGGAGCCGGTCCCACCCTGTGTGCCCATTTGATTACTAAGTCATGGCATTTCTGAGTGATTACAAAAAGATCAGGTAATGTATTTCTGACAAAGTGAGCTATCGCTGGCCCTTTAGCAGATCCTGGCAGGCCTACAAGACGTATAATATTGAGTCTCGAACGATTCTCAAATCATCCAGTTTGTTCCATATTTGGAAATTGTCAGAGGTAAGCTCTTTAACACTGTTTTTAATATCTTCAATCTCATGCACTGCGTCACGCAGTTTATTCTAAGTCAGTGTCACCCTGTGTGTAAGAGCTTTCAACTGGGCTGTGATGTCTGTTACAGCTTGTGAGAGGAGCAGTGCCATAGTGGACTATATTGCATCCACAACTTCACCATAGGTGACAGTTGCATCAGGGGGGTGGCATACCTTGTGCGGGGAATCAGACAGCTCAGCAGCTGTTTTCTTAGAGGCAGGGGCAGCCGCATCTGCGCCACGATCCGGCGCCATATTCCCCTCAGAGCGGCGTTTTTCCTGGTGTGGTGTGGGCGTACCGGGCATGCTGGGCTGGGAGGCAGAGGTCACAAAGCAGTCCATCAGGGCCCATGGTGAGTGCGCTGCAGTGCTGGAGGAAGTGAAAGCTGCTAACAGCCGTTAAAAGGTGCTGTTCTCAGTGGGGACTCTGGAGCTCCGGTGGATGTCTGCTAGCCCATGCAACCCGGAACTGGAAGTCTTGGCTACTTCTTAAACCAGAAGTGACATTCCGTGGACACCAGAAGCAAGCTGGCCACCGCACTTCCATCCTATGTATTCTACCATGCATTCCACCAGCATTTTGTGCATTCCAAATACATTCCATCGATTATTTCTTACGGGGATGCTTTAAAACCTGGGGCATAACATAAAAATACTCCATTTGAAGTGTGTCTCATATAAATAGATCCATTATTCACAAAAATAGTCCACTGCACACAAAAAATACAAAATAAATCAGCAGAATTCATCATGTTATATAAAAAAACAACATAAACAAAAGATAACTATCAGTGAACTTACATAGAAATAAACATATTAAATCCAAAATAATCCATCAGAAGCATCATATATACTTAGCATATACATAATAAATTGGTGGAAAATAAAAAACAGTTTTAAAAGGCAGATTAAATAAATTCAAAATATAAACATTTGTTCTCAAAATCGTCATAAGGCATTCGGTACCAGTGTCTTTAGTTTATGTATCCATCACATTTTGGTTTGAGATCACCTCAAATCTAAATTTTTATATCTCCATGATGACGGAAATTGTTGTATACCCCAAAAGGATCTAATACAGTACAACTGGATTTGTCAACAGGAGTACATTCGAGTAATATAATAAAGAATGGATGAAAAACGTAATATAGCATAATGGATAATGAACCAATGAAATATCAACAAAGAAAACAGGTGGACAGTTATTCAAACAATACAATTCAGGGGATAAATAAAACAAGTCACTGGTTGGGGAGAGAGCCTGTGTGATAGGGTCCAACTGTATGAAGAAAAGTCACCGTTATAATGTCGAGTCGTGCAAGGTGGTCTTCAATAGAGATGTTTGATCCTCAAATGGAAGGCATTTATGGAATCCAGTGTCCCTCAGAAAGAGGAGAGAAGAGGGATGGAAGGGACAAATAGTGTAGTATGTCACAACTTGTAGGGGAGGGGTATGAATACCCTCACAAAACATTGAACCTTTTATGGTTTTTCTATACAGGTCTTCTAATGGAAGGTGGAAAGGTGTTCATACTGTACTCACGTAAAAACGTAGAGTTCTACTCTTATAAAGGTATCTATTAACCTTGGTCCCATATCCGAAAATGGATGGCCCTCAGACGGGGGCTATACTCTTTAGTCCACTACCCTCAGGCAGTGCCAGATTAAGGTCCACATGGGCCTGGAGCTGACATTTATGAAGGGCCTATTGTGTGCCACCACACGGGATGTGACCATTGCCATGAGGGTGTGACTAGATATGTGGGGGTGTGGTCTGCACCGGGGGTGTGGCCATTGCCATGGAGTGTGACTAACGCCTACCTCAAAAAACCTAAGTCTCATTCCTCTGGTTGTAGGACACAGACTCTCCATCCCTGAATAGCGACAGCCAGCAGGCCGTCACTAATTATTTATTATTATTCTTTATTTACATGGCACCACAAGGGTTCTGCAGCGCCCAATTACAGAGTACATAAACAAATAAGCAAAACAAGAAAACATTAACGTTCAGTTGAAAACAATATAGGACAAGTACAGGGTAAATAAACATTGCTGCATCAGCAGACGACACTGACACAAGTATCAGGGTAGTAGAAATCCAAGAGATTTGGTGCCATCGAAGGGAGTATGAAGTAGAAGATAGTTTAAGTTAGATAAGGAAAAGCACACAATGGAATAGAACCCTGCTCGTGAGAGCTTACATTCTAAGGGGAAGGGCAGACAGACATGGGTGACACAAATGGGGTAGATAGTGATCATGGGACAGAGGGTTAGGATGAGATTTGGCTGGGTTTGGTGAAGAAATGGGGCTTGAGAGCCCATTTGAAGTTTTGTAGAGAGGTGGAGAGTCTGAGGGGGAGAGGTAGGGAATTCGGAGATAGGGAACAGCACGTGCAAAATCTTGGAGGTAGGAGTGGGAGGAAGTAGTCTGCAGGCAGGAGAGGTGATGTGCATTATACTAAGCTTTCAATTCTACAGTACATATTATACACAGATACCTCTCCACCTACAGAGCTCACTACATAACACATGTATCACACAGATACTAGGCGCTTGTCCACAGAGCTCACAATCTTACATATCAGATACTGAGCCTTCAACATCCCCAGAGCTTACAATCAAATGCTGAACATGTCATCACACATACAGTACCTAGTACTAGCACCCAGGACACTAACACATGTGCCATAGATCTTCTAATCTCTTCTCCATCGGTTTACAATCTAACAGCAGCATAATCCAAATTTTAATAATTTTATCAAATTGTTATTTTTTTTAATGAAACCTCATTCATCAAAGCTGTAACAGAAGGAGATATGACTAATATCTCCTTTGTTACAGCCTGCTACAATAATCTCTACACTCCCCATACTATATGGGGATGTAGAAATGAGTACATTAATCAAACTCCAAAGAAGCATTTCCATCCTGAGACGGCGTTCAGTTTTACGAAGGAGCACAAGCCGCTGGCAGCCGGCAGCTTGTGTGTGTCCTGTGCCACTGCCAGCACGCAGCAGTGGTCCCGCTGCTGTGCTGCAGTATCAGACCCCCCCTCCCACCCATATTTCTGCTGGTCCTAGCCGTCTCCCTGCCCCGGCGTTGTGCAGCCTCCTCCACTTCGGCTTCCCTCACTTCCTGCCGGCGCCAGTCTCAGCTGTCCTGCAGGTCCTTACTCCACCTTCTAAAGTATTATCTGCAGTTAGGGGCAGCGGAGGGCAAAGGAGGTCTATCCATGAGGCAACAGCTCAACTCCGGGGTCTGCAGCTAAGGGGAAGTCCTTATGGACACCTAAGCTGCAAGGGAAAAAATATCACTTTTACGAAAAACAGCTTCTCAAAAATAGCAGTTTTTCAGAAGTGATATTTTTATTAGAGAGGCATAATGAATACTGAAAACCCTGTGAAATGAGAGGCTGAGAACTGAAAACTAAAAATTCTCAATTCACAATTTTTTCATGATGACAATGGCCCATAGTGTGCTGGTTCTTTGTCTGCAGAGCTTGCAATCACAGAGATTGTCTCCTCACCTGGGAGGGGCGGGGAGTTGAGACGGGGTTCCCCATAGCAGCGGCTCTGTGCTCTCCCAAAACTTTTCTCTGCTGGCGGAGCGGGCCTGAGACGTCTGAGCTCCTTCCCACTAAACCAGGGCTCAGGCTCTCACCTGATAAGAAGCAGCCCCTGTCACAATCATGTAGGCCGCCTTTATGGAACCAAGGGTAACCACAGCTCATCTGCCCCTGGTACGCTGGTGGTGTGGCAGCACTTGGTGTGGAATCACACTTCATGATGTTGGACAGCACGGAGGAGGAGCCGGGAAACTGTGAGGCGCAGGGAGGGCTAATGAAGCCTTCTACTGCACCACCAATTTTAACAGTGTTGCCGGCATTTGAACAACCCGTATGGGGTCAGTCTTCGGCTGGATGGCAGGGGGGAGAGATCAGCTGTGGTGCTAGTGAGCGGGACCTGAAGTGGCCGCTGGCAGCAGGGGCTGAAGCCCCATCCATCCCATTGTTAATCCAGCCCTGGCTGGCACCCTGTACATACTGTATGGGGAGCTGTTCTGCGAGTATCAATGTACGCTGACGCATCTGTATATACTGTAGAACCATAGGCGTCGGAACGGGGGGGCAAGGGGGCAGCTTGACCACCCCAAACATGATGGAGGCGCAGGCGCTGGTGCGGGGGAGCGCTTCCTTCCGCATCCCCGTAAGCGGCTACAACTTTAAAAGCAATGTGCTGCCGCAGGCAGGGTGCGGGGCCCCTTCTGTACTGCCCGGCTATCTCTTCACTGGTGATGTATTACTGGGAGGAGGCGTGGCTGTGGTCCCGGAATGCGACGCCTCCTCCCAGTAATGCATCACCAAAGAAGAGACAGCCGGCCAGTACAGAAGGGGCACTGCACCCATCCTGTGGCAGCACACTACTTTAAAAGCCGCCCACGGGGATACAGAGGTAAGCGCTCCCCCGCACTGATGAAGGGGGGGGGGGGTTTGAAGGAGAGTAGACGGCACCACGGGAGGGGGAGGAGGGGGGTTGAAGGAGAGGCGCAAAAATGGAATTCAAACTTGGCCACCCCCTGCGTGAAATCATTCTGGCGCCCCTGTGTAGAACAGTAATGCATATATACATATGTATGTATATATATATACCATGCATGGGACGCAGTCAGCATACCAGCGTTCGGGATGTCGGCAATTGGAATGCTGATGCCAGAATCCCAACATTGGTCAGTATGCTGGTGCCGGGATCCTGACATGGATAAAAATGCAGGCGCTGGAATCCCGACTTCCCGGCTCCCCGAATGTAAGTATGGAAAGGCTCCTTACTGTCAGGCCATGGGGGAGGGGGGAGGTTTAGACTGCGGGGGGAAGGTTAGGGTTAGGCTTCAGGGGAGAGGGTTACGATTAGGCTGCAGGGAGGGGGTATTAGGCACCACCGGGGAGGGTTAGGGTTAGGCTGCGGGGGGAGGGTTAGCTTTAAGCTACGGGTAGGGGGGTTAGGTTTAGGTTGCGGGGGGGAGGGTTAGGCTGCAGGGAGGAGGTGTTAGGCACCACCGGGGAGGGTTAAGCTGCAGGGGCGGGGGGAGGGGAGGGTTAGCTTTAGGCTACGGGTAGGGGGGGTCAAGTTTAGGCAACACCGGGGAGGGTTAGGGTCAGGCTACGGGAAGGGAGGGTTGCGGGGGGGGAGGGGGGGGAGAGTAGATGAGGGTTTGTATACTTACCTTCCAGGTGTCAGGATCTGGCACGTAGTGATGCCACTGTCGGTATTCTGATGGCTGGCATCCCAAACGCCAGATCCCGACACCATCCCTATATATGTGTATTATATATAGAGTATATATATTTATACATAAAGCACATACATAGAATATACATATCATATCCATATATACTGTATGCAGAGTACATATTGTGTACATAGTATAGTGATAATACCTGTACACATACTGCAATACAGCAGGGAGGGTGTTACAGGGGGCGCTGCTACTCTTGTATGTTTTGGAGTCACACTTATAGAAGTAATTATCCTGGACAGTACTACAGTATATAGATATATAGTGTGTGACACACCGTCAGGTGACTTACCATCTCTCCTGCAATATCATCTCAGCCAGCTGCCCGGCTACTTGTTGGTGTGTGGGGGAGTGGGGGTGTCCTGGAGTCTGTGCTCTGTGTCTGCTGTGCTCCCATTGGCTGAGTGACACATCACACTCAGTCACTCAGCCAATCATAGCACAGCAGACACTGCTGAGGAGTTCCTGCACTGATCAGGAATCTCCTCAGCGTTACATCAGGGCAGAGCAGGGCGCAGCACAGCCTCAGCAGCTGAAATACTGGTACCATATACAGCAGCATGTCATCACCAGCCCGACGACCCTGCCTTGTCCACGCCCCGATAGTGGGAGGAGTTACAGAGCAGGGGACCGACCCACCTGGGATTAACCAACAGCCCAGCACGAGTCTGACTGTGAGGCATCAAAAAGTTAACTTTGGATAGGCCAGGGGGCGGGGCTATGATCGGATCCGGAGGCGGAGCCTAAGGAGTATTCGGGATTGTGTCGTCAGAGTTTCAGAGTTCCGTGGTCGGAACTTTGCCCAGTCGGTTTGGGGTTCTGTGGGCCTATTTTCAATGGGGGGCCTGGAGCTGCAGCTCCATCCGCCCCATTGTTAATCCGGCCCTGCCCTCAGGAAAGGAGAGAGAAAGTAGAAGGGGACTGATCGTGTATTAGGTTAAAATGAAAGGAACACATTTTTCCCACATGTAATGGAGTTATGATAATTGTATTGCAGTTCTCCTCCAAAGAGTAACAGTGCTCGTACCCTACTCACATCTGTACATAATGTTATACACATACAATATAAAGAGATCTTTAATCAAGTCTTCTATAGTCTAAGAAGTTCTGTACCCATACATCTATAAATAAATATTGGGCATACCCAACTCAGAATAAGGAGGGTGAAGATGTGTCTGTAGCGGTTTCTTTGGGTCCTCTTATATATCCAAATCCTGATTGTCCATTTCTCCAGGCCTCATTCAGTTTTTAAAGAGGTAAGTGGAGATATATAAAATAATCTTATCTGTTTAAAAACAAGGGATACCCTGGCCTACTAAAAGGGAATATGGAAAAAACATATAACCTGGAGGGGGGGGGGGGGGGGGGGGGGGGCGTCACTTCAGGGAATACATCCCAAAGTATTGCAGTGTTTCTAGACCTTACAACAATGCATTTTGACTTGCTGTCTTTCTCAAGGTGTATGTGTAGGGCTGGGGAGCTGGTATATATACCCTAGGAAGGACTTCCTGTAATTTGGGTGGTGTGTTTGTGGTTTCACCTAAAATGGGATGATACTATATGAATTACTAGGCCTTTCCTTATATTATACATATGTTCTGCTAAGTGGACTTTTAAGGTTCCACTGGTTTAGCAAGCACAGACCAAACCACACTGGCCCAATAACATATTTTGAGTTGCATGTAATAAAATCCTTGATAGGAAATTTTTTGACATTTATTGAAATTCATGTATTTTTACTAGTGTCTTAACTGTTCTGCACATCGAATAAAGCCCACATCTATGAAAACCCTGTGCTTGGGTAGTGACTCTCTTATTTTGTTTGTTCTGTTTCTGACCAAGCCATTTTTTGCATAAATAAAAGATTGGTGATCAGGTATTATTTTCTCTATAATGGGAGCCTGTTTTTTATTTAAAAGATTTTTTTTTCAATGTAATCAACCTCTTCCTGGGCTCTTTTCAAAGTGTTTGGATCATAACCTTTCTTTAAAAATAGTCACAAAAGGAACACCCTCTAGCCAGTTTCTATGGTGTTGACCATTCATCTCTATCCATCCATTGGAGTCCTTCAGTTTTCTATGTTTTTTTTGTGTGTATTACCATCTTTAATATATAGATTTAAATCTAAAAAGACAATCTCAGATTTACTAAAGAAGATATATGTAGAGAATATTGCAATAATTATTATTTTACATGAAACTTTGTAGGTCTTTATTCCTTTTCCATATATTTAGGATGTTGTCTATGAATCTTTGCCAGGATGCCAGGTTTATCCCCAGCTGCCCATAATGTCAAATTACTTGGTCCTCCCAGTATGCCATAAGGTGGTTGGCTTAACTGTGGGGCAAGCCTGGTAACCAAGGCAGTTCCGACTTGTTTCAAAAAATATGTTCTGTTAAAATAAAAATTATTGTTGATTAATATGAACTCAATACTTTCTAAAATAAATCTCTAAATCAGAGGAAAGTTCTGTCCAGCAAATATGACACTGCTTGCAGCCCCTTAGTAGTTTCAATTGTGGTATATAAGGTACTAACATTGGCACTCATTAAAAAAACATTCCTCATCCCACTCTCACCTCACTGCATCTTTTGTATCTTTCAAGTAGGCTTTGGTGTTGCTTACAAGAGGTTGTAAATAGAAGTCTACTAGTGCTGAAATGTTTGAAGTAATGCTATTAGTGCCCAATATGATTCATCTGCCAGGGGAGGGGAATGGGCTCGTATGTACTTGAGGGAAAACATAGATTGTGGGTATAAAATCAAATTCAGGCTTACATGTTAGTCCCTTTTCGAGTGCTTTGCTAGTTAACTTCAAAAATTATTTGGTTATTTTACTAGTGGATCACCTTTCAACTTTTCATAAGAATTACCACTTATTACTAATCTCAATATAATTGTCTTTGTCCATAAGGACCACTCCACTCCCCCTATTGGCAGGTTTTATTCTAAACATATTATTCTTTTTCAAGGATTGTAGTACTTTAAACTAGAGATGAGCGGGTTCGGTTTCTCTGAATCCGAACCCGCACGAACTTCATGTTTTTTTTCACGGGTCCGAGCGACTCGGATCTTCCCGCCTTGCTCGGTTAACCCGAGCGCGCCCGAACGTCATCATGACGCTGTCGGATTCTCGCGAGACTCGGATTCTATATAAGGAGCCGCGCGTCGCCGCCATTTTCACACGTGCATTGAGATTGATAGGGAGAGGACGTGGCTGGCGTCCTCTCCATTTAGATTAGGAGAGAGAGAGAGAGATTGACCTGAGGCTGATACTGTAGAAGAGAGTGCAGAGTTTAGTGACTGACCACAGTGACCACCAGCAGTGCAGTTGTTTTATTTAATATATCCGTTCTCTGCCTGAAAAAAATGGTACACACAGTGACTCAGTCACATACCATATCTGTGTGCACTGCTCAGCCCAGTGTGCTGCATGCCTGCATCATCTATGTATATATTATATATCTGACTGTGCTCAGCTCACACAGCTTATAATTGTGGGGGAGACTGGGGAGCACTGCAGTGCCAGTTATAGGTTATAGCAGGAACCAGGAGTACAAGACAGTCACATACCATATCTGTGTGCACTGCTCAGCCCAGTGTGCTGCATCATCTATGTATATATTATATATCTGACTGTGCTCAGCTCACACAGCTTATAATTGTGGGGGAGACTGGGGAGCACTGCAGTGCCAGTTATAGGTTATAGCAGGAGCCAGGAGTACATATTATATTAAAATTAAACAGTGCACACTTTTGCTGCAGGAGTGCCACTGCCAGTGTGACTGACCAGTGACCTGACCACACTGACCACCAGTATAGTTAGTAGTATACTATATTGTGATTGCCTGAAAAAGTTAAACACTCGTCGTGTGACTTCACTTGTGTGGTGTTTTTTTTTTTATTCTATAAAAAACTCATTCTGCTGACAGACAGTGTCCAGCAGGTCCGTCATTATATAATATATATATACCTGTCCGGCTGCAGTAGTGATATATATATATTTTTTTTATATCATTATTTATCATCCAGTCGCAGCAGACACAGTACGGTAGTTCACGGCTGTAGCTACCTCTGGCACTCGGCAGTCCATCCATAATTGTATACCACCTACCCGTGGTTTTTTTTTCTTTCTTCTTTATACATACATACTACTACATCTCTTTATCAACCAGTCTATATTAGCAGCAGACACAGTACAGTACGGTAGTTCACGGCTGTGGCTACCTCTGTGTCGGAACTCGGCAGTCCGTCCATAATTGTATACCACCTAACCGTGGTTTTTTTTTCTTTCTTCTTTATACATACATACTACGACATCTCTTTATCAACCAGTCTATATTAGCAGCAGACACAGTACAGTACGGTAGTTCACGGCTGTGGCTACCTCTGTGTCGGCACTCGGCAGTCCGTCCATAATTGTATACCACCTAACCGTGGTTTTTTTTTCTTTCTTCTTCATACATACATACTACGACATCTCTTTATCAACCAGTCTATATTAGCAGCAGACACAGTACAGTACGGTAGTTCACGGCTGTGGCTACCTCTGTGTCGGCACTCGGCAGTCCGTCCATAATTGTATACCACCTAACCGTGGTTTTTTTTTCTTCCTTCTTTATACATACATACTACGACATCTCTTTATCAACCAGTCTATATTAGCAGCAGACACAGTACAGTACGGTAGTTCACGGCTGTGGCTACCTCTGTGTCGGCACTCGGCAGTCCGTCCATAATTGTATACCACCTAACCGTGTTTTTTTTTTCTTTCTTCTTCATACATACATACTACGACATCTCTTTATCAACCAGTCTATATTAGCAGCAGACACAGTACAGTACGGTAGTTCACGGCTGTGGCTACCTCTGTGTCGGCACTCAGCAGTCCGTCCATAATTGTATACCACCTAACCGTGGTTTTTTTTTCTTTCTTCTTCATACATACATACTACGACATCTCTTTATCAACCAGTCTATATTAGCAGCAGACACAGTACGGTAGTTCACGGCTGTAGCTACCTCTGTGTCGGCACTCGGCAGTCCGTCCATAATTGTATACTAGTATCTATCCATCTCCATTGTTTACCTGAGGTGCCTTTTAGTTGTGCCTATTAAAATATGGAGAACAAAAATGTTGAGGTTCCAAAATTAGGGAAAGATCAAGATCCACTTCCACCTCGTGCTGAAGCTGCTGCCACTAGTCATGGCCGAGACGATGAAATGCCAGCAACGTCGTCTGCCAAGGCCGATGCCCAATGTCATAGTACAGAGCATGTCAAATCCAAAACACCAAATATCAGTAAAAAAAGGACTCCAAAACCTAAAATAAAATTGTCGGAGGAGAAGCGTAAACTTGCCAATATGCCATTTACCACACGGAGTGGCAAGGAACGGCTGAGGCCCTGGCCTATGTTCATGGCTAGTGGTTCAGCTTCACATGAGGATGGAGGCACTCAGCCTCTCGCTAGAAAAATGAAAAGACTCAAGCTGGCAAAAGCAGTAGCACCGCAAAGAACTGTGCGTTCTTCGAAATCCCAAATCCACAAGGAGAGTCCAATTGTGTCGGTTGCGATGCCTGACCTTCCCAACACTGGACGTGAAGAGCATGCGCCTTCCACCATTTGCACGCCCCCTGCAAGTGCTGGAAGGAGCACCCGCAGTCCAGTTCCTGATAGTCAGATTGAAGATGTCAGTGTTGAAGTACACCAGGATGAGGAGGATATGGGTGTTGCTGGCGCTGGGGAGGAAATTGACCAGGAGGATTCTGATGGTGAGGTGGTTTGTTTAAGTCAGGCACCCGGGGAGACACCTGTTGTCCGTGGGAGGAATATGGCCGTTGACATGCCTGGTGAAAATACCAAAAAAAATCAGCTCTTCGGTGTGGAACTATTTCACCAGAAATGCGGACAACAGGTGTCAAGCCGTGTGTTCCCTTTGTCAAGCTGTAATAAGTAGGGGTAAGGACGTTAACCACCTCGGAACATCCTCCCTTATACGTCACCTGCAGCGCATTCATAATAAGTCAGTGACAAGTTCAAAAACTTTGGGTGACAGCGGAAGCAGTCCACTGACCAGTAAATCCCTTCCTCTTGTAACCAAGCTCACGCAAACCACCCCACCAACTCCCTCAGTGTCAATTTCCTCCTTCCCCAGGAATGCCTATAGTCCTGCAGGCAATGTCACTGGCAATTCTGACGAGTCCTCTCCTGCCTGGGATTCCTCCGATGCATCCTTGCGTGTAACGCCTACTGCTGCTGGCGCTGCTGTTGTTGCTGCTGGGAGTCGATGGTCATCCCAGAGGGGAAGTCGTAAGCACACTTGTACTACTTCCAGTAAGCAATTGACTGTTCAACAGTCCTTTGCGAGGAAGATGAAATATCACAGCAGTCATCCTGCTGCAAAGCGGATAACTGAGGCCTTGACAACTATGTTGGTGTTAGACGTGCGTCCGGTATCCGCCGTTAGTTCACAGGGAACTAGACAATTTATTGAGGCAGTGTGCCCCCGTTACCAAATACCATCTAGGTTCCACTTCTCTAGGCAGGCGATACCGAGAATGTACACGGACGTCAGAAAAAGACTCACCAGTGTCCTAAAAAATGCAGTTGTACCCAATGTCCACTTAACCACGGACATGTGGACAAGTGGAGCAGGGCAGGGTCAGGACTATATGACTGTGACAGCCCACTGGGTAGATGTATGGACTCCCGCCGCAAGAACAGCAGCGGCGGCACCAGTAGCAGCATCTCGCAAACGCCAACTCTTTCCTAGGCAGGCTACGCTTTGTATCACCGGTTTCCAGAATACGCACACAGCTGAAAACCTCTTACGGCAACTGAGGAAGATCATCGCGGAATGGCTTACACCAATTGGACTCTCCTGTGGATTTGTGGCATCGGACAACGCCAGCAATATTGTGTGTGCATTAAATATGGGCAAATTCCAGCACGTCCCATGTTTTGCACATACCTTGAATTTGGTGGTGCAGAATTATTTAAAAAACGACAGGGGCGTGCAAGAGATGCTGTCGGTGGCCAGAAAAATTGCGGGACACTTTCGGCGTACAGGCACCACGTACAGAAGACTGGAGCACCACCAAAAACTACTGAACCTGCCCTGCCATCATCTGAAGCAAGAAGTGGTAACGAGGTCGAATTCAACCCTCTATATGCTTCAGAGGTTGGAGGAGCAGCAAAAGGCCATTCAAGCCTATACAATTGAGCACGATATAGGAGGTGGAATGCACCTGTCTCAAGCGCAGTGGAGAATGATTTCAACGTTGTGCAAGGTTCTGATGCCCTTTGAACTTGCCAGACACTGCCAGCCTGAGTCAGGTCATTCCCCTCATCAGGCTTTTGCAGAAGAAGCTGGAGACATTGAAGGAGGAGCTAACACGGAGCGATTCCGCTAGGCATGTGGGACTTGTGGATGGAGCCCTTAATTTGCTTAACAAGGATTCACGGGTGGTCAATCTGTTGAAATCAGAGCACTACATTTTGGCCACCGTGCTCGATCCTAGATTTAAAGCCTACCATGGATCTCTCTTTCCGGCAGACACAAGTCTGCTGGGGTTGAAAGACCTGCTGGTGAGAAAATTGTCAAGTCAAGCGGAACGCGACCTGTCAACATCTCCTCCTTCACATTCTCCCGCAACTGGGGGTGCGAGGAAAAGGCTCAGAATTCCGAGCCCACCCGCTGGCGGTGATGCAGGGCAGTCTGGAGCGACTGCTGATGCTGACATCTGGTCCGGACTGAAGGACCTGACAACGATTACGGACATGTCGTCTACTGTCACTGCATATGATTCTCTCACCATTGAAAGAATGGTGGAGGATTATATGAGTGACCGCATCCAAGTAGGCACGTCACACAGTCCATACTTATACTGGCAGGAAAAAGAGGCAATTTGGAGGCCATTGCACAAACTGGCTTTATTCTACCTAAGTTGCCCTCCCACAAGTGTGTACTCCGAAAGAGTGTTTAGTGCCGCCGCTCACCTTGTCAGCAATCGGCGTACGAGGTTACATCCAGAAAATGTGGAGAAGATGATGTTCATTAAAATGAATTATAATCAATTCCTCCGCGGAGACATTGACCAGCAGCAATTGCCTCCACAAAGTACACAGGGAGCTGAGATGGTGGATTCCAGTGGGGACGAATTGATAATCTGTGAGGAGGGGGATGTACACGGTGATATATCGGAGGGTGATGATGAGGTGGACATCTTGCCTCTGTAGAGCCAGTTTGTGCAAGGAGAGATTAATTGCTTCTTTTTTGGGGGGGGTCCAAACCAACCCGTCATATCAGTCACAGTCGTGTGGCAGACCCTGTCACTGAAATGATGGGTTGGTTAAAGTGTGCATGTCCTGTTTTGTTTATACAACATAAGGGTGGGTGGGAGGGCCCAAGGACAATTCCATCTTGCACCTCTTTTTTCTTTTATTTTTCTTTGCGTCATGTGCTGTTTTGGGAGTGTTTTTTGGAAGGGACATCCTGCGTGACACTGCAGTGCCACTCCTAAATGGGCCCGGTGTTTGTGTCGGCCACTAGGGTCGCTAATCTTACTCACACAGTCAGCTACCTCATTGCGCCTCTTTTTTTCTTTGCGTCATGTGCTGACTGGGGAGGGTTTTTTGGAAGGGACATCCTGCGTGACACTGCAGTGCCACTCCTAAATGGGCCCGGTGTTTGTGTCGGCCACTAGGGTCGCTAATCTTACTCACACAGTCAGCTACCTCATTGCGCCTCTTTTTTTCTTTGCGTCATGTGCTGATTGGGGAGGGTTTTTTGGAAGGGACATCCTGCGTGACACTGCAGTGCCACTCCTAAATGGGCCCGGTGTTTGTGTCGGCCACTAGGGTCGCTTATCTTACTCACACAGTCAGCTACCTCATTGCGCCTCTTTTTTTCTTTGCGTCATGTGCTGATTGGGGAGGGTTTTTTGGAAGGGACATCCTGCGTGACACTGCAGTGCCACTCCTAGATGGGCCAGGTGTTTGTGTCGGCCACTAGTGTCGCTTAGCTTAGTCATCCAGCGACCTTGGTGCAAATTTTAGGACTAAAAGTAATATTGTGAGGTGTGAGGTATTCAGAATAGACTGAAAATGAGTGGAAATTATGGTTTTTGAGGTTAATAATAATATGGGATCAAAATGACCCCCAAATTCTATGATTTAAGCTGTTTTTTAGTGTTTTTTTAAAAAAACACCCGAATCCAAAACACACCCGAATCCGACAAAAAAATTTCGGTGAGGTTTTGCCAAAACGCGGTCGAACCCAAAACACGGCCGCGGAACCGAACCCAAAACCAAAACACAAAACCCGAAAAATTTCAGGCGCTCATCTCTACTTTAAACTTGTTCTTTGTCAAACTGTGTTTCTTCCTATCTCTTTTCTGTAATAACTTATCAGTTTACTCACAATTTGTTAAAATAGTCCAGAAAACTTTCCCTTTGATGGGTGGGATAAAATGAGGATCTAGGTTTGAAATTGGACCTGCTGAGAACTGCAGTTTCCTCAGTCATTCCACCTTCCTCTTTTTTAGTATTTTAAGAATTTCTTGATAGTTAATTTACAGATATACTTTTGTATGTCCACAAATAAGTCAAAGGAATATGCTTTACTCATAGGCAGAAAAGGAAAACCTTTTCTCAGGACTCTTTCCTCATCCAAAGCTAAAAAATCTTACTCTACTATCATCTGTAATAACCGCTTCTGTTATTATAGACGTAATACCATTAAATTCTTGGTTTGTATTTTTAACAACAACTGTTGATTTCCCTCCTCTTTTTCTTTCTTTGTATTATTATTATTATTATTATTATTATTATTATTGGTATTGGACAGTTTTATACTCTCTTTCTTGTTTATCTAATCCCAATCTAAAAACTTGTTGATGTTTCTTCTTCCTGCTTTAACAATTGGAATGTGTTTTATGTAATGGGGTAATTCTTTTCCCCTCCCCCCTTGGGTTGTTTCTCCATACATTTCTAGCAGATCCATATTTTGGATAATTCTATCTAGGTTGTGCAAAAAACTCTCTATTTCTCCTGTGCATATGTCTATATCTCTCCATACTTATAGGTATTCTATTATATCTGATAACATACCCTTCATTTAGCAATCCTTTTAATTCTACGCATCTATGGAGTTCAAAATGGTCTTTACTCCTTTTTGGATCTTCTCTCCATTTGAGAGTATCTGATGCTCTAAAATCACTTTGATTGCCTTGGATTTTTTCCTCCAACCCTGTTATCTGGTGGTTTATTAAATGAATCATCAACATTCTTTACTGCCATTGTATCTCTTAAATATTTTTTATGTTTTGTTTTCGCTCTTATATCTTTTTCCTCACTATTTCTATTTCTGTGTATCTAAATTTATCTAGATCTTTAAATGGTTCTATGTTTCTACATTCTGTTCAAAGAATATTGTCTTAGATCCTTTAGCGATATACTGTACAACAAATCCTGTCATCATGGAGGTATACAAATTTAGAATTGTGGTTGTCTCAAACCAGAACAAGATGGAAACATAAACTAAAGACACTGATACCAAATGGCCTTCATGGAGATTTTGAGATCAAATGTTTCTTATCTATATTTCTAAAAGTGAAAATATGTATGTATGTATGTATGTATGTATGTATGTATGTATGCATGCATGTATGTATGTTCTTTATCATAGGCTCCTACATAGCTTGACGGAACTGTACCAAACTTGGTACACATACACTTCTTTATCCAACTGTTGCTGAGACTGCCTGAGTGTCGCCATCACCACCTATTACTGCATTGGGGAATTTGCCTAATCCACCTGGGGGGCACTGCAGCCATTACTTTTGATGTGAGGAGTGCCGGACTTCTTTTGTTTATATATATATATATATATATCTCTTATATAAAAAAATATGTTTGTCTGTTTGATTATTCATTTGGACACACCTGCAGCAATTGGGATTACACCAATGTGAGGTGGTCCAGTTGGATCCTGGACAAATTTTAAGAGCATTAGGGTCAGTCAATGTTCAGGAGTTCAGCAGGTGGACCACTTGGGGAAAGAAACTTTTGAGGCTTCTGGTGGACCCAGCGGGGATTGCCCTGTAATGCCTGCCTGAAGGAAGCAAGTTAAACATGCTGTGGCTGGGGTGTAGCTGGTCCTTTACTATCTTCATTGCCCGCTTTTTAGCTCTGGACAGGTACAGGTTCTGGACTGAGGGAAGGTTGGCCCAGATGATTTTATTTGCGGTTCTTACCACATTTTGGAGCTTGCAACTGTCCCTCATGCTGGCGGAGCCATACCATACCAGTATCAAGGAGCAGAAGCTTCTGTGGGATGTTGAACTTCCTGAGTTGCCTGAGGAAGAACAACCTCTGCTGCACTTTTCCGACAGTGGCGTCACCATTGGATCCCCATTTAAGGTCCCGGGAGATTGTGGTCTCTAGGAACTTGAAGGAGTCCACTAGCAATACCACACTGTCAGCAATCATTAGCGGAGGTGCACTAGCTGTCTTCTTCCTGAAGTCCACTATCACCTCAACAGTTTTGAGGGGGTTGAGCTCAAGGTTCTTGTGGCTGCACCACTGGGCCAACCAGTCTACTTCCCATCTATAGGATGAATTCTCCCTGTCCTTGATGAGGCCGATGACGGTGGTGTCGTTGGCCCCTCAGGGGTGAGAGGACACAGCCCTGAGGGGCTCCTGTACTAATGGACTGTGCTTGAGAGCTGAATTCCCCTTCTTTAACCTCCTGTGTCTTATCTGTCAGGAAGTCTACTATCCAGGAACAGGTAGCTACTGGGACCCCTAGGTGAAGTAATTTGAGGTGGAGGATGCTGGGGACGATTATATTTAAGGCTGAGCTGAAATCAACAAAAAGAACCCTTGCATAGGTACCGGGAATGTCTAGGTGCTGTAGCATATAGTGTGGGCCCAGGTTGACTGCGTCCTTGACACACTGATTCAATCAATAGGTAAACTGTAGGGGGTCCAGCTGGGGGCCAGTCACAGTTTTCAGGTGATTCAAAACCAGACGCTTGAACGTTTTCATGATCACAGGTTCGTGATAGAGGGTTTCTTGGGGGCCGGGACGATAGTGGAACTTTTGAGACAGGAAGGGACTTTCTTTCACCCCAGCGATTTGTTGAAGATCTTGGTGAATATGGGGGCCAGCTGACCTGCACATGCTTTCAGGGCAGATGGTGACACTCCATCAGGACCCGGAGCTTTCCTGGGTTTGGCCCTTTTGAACAGTGCCTCCACTTCTTTTTGGGTGACTTGCAGTGCCTGAAGTTGGCAGTTGGTGTTCGGGGCATCGTAGAGGTGATTGTTTGGGTCGCAGGGGACTTCTTTTGTGAACCTGCAATACAAGTGGTTCAACTTGTCTGCTAGGTCTTGATGCATGGTGGTGGACTTTGATGTTTTCTTGTAGTTGCTGATGGATTGCATTCCTTTCCATACAGATACGGGGTCATTGGTGGAGAGATCGTTTGTCAGCTTGTCCGAGAACCACTTTTTTGCTAGCCTGATTTCTTTAGTCAGAGAGTTCCTAGTTTGGTTGTATAGTGCTCTGTCATCGCTTCTATAGCCCTCCTCTTCTGTCTGATGAAGTTGCTTGAGCTGGGTGTTGAACCAGGTCTTGTTGTAAATGCGGTGTTGGTAGGTACACACATGTCCTCACAGTAGTTGATGTAGGATGTGACAGTGTCTGTCAGGTCGTTCAGATCGGTTGCCGAGGATTCAAAGACACCCCATTCTGTGAAGTCGAAGCAGGCCTGGAGTTTCATCTTAGCCTCATTGGTCCATTTCCTAACAGTCTTCATGACAGGCTTAACCACTCTCAGCTTCTGTGTGTAGCTGCCAAATATTAACATAATTCAATGATCTGAAATAACCCACTAGTTGGTTGGTTAGAATAAAAATCTAGTACTGTAGGGAGACAAACAACAATCAGCAATTTGCTCTCACACCCTGGAAAATGGACAAATGCTGTCATTTACACAAGTTGTTTAAACCAAATAAATCTAGCCAACTTGAAAGAATTACCCTTTTTGTCTATTTTCCAGGTTTTGGGAGCAAATTGCTGATTATTGTTCACTCCCATACATTACTAGATTTTTATTACAATCAACCATCTATAGATGTGTCCACATACTGTACATCCATCCTCACATTGCACCAAATAGCCATGAACTTTGCTGCTTAGTCATGCCAAAGCACTAATCCTAACTATTAAATTCACTATAAGGGAACTAAGATGTACAGTTGTGGAAAAAGTAGAACAATGGAGGAAATAATTGCACAGCACAGGAAATGTGCCATATGGCGTAAAATGATAGTTGTATGAGGAAACATCTATAGTTGGATGGTTGCGTGAAAATTGGTCTAATGTATTTCCAGCTCTAGTTTGCTGGGATGTCCATGCACAACAGTCTCTAGATTTTAAACAGAATGGTGCTCAAAAGGAAATCAGCAGTTCTGTGGGTGAAAACACATTGTTCATCATAGAGGTCAGAGGAGAATTGCCAGACTGGTTCCTTTGTACCGTAGTATTCCTTACTACCGTAGAATGCAGAAGAGCATCTCCAAATGGACAGCACACTGAACCTTGGATGTGCTACAACAGCAGTGAACCACTCCTGGTTCCAGTGCAGTCAGCTAAGATCAGGAAAGTGAGTCTACATGAACATGGCAATTAGTTCACTGTACTTCACTTACTTTTATAATTACCAGCTATCAATCCAATAGAGCAACTTTGTCATATGCTGGAACAGGTGAATAGCAGCTGTTAAAAATCTGCAGTAACTATGTGTTGATATCATGTCAACATGGACCTTAATCTCCAAGGATTTTTTTCAGTAGCTTGTTGAATATATGTAACAAATAATATAGACTGTTCAATGCAATGGGGTGTCCAACCAAATACTTGAAAGGTATACTTGCTAAATTGTTACTTAATTATTCTAAAACATTGGCAATCACTGTGCTTCTCCACTTCATTAATCAAGTCTTAGTGTCGCTTCTGGCTACAATTTTTCGAAATCTATTGGAGGGCAACGAACACAGCAATTTTTCCAGAAATATGAGTGCCAGCTTACTTCTATTTGTATATATGTCAATGAGGCTGTAGAGTGCACCATACTCTGTCTAATCGGTCCTAGCACCCTTTTTCAGCAGGCCCCAGTACACGTGTGCAATATGACCCACAATAACATTATCTATTAACAAACTGTGTAAACTGTACAGGAATATCCTTGTGTGCACAGAGGCTGAATGAATGCAAAGTATGAATGTGGTCAATGAGCAAGTGCAATAGCTTACATAGCCAAAACCGCTGTTCTTCTTACAAATATTTATCTGAGTCATATTTTAACCAAATATGTTTTCACATAATAATGCGCATATCAAAGAGCAAAAAAAGGTTAAATCAAAAAGCAAAGAAAAAAAAAGGGGTAGAGAGTGCACGGAGCCTCCGTACTATTCCGTGTAGCTAATGCCCTCCTCTTTAGCCTCTTGTCAGTTGCGGTACTGGGGTCTTGTCTGCTTTGGATGTTTGAGTGACATCTGCTCTGCCAAGGGGAAGGAGCTGGCAGTCATTGCCAGCACTGTCACGTTCATTTGCACACTTTATGAAGCAGCAGTGTGGCTACTGATACAAAAAAAGGAATGTTATAAGCAGCATGACATCTCTTGGAATGGAATATTTGTCTTTACAAATGATTGCACTGCTGCCAGTACTTGACATGGTGCTCGCAAACATGTGTAATTGTTGGAAGTATAATGATAATTATTTGCATATTTAATGCTCAAACATTACTTGAGAAGGATGTTAGATGAAACATTTTTTTTAACGAATTTAATATGTTCAACATTATTTCAACAATTCGTACTTTCCTATTATAATTTGATTGGAATCTTTTGCTAAGCGAGTATGTAAAATGTGCACAGTATCTGTCTTTTATATGTATTTTTTTCTGCTAAGAAAATAGTTTCATGGCAGAGTTCCAGAAATGATCAGTGTTTTAACTCTCAAATAACACAAGATCTGATTATTCTCTAGTCTCATCTATTTAAACAGATAAGTGAATTTCATGATTTTACATTTAACCTTTTAATTTTATGAGAGGTTATTTCTGAAAAAAAAAACAGTTGATGAGTCGTATCTCTTTATTTTTATGCTAACGATTATGGAAACCATTGTGCTGTATAATCGTCCCTATGATAATTGTTAGAGATTAGTGAAAGTATTTATCATGGTTCAGAATTTGCCCTATTTGGCATCCAAATTAATTTGCAAACTGAATAAGCCCCTTGCAAGTCTCCTCCAGAAAAACTGCCTGCATGTCTGTGTGCCATCATTGAGATTTGTATGTTTAGCCCTCAATTGCATTGCAAAAGATTTTTTTCGGTTTACATTTTATGATAGTGCTTTCTTTGCTATCCCCACTAAAAGTAATCTATGGAATCTTGTTTACTTAATTACTCATTTGCACTCTGTCCCTATACCTGGGAAACAATTTACAGGGATTGTGTTTAAAACATAAAATAAATGTAATCAAAGAAACACTTTAAGTTAAAACTATTCATTGTCATATTATTTCTTTATTTTCCTCTGTATTTTCTTTTTTCAATATATCCAATCATACATTATGTATTAGGGTCTATTTATCATTTGTGACTATATTAATGATTTTCTATCACCGCTTATTGCATCGATGGTAAAATTTCTATCACTGAAATTACCAGTAAATGTTCATCAAGACAGGTGAGTAATTTTCAGCTCCCTAATGGTACTTGTTGGCATTGGTAAGATGAAACTATACACATGGCAGTGGGAAAGACTCCTTTTGCACATGTGTGACCCAGCCTTGCCAGTGCACACAAGGACTCTGCATTAGAAGCTCAGAGGTTGTATCTCATTTAAAGATTTACACACAAAAAAAAGGAAAGGAGAAAATAAATGTGTAAAATTGGTAAAACATTTTTGTAATATATCTTTAAAGGACAAAAGTGCAGAATTTTAATACACCCGTTAGCTCTGGATTCAGTGCTTTTCTCTCTATAATGCAGGTGAAACTCAGAAAATTAGAATATCGTGCAAAAGTTCATTTGTTTCAGTAATTCCATTTAAAAGGTGAAACTAATATATTATATAGACTCATTACATGCAAAGTGAGATATTTCAAGCTTTTATTTGTTATAATTTTGATAATAAAGGATTTTAAATACAGAAATGTCAGCCCTCTGAAAAGTATAATCATGCATATGTACTTAATACTTGGTTTGGGCCCCTTTTGCATGAATTACTGCCTCAATTCGGTGTGGCATGGATTCTATCAGCCTGTGGCTCTGCTGAGGTGCTATAGAAGACCAGGATGATTTAATAGCAGCCTTCAGCTCATCTGCATTGTTCGGTCTCATATCTCTTATCTTTCTCTTAGCAATGCCCCATAGATTCTCTTTTTTATTTAGCCCAAGTAAGATGCTTCTGACATTGTTTGTTGTTCAGGAGCAGCTTGACAAGAGGAATACAACATTTGAAGCCCATGTCCAGGATCCATCTGTGTGTAATAGCTCTTGATGCACTAACTTCACTCCTTGTGAAGCTCCCACACACTTTTGAATTGCCTTTTCCTGACAAGAAAAAAAAGAACTGGTCAGTTGCTCAGTGGTCCAAAGTCCTCTTTTCTGATGAGAGCAAATTGTGCATCTCATTTGGAAACCAAGGTCCCAGAGTATGGAGGAAGAATGGCGAGGCAGACAATCCAAGATGCTTGAAGTCCAGTGCGATGTTTCCACAGTCTGTGTTGATTTAGGGAGCCATGTCATCTGCTGGTGTTGGTCCACTGTTCTTTATTAAGTCCAGAGTCAAAGCAGCCATCTACCAGGACATTTTAGATCACTTCATGCTTCCTTCAGCAGACAAGCTTTATGGAGATGCTGACTTCATTTTCCAGCAGGACTTGGCACCTGCCCACACTGCCAAAAGTACCAAAACCTGGTTCAATGGCTATGGGATTACGGCAAACTTGCCTGACCTGAACCCCATAGAGAATCTATGGGGCATTGCCAAGAGAAAGATGAGAGACATGAGACATGAAACCGAACAATGCAGAAGAGCTGAAGGCCGCTATTGAAGCATCCTGGTCTTCCATAACACCTCAGCAGAGCCACAGGCTGATAGAACCTATGCCACGCCGCATTGATGCAGTAATTCATGCAAAAGGGGCCCAAACCAAGTATTAAGTACATATGCATGATTATACTTTTTAGAGGGCTGACATCTCTGTATTTAAAATCCTTTTTTTATTGATTTTATGTAATATTCTAATTTTCTGAGATTTTGGATTTGGGGTTTTCTTAAGCTGTAAACCACAATCATCAAACTTATAACAAATAAAGGCTTGAAATGTCTCACTTTGCATGTAATGAGTCTATATAATATACAGTATTAGTTTTACCTTTTAAGTTGAATTACTGAAATAAATGAACTTTTGCACGATATTGTAATTTTTTGAGGTTCGCCTGTAGATACCTTAATTGCTCTTTTTCATTTTATACCTTGTTATTTGTTAGACATGTGCCATTGGCAAACAAACACTTGGAGTTGAGAAGGAGTAAATTGGAGTCTATTGTCTAATTTTTTAAATTATTGTTGTTGTTTTTTTTAAATAAAAAAGGCATGTACCATTAAGATTGCAACCACTGTTCTCAACTGTTTTTTATACAGTACATGAAGATGTTATCAGTGTTCAGCTGCTGATAAAGTTAGATAAAAAGGAAGGTAGCCAGGGGGTGTGTTTATCAAGATTCTTTCTGATTAGATGAGTGTGTTCCTTTCATTCCTTAGCTACGGGTTAAGGGCCAAATTTATATCTGATCGCAGCATCAAATTTGTTAGCTAATGGGCAAAACCACATGCACTGCAGGGAGGGCAGATATAACATGTGCAGAGAGAGTTAGATTTGGGTGGGGTGTGTTCAAACTGAACTCTAAATTGCAGTGTAAAAATAAGGTTGGCAACTATGTGATGAGCATATACTGTATGTAACTATGACATGGCAAAATAGAAAGTGCAAATAAGCATGATGCAGCAATGAGAATTCAGGACAGTTTTATTAAAAGCACTTGTCCAAAACAAGAAACATGTGAATGCTTTCTGTGCAAGATACCTGACCACTTAAAGGGAGATTGCAGAGTCTGGAATGCCAGAATGAATCAGCTAAAGAAACAAAATGCAAAGAGTGCTATAAACTAATTTGAAAATAATTATGTTGCTGAATGTGCTTTTAATAAAAACACAGGCACAGTGCTAAATTCTTATATTGAGAATTTCTTTACAGAGTTAAACCAAAGTAATTCAGAAAGAGTAGCTATTGTGATGGTCAGGAAGAATAGGAGGAGGATATATTTGGTGTATATTCTCTCCAACATTTAAAAGAAAGAAATTTATGAAGACTCTTTATTTAAAGGTGATATATGTATTATTAAAAATGGTGGAGACATGCTTGCAGAAGGACATATATCACAAATCAACAGTATCAGTTACATTTTATCAAAGCTGTTTACACAGCTTAGCAGAAACATTAACTGTAATCATATATGGCATTGTCATCTAGAGCACAAAAATCCAGAAGCTATAATCAAACAACAGCTGGAATCTCTGAAACGGCTCCAGATATGGGACCTTATTAGAGATGAGCGGGTTCGGTTCCTCGAGATCCGAACCCCCCCGAACTTCACCCATTTTACACAGTTCCGAGGCAGCCTTGGATCTTCCCGCCTTGCTCGGTTAACCAGAACGCGCCCGAACATCATCATCCCGCTCGGATTCTCGCGAGATTTGTATTCTATATAAGGAGCCGCGCGTCGCCGCCATTTTCACTCGTGCATTGGAGATTGAACGGAGAGGACGTGGCAGCGTTCTCTCCCTGAAAAGCTCCGTAATCTGTGCTCAGTGTGCTGCAAATATCTGTGCTCAATGTGCTGCAAATAATCTGTGCTCAGTGTGCTGAAAATATCTAAGTTCTCTGCCTGAAAACCCTCCATATCTGTGCTCAGTGTGCTGCAAATATCTGATCAGTGTGCTTCATTGTGGGGACTGGGGACCACCAGTATAAGTATATACATGATGTGGCCATTCACTTGTACCTGGTGACAGAACGTATACTGGATTCCCCCACAATGTAACTTTATATCTATCAGCTATATACATGATGTGGTCATTAACTGGTACCTGGTGACAGAACGTATACTGGATTCCACCACAATGTAACTTTATATCTGTCACCTATATACATGATGTGGTCAATCACTGGTACCTGGTGACAGAACGTATACTGGATTCCCCCACAATGTAACTTAATATCTGTCAGCTGTATACATGATGTGGTCAATCACTGGTACCTGGTGACAGAACGTATACTGGATTCCCCCACAATGTAACTTTATATCTGTCACCTATATACATGATGTGGTCATTCACTGGTACCTGGTGACAGAACGTATACTAGATTCCCCCACAATGTAACTTTATATCTGTCACCTATATACATGATGTGGTCATTCACTGGTACCTGGTGACAGAACGTATTCTGGATTCCCTCACAATGTAACTTTATATCTGTCACCTATATACATGATGTGGTCATTCACTGGTACCTGGTGACAGAACGTATACTGGATTCCCCCACAATGTAACTTTATATCTGTCAGCTATATACATGATGTGGTCATTCACTGGTACCTGGTGACAGAACGTATACTGGATTCCCCCACAATGTAACTTTATATCTGTCACCTATATACATGATGTGGTCAATCACTGGTACCTGGTGACAGAACGTATACTGGATTCCCCCACAATGTAACTTTATATCTGTCAGCTATATACATGATGTGGTCAATCACTGGTACCTGGTGACAGAACGTATACTGGATTTCCCCACAATGTAACTTTATATCTGTCACCTATATACATGATGTGGCCATTCACTGGTACCTGCTGACAGAACGTATTCTGGATTCCCTCACAATGTAACTTTATATCTGTCACCTATATACATGATGTGGTCAATCACTGGTACCTGGTGACAGAACGTATACTGGATTCCCCCACAATGTAACTTTATATCTGTCACCTATATACATGATGTGGCCATTCACTGGTACCTGGTGACAGAACGTATTCTAGATTCCCTCACAATGTAACTTTATATCTGTCACCTATATACATGATGTGGTCATTCACTGGTACCTGGTGACAGAACGTATACTGGATTCCCTCACAATGTAACTTTATATCTGTCACCTATATACATGATGTGGTCATTCACTGGTACCTTGTGACAGAACGTATACTGGATTCCCCCACAATGTAACTTTATATCTGTCACCTATATACATGATGTGGTCATTCACTGGTACCTGGTGACAGAACGTATACTGGATTCCCCCACAATGTAACTTTATATCTGTCACCTATATACATGATGTGGTCATTCACTGGTACCTGGTGACAGAACGTATACTGTATTCCCCCACAATGTAACTTTATATCTGTCATCTATATACAGGATGAGGTCATTCACTGGTACCTGGTGACAGAACGTATAATGGATTCCCCCACAATGTAACTTTATATCTGTCACCTATATACATGATGTGGTCATTCACTGGTACCTGGTGACAGAACGTATACTGGATTCCCTCACAATGTAACTTTATATCTGTCACCTATATACATGATGTGGTCATTAACTGGTACCTGGTGACAGAACGTATACTGGATTCCCCCACAATGTAACTTTATATCTGTCACCTATATACATGATGTGGTCATTCACTGGTACCTGGTGACAGAACGTATACTGGATTCCCTCACAATGTAACTTTATATCTGTCAGCTATATACATGATGTGGTCAATAACTGGTACCTGGTGACAGAACGTATACTGGATTCCCCCACAATGTAACTTTATATCTGTCACCTATATACATGATGTGGTCAATCACTGGTACCTGGTGACAGAACGTAAACTGGATTCCCCCACAATGTAACTTTATATCTGTCAGCCATATACATGATGTGGTCAATCACTGGTACCTGGTGACTGAACGTTTACAGGATTCCCTCACAATGTAACTTTATATCTGTCACCTATATACATGATGTGGCCATTCACTGGTACCTGGTGACAGAACGTATACTGGATTACCTCACAATGTAACTTTATATCTGTCAGCTATATACATGATGTGGTCAATCACTGGTACCTGGTGACAGAACGTTTACTGGATTCCCCCACAATGTAACTTTATATCTGTCACCTATATACATGATGTGGTCATTCACTGGTACCTGGTGACAGAACGTATTCTGGATTTCCCCACAATGTAACTTTATATCTGTCACCTATATACATGATGTGGCCATTCACTGGTACCTGGTGACAGAACGTATACTGGATTCCCCCAAAATATAACTTTATATCTGTCATCTATATACATGATGTGGTCATTCACTGGTACCTGGTGACAGAACGTATTCTGGATTCTCTCGCAATGTAACTTTATATCTGTCACCTACTGTATATACATGATGTGGCCATTCACTGGTACCTGGTGACAGAACGTTTACTGGATTCCACCACAATGTAACATTATATCTGTCATCTATATAATAATTATAGTAGTACAGTACAGTAGGCCATTGCTGTATCTTGCAGCTCTGTGTCACTGCAAGTATCCATTCCATACCTGTGCGGCATTTTTGTGAGCAGTATATATAGTATTACAGTACAGCATTGCGGTGACTAACAGTATATAGTTGTACAGTAGGCCATTGCGGTATCTTGCAGCTCTGTGTCACTGCAAGTATCCATTCCATATCTGTGCAGCATTTTTGTGAGCAGTATATATAGTATTACAGTGCAGCATTTTGGTGACTAACAGTATATAGTTGTACAGTAGGCCATAGCTGTATCTTGCAGCTGTGCGTCACTGCAAGTATCCATTCCATATCTGTGCAGCATTTTTGTGAGCAGTATATATAGTATTACAGACAGTGCAACATTTTGGTGACCCAACAGTATATAGTTGTGTACAGTAGGCCATTGCTGTATCTTGCAGCTCTGTGTCACTGCAAGTATCCATCCATTCCATTTTCTTCCAGTGATTTGGACCAATAATACCATTGATTAGAACAAATAATTCCAGTGATTTTGTCATTTTCTTCCAGTGATTTGGACCAATAATGCCATTGATTAGAACAAATAATTCCAGTGATTTTGTCATTTTCTTCCAGTGATTTGGACCAATAATACCATTGATTAGAATGAATAATTCCAGTGATTTTGTCATTTTTTTCCAGTGATTTAAACCAATAATACCATTGATTAGAACTAATAATTCCAGTGATTTTGTCATTTTCTTCCAGTGATTTGGACCAATAATACCATTGATTAGAACGAATAATTCCAGTGATTTTGTCATTTTCTTCCAGTGATTTGGACCAATAATACCATTGATTAGAATGAATAATTGCAGTGATTTTGTCATTTTTTTCCAGTGATTTGGACCAATAATACCATTGATTAGAACTAATAATTCCAGTGATTTTGTCATTTTCTTCCAGTGATTTGGACCAATAATACCATTGATTAGAATGAATAATTTCAGTGATTTTGTCATTTTCTTCCAGTGATTTGGACCAATAATACTATTGATTAGAACGAATAATTGATATTAAGGTGTTTGTGTCGCTTAGCTTAGCCGTCCAGCGACCACAGTGCACCTCTTTTTATATTTTCTTTACATCATGTGCTGTTTGGGGCCAATTCTGCAGTGTCACTCCTAGATGGGCCAGGTGTTTGTGCCGCCCTCTTTGGTCGCTTTGCTTAGTCATCCAGTGACCTCGGTGCAAATATTAGGACTAAAAATAGTATTGGGAGGTGTTCAGAATAGACTGGAAATGAGTGGACATTGTGTTTATTGAGGTTAATAATACTATAGGATCAAAATTCCCCCCAATTAAGCTGTTTTTGAGGGGTTTTTGAAAAAAAAAAACACCCGAATCCAAAACACACCCGAATCCGACAAACATTTTTCAGGGAGGTTTTGCCAAAACGCGTCCGAATCCAAAACACGGCCATGGAACCGAATCCAAAACCAAAACACAAAACCCGAAAAATGTCCGGTGCACATCTCTAGACCTTATAGAGTAACCTCCTGGAAGACATGTAATTGTAATGTCAGAAGCAAAAGTTGTCACAACACCAATGAACACATTATATCTGAAACTAGAAGTTGAAGATGATCTCTTACCAAATAACAAACAGTACAAACATACAGTGGGGATACAGAATGTTTGCAGATGTTTTCACAAAGCCAACCCTAAGGCCAATGTTTGAGGACATTCAATCCAATATGAGAATGGCTTGAGAAGCAGTTTTTAAGGGGGGGTGTAAGATGTATTATTAGCAATATTGCAACCACAACCACCTGTGTTTGCTATACATGCAGTTGTCATCTGCTGATAAAGATTGATAAAAAAAGAAGGTTGCTAGGGGGTGTGTTCACCCAGACTCATATAGTTGTGTGTTTTCCTTTTTTTTCTGTGCTCCACGTTAAATTTAAAAGCAGCATGTGTTTAATCCTGTTTGTACAGAAATATAGAGTTCCTGTTTGATTATACTTACTGCTGTTCCAATATAGCGGATCTGCTAACATTATTAAATCTCCCTATATTTTCTATCTGTTTGCCTTTTACACCATAGGGGAAAATGTGTAGAGAATATGCTGAATCTGATGACTATTGTCAGTTTTTTAAAGGTCAAAACACATTAAAATATTTGTGGAAAAATAACCACTCTAAAAACTATTTTTATACAAATCACATGAGTGGCATGCATGCACAGAAAGGACCCACACAGGCTAGTGAAGTGCTATGTCACTGGGGAGCTATCATAGCGATGTTTTCTAGAAAGGGTTGCTCAATCTGTTTTTTTTATTAACCCCTTAGCTGGCGACATCACATGTGATGCAACCGGCACCAGAAGTAGTTCAGCTGGCAAGGTCGCATCACATGCAACCGCGATGCCCTGCTGTGTGCCCCAGCTTTAGATTAGGAGATCCATTCTGCACAAGTGTGGGATGTATCACCTCTGGCTCCCCAGACTCCAATATCACTGCCAGTATTGCATCCCAGAATGCGAAAGACATTCTGGAGCACATGCGCCAAGGATCACAGTGCAAGGAGGACAAATGCAGAGATTAGCTGCAGTATCATTTCCCCTGACACATGCTCCTTTGTGCTCTACATGTGGGGGAGGGGGGGTATATGCCCATGGTGGTGGGGGACTAACCTCCAGAGGGGATCTATCATCACCAGTGGGGGTGGGGGACTGGTAATAAAAAAAGAAACGTGATACTGAAGGGGGAAGTGGGGTAAAATAATGAAAAAAAATTCTGACAGGGTAGGAGGAGGAACAGGGGCGTGTGCAAACAAAAGGTTTTTTTTTATAGGGGGGAGGTCGGTTTAAAAATATAGATATATATTATATTTTTACTACTAAGGGGTTGTGGAGGGATACTATTATTATGATTTAAGCCCACTAGGGGTCTATTGCCAATGGGGTTGCAAATTATTTTACACAGGGGGGATGCAAAAATCATCAGTTAAGTGGTTAAATAGGTTCCTAAAGATCCAGGGACCTACAGTATTTGATCTGCGATATGCATTGAACCTAATTTGTGAGGTTATTTTATTCATGTTTACTTTGCTAATTTTAAATTTTTACAATTATTATTTTTAATCTTTACTTTTTGCTAGCTGTTCTACCAGTTCTTCGCATGGGAGTTTCTGATTTTCACGACTGTAAATATAAATAAGTGTTAAAAATTTGGTAAATCTATAGAGGTGGACATTTGAGATGTCTTAATGAAAGTAAATATTAATCCATGGTTTTTGGCATTACCCAAGGAGCACCCGTAGCAGATACAGTAAAAAGTGAAGGGGCCATTTTTGTAGTGTATTGAATTCTACACACTGGTGGTGCAATCCAAATTTTCATCCAATTGTCAGTTTGGGTGTAATCATTCATACAACGTGAGCCATGCATCGGTAATGATGTCATTATGTCAACCCCCTTTTCATCTCCTTAGGGGAGGTTTATTAAAATTCTAATTATGTAGTTTTCCTATTTCCCACCTGAAGAATACCTATGTTAAATTTTATCTTCCTAACATATTGGGAAGTGAGGACTTAGTGATGAGTGAGTGAGTGCTTTTGCATTTTTGTAGTTTATTAACTTCTACACACTGAAGGTGCAATCCAAACTTTGATCTGATTATCAATTTGGGCATTATCGTTCACGCAGCAGAAGCCACACATAGGTAATGATGTCATTATGTCAACCCCCTTTTCATCCCCTCAGGGGAGGTTTATTAAAATTATAATTATGTAGTTTTCCTATCTCCCACCTGAAGAATACCTATGTTAAATTTCAGCTTCCTAACATATCAGGCAGTAAGAGAATTGAGTGAGAGTGAGAGCTTTCGCCTTTATATATATAGATTATCTATGCTAATTTTTATCTCGGTTAATTTTCTGTTTTATCAATAATAAAATAATACAATTTTATTTTGATACCTTATTTATTAATAAGGAAGTTCTGTATACTTTAGCATTCATAGTATCTCCTACAATCAAGAGGGTATCCCTAGAGCTCATAAAAATGACATCAAGTTTCCAGATGTGTGAGCATAGACTAGAGATGTGAACTTCCGGATTCTTAGTCCCAGCTCAGTATTTCCCATTATGTTCGGATCCAAAAATGAGGCAAAACGTCATGCTCCCCGAGACAGATCTTTCACATGTTTTGGAATCGGTAAAAGTCCCTCCATCATGGTTAGAGCAGCTTTTTACATAGAACGGTAGAGGGAGAGGGTGTGGGCTGCAGAATAATTAAGGAATACTGTGGGCTACTGTGACTGTGATTAAGGGCAGTGGGATACAGTGACACCCTCAGCCTCGGTGTCATCAGTGAAGGGCTGTGGGATGAAGTAGTGTGATTAAGGGCTACTGTGACTATTATTAATACATCTAATTAATGACAAATAAGAGCTACTGTGATTAAGAATAGTGTGATACAGTGTCAACCTCAGCCTCGGTGTCATCAGTGAAAGGCTGTTGGCTGCAGTAGTGTGATTAAGGTCTACTGTGACTATTAAAAATGTAATTAATAATAAAGAAGAGCTACTGTGATTAAAGGCAGTGGGATACAGTTTCACCCTCAGACTCTTATTATCATCATCATCATCATCATCATCATCATCAGTGAAGGGCTGTGGGCTGCAGTAGTGTGAATGTGTCAGTGTTAGAAAAATCACAATTATAAAGAAAATAAAATGTGTGTGTTGTTCAAGCACTGTACTTAAAAAAATAATGTTTGGTAGCTGCCACCATTACTATTACTAATAGTGCTATGAGTCGATATGGATCAGTCATAAGAAGAGCAGAAGCAGCAACCCAATACTTGTGCAAGGCTGCTGCCATTCATGATAGTATTACAGTGTCTACTAAAGGTGGCTCAGGGGGGCAAAACATTTAAGAAAGGGCACCTGAAATCTAAATATTTCACAATGTTAAAGAAAAGAAGCAGATGTGTCACCTTTAACACAAATAAATCAGTACCATAAAAAAGAAGCACACTAATGGTTATTTTTTTAAAAGTACAGGTTTTTAGAAGTGGAGATATTGCCCATAGCAATCAATCAATCAATCAATCAATCAATCAGATTCTAGCTATCATCTGCTAGAAGGTGCTACATAAATGAAAAGTAGAATAAGTTTGGTTACTATGGCCAACATCTTCACTTCTAAACATCCACACCTTAGTAAATATACCTGTAAGGCTGAAGAAGAAGCTGTGTTCACAAATCCCAGAGGATAGCCTATGGGTGTCCATGTTTTGCTACTGTATGTGTGAGCCTGACATTGTACTCGTAAAGAAGCCACCTTCCACCATTTCTGCACCCACCTCAATGTGGATGGTGTTGATGACATACTAGAAATTGAAAATACTATTATGCAAGAAGTGCAACTGGATGAGGGTGATGCTAATGAGGATTTTGAAGATGAAGATATTGTTTGTTAATTCAGACACCAGTGGCAGCAGTTCTTGCTTGTGATAGAAATAAAATAACTGTCATGCTTGGGCAATAGACCAAAAAAGTGACCTCTTGGATGTGGAATTATTTTTCCCAAATTCTGACATTTGTGAAGACATCTGTTCCATTTGTGAGGCCAAAGTTAGTAGAGGTAGTGACGTTACCCTTCTAGGCACCTCCTCCCTGCTACATCATGTAGAGTGAGTTCATGAAATTTATTTTACAAGTTATAATAATTTGTAAAATAGTAACAATCAGTCCAGTATCATCTACCAGCAGTTTGGACCAGTACATGCAATATCCACCACCAACACCCTCATCATCAACCTACTCATAAATTATCAGGGGTAGTCCTTCCCCAAAATTTTTTTATGGGTGGCCATACAAACCAGGCACTTCAGACACAATAGTCACAGTCCCTGCTGCTAAAGTGCTTGGTTTGTAAAACTTTACATGTCCTTTTTAATATCCACCATAAGGGTGGATGGGAGGGACCAAGGAAATTTCATCTTGCACCACTTTAATTTTCATGATGGGCTGTATTTTCTGGGGGTATTGGGGATGGTATTTTTTGCATAGACAAACATACTCTAATACATTAGCAGTGGTGGATTTTTCCTATGGGCTGTAGGACTGCAGCTCACCCAGGTAAAATCTGTCACCTCAGCTCAGTGAACCTGGTTTCTATTGGAAATCTGTCCTGCCAGTTACCCACAGGACAGGCAGTCCCATTGGAAGATGTTTCCTCCCTCTGGGACTGCCAGACCAGACTGTGATTAGCAGAGAGCTGGCTTCCTATAGGAAGACACTTCCTGCCCTGTCAGCACTTTCCTGCTTCTATGAGCTACAGCTGATGAAGTCCATAGAAGTCAGGGTTATGTGCATGCGCAGTTCCACCACCGTTACTGTGCATGCATCGTCCTGGCATCTGTCAGCTACATTCTACGGGTGAGCAGGCAGTTGGGCCAAAGCAGCAGGGACTCAGCAACATAGCCAGCACTGTACATTATTAACCAGAAAAGAATACAATGTAAATGCAATAATCAAGAATTCCTGACAAATTATTGTTGGAAAAAGTGCTGGAACTACCAATCTACATACATGCTGTATATTCACTTAATATAACTTTATTGGTTGAAGTAACTTATTTTATAGCTGCTCACTCCTAACCTTTGGTGAACATTTTAATTTATTTATTATTTATTACCAGTTGTTTATATAGTGCACACATATTCTGCAGCGCTGTACAGAGGATATTTGCCCATTCACATTAGTCCCTGCCCCGGTGGAGCTTACAATCTATATTCCCTATCACATGTACACACAGACACATTCACTCTATAGTTAATTTTTGTTGGGAGCCAATTAACCTACCAGTATATTTTTGGATTGTGGGAGGAAACCGGAGCACTTGGAGGAAACCCACGCAAGTATGGGGAAAATATACAAACTCCACACTGTTAGGGCCATGGTGGGAATCAAACCCATGACTTAAGTGCTGTGAGGCAGTAATGCTAACCATTACACCATCTGTACTGCCCCATATTTGAGGTAGATCTTTTCTCTATCTAGAGCAGGGGTGGAGAACCTTTTTTCTACCAAGGGCCATTTGGATATTTATAAAATCCTTTGGGGGCCATACAAAAATTCTCAACTTAAAAATTAGCCTGCCCCCAGTAGATATGCCCCCATTAGATATGACCCCTAGTAGCACCGCTTACACACACACACATTAAAAGAAAGAAATGACACAATACTGACCAGCCCCGCTCCTGCTTCCGGACCCTTGCCCTCTGCCTGGCTGCCCGCTCCTCAGAACTATAGGAGAGACATCATGACATCTCTCCCATAGCACCGCACAGGTACACACGCACACTGCCAGAGCCCGGAGATCAGGAGTGAGCTCCTGCCTCCGGCTGCTGCTGAGGGGAAGAAGCTGGGCGCCCGCTAGTAACAAAATCTCAGCGGGCGCCCGGCATCTCTCTTGGTTAAGTGAGCCTGCGAGGGCCGGATCAAGTGGCTTTGTGGGCCTTATGCGGCCCGCGGGCCTGAGGTTCCCCACCCCTGATCTAGAGAATATGATGGTTTTGATGACAGTTTTTTTAAAGGTAAAACCGCATGAAAATTTCAGCAAAAGCACCACATTTTAAAACTGTTGACGCAGCACGGATGCCCGTGTGGGTGCCTGCGAGTCAGAAGAGCGTTGCTACATCTATAAAATGTTTGTATACCTTCTGGCACTGTACTGCCATTGTGTACACCTCTCCTATTTGCAAGCCTACTCTCCACCCCCCTTCTTACATTGTGAAGAGCATGGGTGGGGAGGTATGATATCCTTTTGGGAATGTTCTCCACCTCTCTTCTTAAATTGCAGGGCACAAGGGTGGAGGGGCAACTTCGCTCCTTGTGAATGTAGCAATGAGCTGGAACATTATAACCTAGTCTGCACTCCCAGAGCATTACCAAAGGGTGGAGCAGCAGCTTCACAATAAGTTGGCTGTTGCCCTTCCAAGTCAGCAGAGAGTGCATAGTGAGGTAAAACCATGGTGAACATGAAGACACTGAACCAGTTACATTGTGTCACTTATTCAGTGTGACCCCTATATTAATGCATGTTAGGTGACTGCTTAATTCTGGTCCTGTGTCAGAATCTTCAATAAAAGTTAGACACACTTAAGTAGATACACTATTTATTATTATTATTATTGTTATTATTATGTCAAAGTCGAAAAATATTGCAGTACACACATCACGTACAAACTACACACAGATGGCCTCCGCGCGTGTACTTGTGCTGTCGTGCGTGCACATATTCGCAATTTGCGTATGGTCGCTCCCGCGGTCCTGCGCATTAGCGCGTGGTATGGGTATTTACGGTAGAGTTTGTGAACGCATGGAAAGCTATCAAAACACATTACATATTTAATCCAAATAGTGCACAATGTACACATAGCCTCCCTGCACCACATCAGAAAGTAACAGCAGTTTAAATGGTTTCAGAACAAAGGGATTCACCTTTACAGAATAGTAGGGGACAGAACAAGGTTATAAGGTGGTGTTTGGTATCCAGCTGAAGGGTATTTTAAGGGTAACATTCCGGTGTTGGTTTGAGGAAGATCGCATGTTCCTGCGGATAGTTATGTGCAGGAGCAGAATATAGATATAAACTGTATTTACTGTACATTATGTATGCGGCGGGAATCCAGAGGAGACCACCCACAAGAGCAGTTGGAACAGACATCGCCCACCTATTCAAACCGACCTATGACCTCTCCTGTACTGTAAATGTGCATCCCTGTGTCCAATGGACAAAGAGATTACAGTATCTATTGTATTGCTTTTTGGAAGAATTGTATAAAGAGAGCCTGCTGCAGGCCTGGTCAGACACAAGACTCACAACGTTATCTATCAGATGACGGAGGACCGGACCGGATAGCGCAAGCGAATCCACTCACGTATGTACCATTGAATGTAGCCATTTACTCTGTTATATTGTATTGTATTATTTGTATTGTAACCCCCTTTCAGTAATAATACGCTGTGGTTTTGGAACCCTGCAGTTTAAATACAATCTGGTGTCGTGTCTTCATTGCCCTGCTAAGGTTTAAAGTGTATTATCATTGCATTGCATTGCTGTAAAAGGTTTAAAGTGTATCTCTGGGTTTGTACGCGCTGTGAGTACTTTGTACTGTCAGCACGGCATTTGTACGCTAAGTCCGTACACAGCACGGGACTTTGTACGCTAATAGCTTACAAAGTACGTAGAGTGTGTATTAAGTACAGCGGCAGCAGCAGCTCCATGGTAAAGTGTATTTAAGGTATGTTTAAGGTATAGCTTTCATTCCTAAGGATAAATCAGCATTATCAATTGGGGGCTCCTCCGGTTTTCCACATACTTACTACCTAACAGGTCACAGCAGACTTAATCTATCAGCAAAGGGTGGACAGAAAGTTATCCTACGTATCCTTTTTCTGGTCGATGGATGCACTGAAAACCCTACTTGATTGCTGATTAGATGGCGTCTGCTCTGTATGGTTTGTAGAGATGCTGGTAGAACTCGTAAGGTAAACAGGAAAAAAGCTATTTAAAATCTGTGAATTTTTTTTGTGCCAAAAGCATACACGGCACCCATACTTTGCATACTCTCTCACATTGTTGCCATAACATTCAAATTGCTATATTCATTTAGACCTGTGTGAAACCGGAGATATTTGTTGCTATATAGTTAAAAATAAAATAAGTATTTAAGGAAGTAAGAGTAAAATCACAAAACGCATTTCTGGCCCAGTAGTAAGAGGGTTAAAACGGAACAAGTGTGGATTGTGTTTAGTGGGCAATAGTAGTTTTATTGCTCACATTTATAGAATTGTATTTGTGCTATTGCTGACATACGATTTTGTATACGTGTCGTGGACAAAGTACGGAACTGCACACGCGGCGTAAGAGACACGCACGGTAGCGTGTTTACGCAAATTGCATAAGAAGTACGGTCGCTAAGTACAAATTGCACAATAGTTCGTTTAGTTTAAAGGTGGGACAGTAGCCACGCTACAATAGCACCAAACTACCCGGTTTCTAAAGAAATTTAATATAAAAATAAAATTTTGTATAAATATTTTTTTTTAATTGCCTCTGGGGGTAAAGCTGCCAACTTGAATGAATCCTAATTTTCTGTACAGAAAAAACCAAGTATACCTGAGTGAGCGAACGTAGGAGTGAGTGAAATTTGAACCCAGTAATTCGGGATCCCGTCGTTCGGTACATCAAGTGAGTGGAGGCTTGGTGGCGTGAGAAGGCTGACTCACGTTAGTATAAGGTTTAATACGCAGATCGTGAGGTGATTTGTAGAGGAGCGTGATAGTGCATTGTATTGCGAAGTATTGAAGTTAAAAGGTTTTTTTTTGGTATTACGCTCCGGACTGAGGGTCCCAGTTTGTACAACGACCCGTGGTCGTACGGCAGATAAGTAACAAGTACCTATATGCTGTGCGATTGGACCGAGCATTTGTGGGTGCGATAGATAGCGCAACTTGATATCCTTTTTACGAGCTTTTGCATAAAATCGCGGTATCATTAGCACTGCATAGAGCATACGCAATCGTGATTTGTGTATAACAAAGTGCATAGGGAGTTTTCGCTGGTCTCTCTCAGGAAAATCTCCAACGGCTGACACTTTACTGGAAGTGGTAAGTTATTCCTAAAAACTTCCAGTAAATATAGGTCAGATAGGGCCCTAGGTTGGGTACATTGCCTTCGCTATCGACAGTGTATGGTAGTACTGGCCAACGTGGGCGGTGAGTGGGTGAAAGCGCTCTAAGAACTTTCACCATCTATTCGTATTGTGCATTGGGGATTGCGTAAAAGGAAAAAGCCTGTGATGGGATCCAATTGCACAAGCGGTGGACGTTTTGTAACCAGGGTTCAGGTTGAAGAGCCGCGGCCCATGGGGTCAGCGAGGTTTGTTATGTGTGGAAAATATGGTCCACACACGGAAGGCTTTTTGTCTGAATGGGTACGTATGACTAACAAGGATAGGGTACCATTCCCTAGGGTGGGCAGCTTTGAACCAGAGGTATTACAGAACTTAAGGTTAAGGATATGTCTGATAAAATCCAAGAAACAAAGGATTAAACATACAGATTGTTTAAATCTATGGCAACAGGAGGGGGATATGCACAGGGAATTAGCTCGCGCAGCAGGTTCCAAACCTAGCGGGAAAACAATGGCGATCGCACCACCACCATATATTGTGGGGGAGAAGATGGCTACAGACAATGGTACATTGGTACAGGATAGGAGAGTAATTGATAAATGTACTAACCCTAACCCTTGCCAGTTGTATCCTGTTTTAAATTTTCCCCAGGACTGTGAGCAGGAAGATGAGTCCAGCACGATATTGGCACTCTCTCTAGCAGCCACCATACAAGACACTCAGGTGGGCATGGCCCAACCAACAAGAGCAGTAGTCAGGCCCCCTAGCGGAGGGATAAGTGAGGTCGTGTCCACAGGTAAGCACCATACATTATGCAGAGACAATAGCACCTCACATTGTAGAATCAAACCAGAATGATGTAATTGAATTAAATCCTGTCAGGGTGATTGCAGTCCCCAATGGGAAGACTGACGCTCAGGGAGTAACTCCCATCAGGAACATTGCCATGCGTTGTCCATGGTCACGGGCAGAGTTAAGGTCAATTATGTCAGAATTTTCCGATCCCAGAAAAGATCTAGTCGCATGTCAGAGGTTCATTAAAGAGTTAGGTAACGCCAATGAACCCACGAACAAAGATTGGCGAATAGTGCTGCAGGTATGTTTACCCTTAAATATTGACCCCGCAAAATTCATAACCGATTGTAAGTTAGACGCAGAAGTACCTCTTACTGATGAATACAATCAGGAGAATGTACGGCAAATCAATCTGCAATTAGGAGTATATTTCCCTACTGTTGTCAAATGGAATAAAATCTTTTCAATAAGACAAAAGGAAGGTGAAGCGGCATCCGAATATTTCCATCGAGCACTGCACTGGGATCGAGGACATTATAGACAATGTACATCACAGGGAGGTAGCTGTTTCAGTATTAATGGATGGGTTGAAGGAGGCACTGAGAATGAGGGTACAGACCTCTCTACCAAACTGGAGAGGTATCTCGGTGGCTGCATTGAGAGAGTCCGCTGTCGAGCATGATATGAACATCATTAAGCACAGGGAGTTACAGGGGGAAAGGCTGATGACAGTGAGTATAGACGCACTTACAACAGGGCCACATCAGCCGAAACCCCAGACTCCTGATGGTAAGTCACGTGTAGTAACATGCTATAATTGTCAAAAGGTAGGACATTACTCGAGGGAATGTAGGAAAAAAAGTACACATAATGTATACCGACCCCCTAGACCAGGATATGAACCACACTACAATGCACATATTTGGGATCAGGGACCGCGTAGGAGGAATTATGATCCACACGCAGGGGAAACAAGGAAGTACCCACCAAGGAGGGACTGGCGGGCCTCCGAAAACTCACAGTTATCCCCCTCACATATTGTAGCTGCCAATGCGCTGCGGGAGGGTCTCACCACACAATAGGGGTTGGGCCACACCTGTAGTCTGCAGCCAGTGAAGTTGATTGCAAGCCTTGGTAATGAACCTGAGATAACGGTTGATGTAGCTGGTGTACCATTACCTTTTCTTGTAGATACAGGGGCGGCCAGGTCAGTGTTAAATTCGACAGTAGGTGTAAAAACCACTGGTAAAACAATTTCAGCAATGGGAGTAACAGGAACTGTGCAACAATACCAATTGAGTAGACCTGCAGAGATTACGATAGGGCCCTTGCAATCCAAACATTCTTTCCTGTTGGCTGCATCGGCTCCGACTAATCTACTCGGGAGAGATTTATTGTGTAAAATGCGGTGTGTCATATACTGTACTCCTGAGGGTGTCTTCTTGGATATACCTGGGAACCACGCTCAAGAAGTACAGAATATATTAGACTCCCCTCAAAGGCTAATGTCGCATTCTACTGTTATAGACAAGTGTCCATCAAAGGTAGAGGAAATGATCTCACAAATACCGGGTTCCCTTTTGACCAAAGATGGACAAGACACTGGATTGATGGCAAATGTAGCTCCAGTAGTAGTGCAAGTAAAAAATGGTAGGATAGCTCCAAAAATCCCTCAGTATCCTCTGAAGCCAGAAGTAGAATTAGGAGTGTACCCCGTCATTGAGCGGTTGCTACAACAGGGCATCCTAGTCAGGACGTCCAGCACTGCCAATAGTCCCATCTTCCCTGTGAAAAAGAGTGGGGAGAGGGGTTACAGGCTAGTGCAGGATCTAAGGGGGATAAACAAGATAGTTGAGAGCCAATTCCCCGAACTGGCCTTTGAGAGACTCAAACAGTGCCTATCACAGGCACCTGCATTAGGTATGCCAGATTATGGAAGCCCTTTGAATTATACGGTACAGAAAGTGCAGGGTGCGCGGCAGGAGTTTTAACCCAGAGACATGGTGATGCCAGCAGGCCGGTAGCTTACTACAGTGCACAGTTGGACACCGTAGCGCGGTCTCTCTCCACATGCTTGTGAAGTGTTGCAGCGATAGCTTTGCTAGTAAGTAAAAGCGAGGACGTAGTGTTAGGACACAACCTGACCATCCATACACCTCATGCAGTATCAGCCTTACTGAACTCCGCCCAAACCAGACATGTCTCATCTGCTCGGTTTACAAAGTGGGAATTATCACTGATGGCCCCTGTAAACATCACCATTAAGAGACGCAGCTCACTAAATCCTGCAACTTACTTGCCAAGTGTGCCTGGACAGGCACAAAGGGTGGAGGATGAGAATGATGGTGAAGGAGGATTTAGTGCAGACACTGATACGCATGATTGTATGGAATACCTGAATCAGACTTTCTCCGCGAGACCTGACATCAGTGACAGTCCACTGGAAGGGGTACACTTTACCTTCTACACTGACGGTAGTTGCCACAGACAAACGGACTCGGGAGACCTGTGTACTGGATATGCAGTTGTAGACGACAGAGGTATCATAGAAGCTGAACCCCTGGGCCCACCGCACTCAGCACAAGTTGCTGAGTTGGTAGTCCTAACCAGAGCGTGTGAATTGGCCAAGGGTAAGTCAGCTAATATATACACAGATTCTAGATATGCCTTTGGAGTGGTGCATGATTTTGGGGCCCTATGGCACCTCAGAAATGTCATGACGGCAGCTGGCACACCTGTAGCGCATGCGTCCCACATAAAAAGACTTTCCTTCAGCAATACAGGAACCAGACAGAGTGGCTGTTATCAAGTGCAAAGCACATACTTACAACCAAGACCCAATTTCACTTGGTAACAGCCGGGCAGACAAAGCTGCTAAATCAGCAGCCAGCACCCCCATACAAATGAACATCACACTACTGATGACATTTAATACGATCAACACACAACAATTAATTGAAATGCAAGATTTGTGTTCTTTACAGGAAAAGGCAGTCTGGAGGTCAAAGGGATATGGCCAGAAATCCTCGGGACTGTGGACAGGTGGACAAGGTAAGCCAGTGGCCCCCAGAGCATATCTTCCAAGCTTAGCTGAGGCGGCACACAGTCTGACTCATCTGGGTAAAGAGGGTATGTGTAAGCTGGTGAGAGCCTACTGGTGTGCACCAGGATTCTCTTCTCATGCAGGTAAGAGAGCAATGACATGTTTTACTTGCTTGAGGAAGAATATTGGAAAGTCAATACCAACAGAGCCATCCCATATCCCTCCGACAGACGGACCTTTTCAGGTAATACAAATCGATATCATACAGTTACCACCCTGTAGGAATTTAAAATATGTGTTAGTTTGTATTGATGTATTTTCTAACTGGGTAGAAGCGTTCCCTGCTGCCACAAATACTGCTACGTTCACTGCAAAGAAAATTGTGCAGGAATTTGTGTGTAGATATGGTATCCCTAGAATAATTGAAAGTGATAGGGGTACCCATTTTACAGGTGAAGTCTTTCCGGTCATGTGCAAACTGATGGGAATTAATAGCAAGCTGCATACTCCGTACCGTCCACAGGCGAGTGCAAAGGTGGAGAGAGTGAATAGCACTATTAAGAACAAGCTGAGCAAATGAATGGTTTAAACTGGATTGTCGTGGCCTGAAGCTTTGCCACTAGTGTTGTACAGCATCAGAACCACTCCCAGGTCTCCCCTTAACCTATAACCCTTTGAAATTCTTTTTGGTCGACAACCTCATGTAATGATAGACCCCCAGGATGATTTGAAATGTAATAATGAAGTGACTGTGAAATATTTGGTTGGGATGAGCCAGCAGCTGAGAAATCAACAAAGAAATTTAAAGCTGGTGATTCATGACCTACCGAACAGTAATTGTCATGACATTGAACCTGGGGATTATGTGATGATTCGAAATTTCTTACGCTCAGGTTGCCTCATAGACAGGTGGGAAGGACCGTATCAAGTCTTGTTAACCAGCACAACAGCATTGAAGGTCGATGAAAGAGAATACTTGGATCCACTCATCCCCCTGCAAGAAGGTCGCTGACCCGGAGAGAACTTGTGACAAAGAGCAGAGTGTAGAGAATCTCGTATCACTGGAGTGTCTGTTCCTGGAAAGTTGAGAGGCAGGACTGTTGAAGGGCATCTGAGCACAGAGAGTAACAAGAGCTAGAACGGTTGTCGTACCACTTTCTTTTTCACCTCCCCCTGCAATTTTTTCCCTTTCTATTCTCCTTATTATTTTCCTCCTTTCCCCTAACGAAATGGATCGATCACAAGAGACTGCGTTTCGGGTTCTATTAGTAATTCTGATTTTGATAAGGACAGTGTGTTTTGGTGAGGGTCCCAGAGAAGTTGAGCAGGGATCTGGAATGGGTTCTGATGGCAAGTATGAATTTGTAGGATCTCAGGATCAGCACATCATTTTGGTAAAGGCTGACATCAGTAAGCGCTCTGGTAGTCAGGGAGCTCGGAGGCACTGTGAGGGGTTATTGTCTGATGAATATTGTATTTGTAGGAATTGTGAGAATATAGTTGAGGATGGGTGCATCCAGAGATGTCAGTCCAACCTTAATATCGACATGGACCATCATCCGTTGAGTGATTAACACTCACTAGTGGGTAAGGTCTTAAACCAGACAGAATGTTGGGTGTGCTCACAGGTACCTCAAGGTCAGAGCAAGTCAGGATTAGTACCATACCCTTTAGCAATAGATGAGGTACTTGAATTATGGGGTGGGAGACAGGTGGACAAGAAATTCAATATTTCTAGGCCCCCTAGTTTGAAGCTCCACAAGTATCATGTAGACAGATCCTTATTGTGTTTCAATATTTCCAATTACCGAAAACCGGGAAATTGGGAACTGACGTGGAATAACCAGACAATGACCTTTTCACACAGAGCTGATAGGATACCCATAAACTCTGAACTTGTACGCCAAATAGCCAACAGTGGGATATATTTTTGGTATAGGTATACTCGTGGAAGCAAGACCATGTGGGTTGGAAAAGTATCGCCAAGGTATTGTGCTCACATCATCCAGCCCGATACTTGTACTGAGCAGATGGGAGAACTAGAGATGGGTTTCTTTACTTGGAAAGTTTGTAATATGGTGATGTCATATTTTGTCCCCTATATTCTCCCAGATGATGCCTATTTCATATGTGGGAGGAAGGCGTACAAGTGGCTTGCCCCAAGCTCAGAGGGATTGTGTTATATTGGGAGAGTACTGACAGAGGTCATGACCATAACCCATGATAAGATGAAAGACATTCACCGCAGTGCTCAGGCTCCTTATACTCATACTCACTATGAACACATCATCAAGAGACACATCATTGATAGGACAGAGCACGCAGCCTCTGATTTGATCCACAAATCCACCGGGATTCAATTCCTTCTCGCATTAGACATCACCCGTACTGCCAGAGGAATTATAAATTATAGGTATATCCATGCGCTAGCGAACTTGATAGATAATATCACTGAGATGTATGACGACACCTTCAGGTATACGGGAAGGGAGTTACAAGCTTTCAAGAAGGAACTGATTCAGCACAGGATGGTCCTAAATTATATCACAGCCGTGACAGGTGGGTACTGTGTTACTCTGGCAACTCAAGATGGGGTGAAGTGCTGTACGTATATTACGAACAGTACTGATGATCCAACGGAGATTATCGATGAAAAGATGGACGATATCTTGCAGTTGAAGTGGGAGTTCAGGAGGAAACACAACCTTACCTTGGCGACTGTGAGTAATGAACTGACCGGCTGGGTCTCATGGTTGAACCCACGAAATTGGTTCTCAGGTTTAGGAGAGTGGGCTCAAAATGTTATGATGAGTGTAGGGAAGTTTCTCCTTTGTAACCTGGGAGTCGTCATAATTATTGGTTTGATATTTAGGTGTGTTCGAATTCTGACGCGGCGCAAGCACGGCACAAAGATGATGAGTCTAAGGAGCGAGGGCGCTGTTATAGCAGCAGACTTAATTTATGACCCATCCATAGAGACAGTATTATGATAATGATTGCAAATGAATTTCATGGCCTGTTTCTTTCACCCGTTTTTCTTTTGTTTCCCCCTCTGCCCAGATACATCCATCCGGAAAAGACATCTGCCCTACCCAATATGTTTATATGAATGTATTTTAGATAGGTGTCTTATCTTCACCTCTGTAACCTCCAGTTAATAGCACACATAGTCGACAGGTGATATCCACATATACTAGCACTCACATATGTTTCCCCCTCCATGTATCATCAACGAAATGTGCACCCCATTTGTTTTAACAAGAAGCCGAAAAGAGCTCGTAGTGTTTGTTGGCCCATTTACAGACCCTTGATACGGGATGAGAAGGATTTAAAGTATACTTTGCAATACCTTGAAGCTTATTTAGAACATATACGGCATGATAATACATTCCCCTCAGACATGGATTCATACATACATGCTTTTTACTATCCCACTAGGTCATACATTTCCTACCTACCACTCTCCCCCGACCATCCAAACTTCTGTAGATATTGTGTAAATATTTTTTCTATTTAGTGATTAGATAGTGGCAGTTATTGGTGACTGCCAAAGGGTGGACTGTCAAAGTCGAAAAATATTGCAGTACACACATCACGTACAAACTACACACAGATGGCTTCCGCACGTGTACTTGTTCTGTCGTGCGTGCACATATTCGCAATTTGCATATGGTCGCTCCCGCGGTCCTGCGCATTAGCGCGTGGTATGGGTATTTACGGTAGAGTTTGTGAACGCATGGAAAGCTATCAAAACACATTACATATTTAATCCAAATAGTGCACAATGTACACATAGCCTCCCTGCACCACATCAGAAAGTAACAGCAGTTTAAATGGTTTCAGAACAAAGGGATTCACCTTTACAGAATAGGAGGGGACAGAACAAGGTTATAAGGTGGTGTTTGGTATCCAGCTGAAGGGTATTTTAAGGGTAACATTCCGGTGTTAGTTTGAGGAAGATCACATGTTCCTGCGGATAGTTATGTGCAGGAGCAGAATATAGATATAAACTGTATTTACTGTACATTATGTATGCGGCGGGAATCCAGAGGAGACCACCCACTAGAGCAGTTGGAACAGACATCGCCCACCTATTCAAACCGGCCTATGACCTCTCCTGTACTGTAAATGTGCATCCCTGTGTCCAATGGACAAAGAGATTACAGTATCTATTGTATTGCTTTTTGGAAGAATTGTATAAAGAGAGCCTGCTGCAGGCCTGGTCAGACACAAGACTCACAACGTTATCTATCAGATGACTGAGGACCGGACCGGGTAGCGCAAGCGAATCCACTCACGTATGTACCATTGAATGTAGCCATTTACTCTGTTATATTGTATTGTATTATTTGTATTGTAACCCCCTTTCAGTAATAATACGCTGTGGTTTCGGAACCCAGCGGTTTAATTACAATCTGGTGTCGTGTCTTCATTGCCCTGCTAAGGTTTAAAGTGTATTATCATTGCATTTCATTGCTGTAAAAGGTTTAAAGTGTATCTCTGGGTGTGTACGCGCTGTGAGCACTTTGTACCGTCAGCGCGGCGTTTGTACGCTAAGTCCGTACACAGCACGGGACTTTTTTACGCTAATAGCGTACAAAGTACGTAGAGTGTGTATTAAGTACAGCGGCAGCAGCGGCTCCATGGTAAAGGGTATCTAAGGTGTGTTTAAGGTATAGCTTTCATTCCTAAGGATAAATCAGCATTATCAATTATTATCCTTTATTTATATGGCGTCACAAGGGTTCCGCAGTGCCCAATTACAGAGTACATAAATAATCAAACATGAAAACAGCCACTTACAGTTTATGACAGTATAGGACAACTACAGGGTAAATAAACATAGTTACATGATCAGCAGATGACACTGGAATAAGTATCAGGTGGCAGAAGACTGCTGGATGTGGTACAGTTGAAGATTATTAAAGTAAGACAAAGGATAAGCACATGAGGGAAGAGGGCCCTACTCGTGAGAGCTTACAATCTAAAGATTGTATATAGTATATATAGTAACCTATACCTATACATTATTACTTTGTAAAATATAATTAATGCTGTATCAAATAAACACTAGCTATTTCCTAAAATATGCTGTGTAATTTTTACAAAGATATGCAAATTTGGCATATAGGTAACTGGATATATTCTGGCGGGCTTTAGGTTGCCGTATTTCTCTATCCATATCTTGCAGTGAGTTAGGTGGCCAGTAGATGGAGACAAACTACTTGAAGTTTGTTGCCCTCTAGCTTAGATTGATGGATCATTACTGGATACACATAGGTTCTGATGTATATAAACACTAAATGCAGGTTAACCAGAGCTTTGGCATTGGTTCACAACCTACATTAATTGTGGCCTAAAGTTCCCGGTTACTACATTTTGTGCATATATGATCCTGCATCTGATGTACAGTATTGGTCTTCATTGTTATTTAGTTAACTTACTAATACTTATTAAAGATTACCTATGCAGAAATGTGCCTGCAATATTGTTCTGCATCTTTTGAACCAAATGCTTCAGAGCTTTTTCTGCTGCAGCTTTTCCTCCAGCATTTGTCTTTCTAATGGTGTTGTCCTATTGAAAAATGGTTTTTCCTATATATAATCACACAAACTATATTTTGCTGCTTGAACAGCTGTTAACAAGCTGCTAGCGGTGTTTAGTGGCAATAGTAATGCAGCTAAAGGGAGTAAGTGCTTGGAACTCTGGTATCTCATCTACAAATAAATACTGAAAACTGCTTAGATACATTATACTGTAGAACTTTTCAGGTAGTATTTTTCCTAGCAGGAAATATACCATGTAATCTTAAATTATTTCCCAAGCTCTGTTGAGTGAAGCTACACTGAGGCACCACCCTAAACTTTTGTTGCATCCAATTGGAAGTAAGAGAGTACCCTTTCATGCAGATTTGTCCAAGTACATAAATGTTTGATTTTATTTTGTGACCACAAGAGTGTGTAATAACTACAGAGGCCATCAATTCATCAATGCTTTGTGATCTCTTATCTTACAGCGGATGGCAAGATGGAATTGCATTGTATCTTCAGCAAGATGTTGCTAATTGAACATTGGGCAAACATGGATAGTATTGTGGTCTCTACCTGGGTGCCACACTTTCTTTCCGCCATATGTATAAAGCAGGCTTTTTCAACCAGTGTGCCGTGGCACACTAGTGTGCCGCGACCAGTTGCAAGGTGTGCCGCGGAGCCAGTGCAGCTTCCTGCACCTTCAGAGTGAACTGTTGACCCGGGCTCTTCTTAGAGGATCAGTCGTGCTCCGGCCATGACCTATGCCTTGAAAACAATGTGATATCACCCGCCTGCATACACATCTTCCAGTTCCCGCCAGCATACACAGCTTTCCTTGCCCACCCACATCCACACCTGCCTGACCGCCCGCTGCTCAGTATTCGCAGAACTCCACTATGAACAGCCCCCGCCACTGAGGGACAGGGAGGAGGACAGCTGATAATATATGTCATTTTATTTCTCCTGTGGGGAATAATAGGATTTCAATAGGATTTATGTGGGGAGAATAAGGATTTATGAGGGAAACAATGTGAACAATTCATGTGGGGAGCAATAGGATTTATGTGGGGAGCAATGTGATTGATTTATGTGAGGAGCAGTAGGATTTATGTAGGGAGCAACATGATTTATGTGGGGAGCAATGTGATTGTTTTTTTTGTGTAGGCCAATGTATGTGTGGATTTTCTTTTCTTTTTTTTTTACTGTGAGGGCCAATGTTTGTGTTTTGTTTTTTTTCTGTGTGGAACTGTTGGTGTGCCTTGGCAATTTTAAAATATTGTTCGGTGTGCCGCGAGTAAAAAAAGGTTGAAAATCACTGGTATAAAGCTTAACTGAAGGTCCCCATACACTACAACGATATGTCTGAGGCTGAAGTCGGAGACACTTTCCCTTGAACTCTCCCAGGATCTTCCCGAGAGTGGTTCCATACGATTCCATACGATTTGGTACATTTTGCATGCTATATATCGTATGCGATCCCAGCATTGCCTGCGGGAACCAACATATCACGAGTGCGGCACTAACGACCTAGAGGAGTCGAACCGATGCTCACGGGGCTTCGCATCGGATCGGATCGGATACACAGCCAAAATGCCCGGTTTCACCCAATATATTGGCCTGAATTCCCGAATTGGGCTGAAATCGTGCATCATTGTTCTAGTGTATGGGGCCCTTAAGGGGTCCATAAAGGGATGTTCACCTTTTGTGTGTGTCCAAAAGTATTTACCTCTGGGTCATCTGGGATGAGGTGTATGGAAGGGAGAACAATAGGCTCAGTACAGTCCCTGTTGTGGTTGGTGTGAAACCAAATAACAAGAAAAACAAATATTCTCACTAAGTAAAGTGGAATGTCATCACTGACACTTTTGGCCTGTAAAGATAAGTTCCAAGGTGAGATGTGATTTCTTTTGCAATAGCAAATTTCGTCAATAGCATTTATATGTATTGCTCCAATTTTGCGCATGCAGTGTGGACATTTGAATCTCCTCTTGTAATGTCATATGTTTAGACATCTACTCACACATAGCTGCTGTCCACTGAAGGAATAGGGAGGAGATGGGGTGACCGATGCTCTGTGGGAGAGGAAAGAAGAAGGTTCTTATCTTCTCTGCTCTCTCTTACCTATATTGCAATATAGAAATGGGATAATTTTTTGGTGATAATTTTGGAGAAGAGAACATTTCTCTTCTCCATAAATAGTGTTGCTAATCAATCCCATTGGGTGCTCTTGCAGGTGGCTCTTTCATCCATCGGCAGCATTGGGAACGTTGCTTTCCCCCTTAAAGTACAGGTGCACACAAACGTGGCGTCATGTTTGGCACCAAATTGAAATCCCCTTCCTATATAAGGGATGCTCGGGGCACTACTCAGTGTCAAAGTATTAGGGTCACACTAGTACTCCTTCATACATTCTGTCTGAGCATCCAGTGTAATACCCTGATTCAGTCCATTTGACAATTCTTCTTGCTTACTCCCTTGGTACTGCTTCTCATGCCTTCCTGGTTCTGACTTCATCTTCCTCTTTACTTGATTCTACCAGTCACCTGGTACCTCTTCGCCCACCTGGTTCTGACCTGTTCATCTGAGTGAAAGTTGTAACAACGCTCCTCACAATTGTGTTCTCTTGTAGACACAATGCAGGAAATTTGATAAAACACTTCTATAATGTTCATTTTAATGACCACTTAGCATACTTCTGAAATCCCCCGGCTTTGGCAGGGTAGTCCTACTGACAGCATGTTAATGCTGTTAGTTGGGAGGCGTGTCCATGCCACATGCAGGAAGGGTGGCTGTGGTGACCTAACACAACAGAAGTGCTAAGCATGCCCACTGGGGAGGTGGCCATGCCCACTATGACACCACCACCCCCCCCAACATTTTACAGGAACACCCCCTGTCCTTATTACTCTTTTCCTAATGTTGGGAGCTATGGCAGAGTTTTATATTACACACAGTCTAAGAGAAGGCTATGGCCAGTCTTGCACACAAGTTCTAATATATTTACAGTATGTATATAAGTATCTCTCCTTAATTCAAAAGGCAATTTTCAATATAGAATTAACACTTGTAGTATACATAAAATGTTGATAAACATTCAGTACATCACTGCTCTGATTTGTGAATATGATACATTGTGTACTATTCTGAGCAGCATAAGAAAATGAAGGGCATGGAAAACAGGTGTTTTAATAAAACAACTAGTTACCAGCCCATCAAAATGGAGATAAGAGGCCTAGCCCAAACCTTGAAAAACAGCCCCATACCATTATCCCTCCTCCACCAAACTGCACAGTTGGCACAATGTAATCCTATTACAGTAACACATTGAGGGGGTTATTCAGAGTTGTTAGCAAAATAAAAAAGTTAGCAATTGGGCAAAACCATGTAGCACTGCAGGTGGGGCAGATATAACGCGCAGAGAGACGTAGATTTTGGTGGGATATATTATTTCTGTCCAGGGTAAATACTGGCTGTTTTATTTTTACACTGCGATTTAGATTTCAGTTAGAACACACCCCACCCAAATCTAACTCACTCTGCACATGTTACATCTGCCCCACCTGCAGTGCAACATGGTTTTAACCATTAGTGTTTTTTTCTTTGTTTACTAACAACTCCTAATAAACACGTTAAAGTCACTGAGCTCTTCAGAATTACCCATTTTGTATTGCAAATGTTTGTAAATGGAGACTGCATGGCTAGGTGCTTGATTTTACACACCTGTTGAAACACCTGAATTCAATAATTAACAGATGTGTCCAAATACTTTTGTCCATATAGTGTATTTAGGTCCCCCCTTCTTGTTAACATTCCTGGCCAGGTAATGCATTTTTGCAACTGAGTTTGTAAGTCGGCTTTATAGTATTTATAGTTTTCTCTGTCCCAAAAGAGTTAGTGGGCAAGCAATAAAATCACAGTTCATGCACCTTCCGGCTGCTGGTGCTCTTCTTATTGTGCAGCCTTCTCTGGAGTGACAGTATATGATCCTGCAGATGGCACCCAGGTGCACCAGAAGATACCAGCTGGTGTGTTGTCTAACCTTAATGCGTTTTCCTGCCTTGAACAACTCTCAGTGGCTTCATCAGAAGACTATTTTATTATAAATATATTTTTTATTATTATTATTATTGTTGTTCTATATGTAACGGCCATGTGTGACTGTACTTGTGGATAAATTGTTAAATTAAAACACCTGTTTTCCATGCACTACATTTTCTTTTACTGCTAGTTACATACAGTGGGCCCCATTTATCAACGAGTTTCCTTGCTGGAAACTCGTTTTAAGTGGTAAATGGGACCAATTTCTATTTAACAAGGCTAATAGCGCTGCAGCATCACGTCTGCCGGGTTGCTATAGTGACAGGAAAACAAAAATGGCCGCCGCATCCGGAAATCACTACTGCGCATGTGCCGGTAGTATGTATACAACGATGCATGCGCAGTAGTTAGGGACGCCGGAGAAAAAGAGCATTCATCAGCGCTGTTTTGCCTTGGGGCCTTCGTGGGGGACAGTATTTTAAGGGCTGAGTACCCCTTGAATGATAGCTGCTGGAAAGATACAGGTTTTTTAAATCATTATCAGTGCCAGGTTTTCTTTTCTTTTTTGTATACTGCACTGTCCAGTCTGCACATATATATAATAAACTCTACAAATAACATCGATATAGACCAAATTTGGCCAAATATGAGAGCCCATTCATAATGTCAAGGTGAATCCTATCAAATGGATCCTTAACACTTCTAATAGCCTAATACTAACACATTTTGCTAATTTATCAAGAACTTACCATAGTGCCCTAATATGTACAGTAGCTAGACTGTGCTGATTAAAACACCTAAGGGCAGATGGGAGGGGTACCAAGCAGAGGAAGTCTCTACCTACAAGTGTACTTTTGTATACACAAATAGAAGGGACATGGGGAGGGGCTTGGATCACACACACACTAATTTTATTACACCCTCACCACAACACATAACAGACTGTTGGCAGGTAATTGTATTTTGTACTTTTGTACTTGTAATTAGCGTCATTAGCTATCAAGGGGTAGAAAAACAAGGGTGATCTTAACTGGTATACTGTATATGTATTAAAATGCAATCAGTAGCATAAAACTATTAAAACTGGGGTAACTGCCATTAGCATCATTAAATATATAGATGTACAAATATCCAGACTATACCATATACAGTGCTAACTGGAGTACTTGTTTAAAAAGGCACTTCTTAGTGTAAAACTGATTTTTTTTGTGCTTGTCATAAATGCCATTACCTATCTAGGTGCAGAAATACATACAATTCATTACAATAGTAACCCTGTATTTGATCAAATGCTACATTCTTAATTTTTTCCCCCACACATTAGAAAAGGTATAATGCTTGCACATTGCTAGAAGCACTTATTATTCTCCTTTGCAATTGTCATCCTGAAATAGTGATAGTGAAATAAGGACCAGCAGCGCTACTTGCTATATAGACTTTGCATGAGGATGCTTGGCCAGAATTAACCTGCACCCAGCAATGGTCATCACGAGCATTGGTGGCTTTATAGAAAGGAATAATCAGTTTCTCCTGTACAAAATACCTGTTTTCACCTGAAATAGTGCTTTTCTCCCTATAACAAATAGGCCCCACAGAGAGAGAGAGAGAGAGCAATCTGGGAACACACATTATATAACGGTAAATATTTATGTTTATATGTATATGAGAGTAGTAGATCAACTAGGTTCTAATTAACCGGTTCCCTGTAATCCCACTTACTGTACTCACTTTCCTTTCACTGTCAGTATTCAAGCTATACTTGATATAGGTAATAGACTCTATAGACATATGACCGTGGCATCGTGATGGAGAATAACTATGTAGAAAGAGAGTGTAAGAAAAAGAAACCAGTGCTACTGAAATAACTGAGGTTATATAAAAGAAACACTCAGCTAACAAAACACTGGGCCACAGATGAAGCTTCATCTGCTCTGGCCAAATCCTTCTTTTCTTTCCATCCTTTCTTTTCTAATAACAGCTGCCCTCTCATTCCTGTTTCTCTGCAGTAAGGAACAAAACATTGCTCTGACTATCTGTTTTTCTATTCTTCCCCAGAGTAGGTCTCATTACTGGTGATTAGCAGATGATTAAAAGCAATTCAACTTCCCCGAGTAATATTTTCTCCCTGTTTGTGACTAACGCGTCAGTCTTCAATGAACGTGCTCCTAAGCTTATTAACAGGCTCAGAGGATTAGCTGCCACAGAGTTTCATGGCTTTGGGATTGTGATGCAGCAAGTGACATGGAACCAGTTACTGAGCTAGGATGGCACCACTGGGAATACAGATACAAATCATAATATTATTTATTGTACTGCTATGTCCAATTATTATATAGTAATACAAATACTTGCTACATGAAGTTTTAGTACTTACACAAATATATTTTCTGATGATTTTTTAAAATAAAAAACACACGTGTATACACAGTATATTATAGAATAGATCCAGTTATATTATGCAGAATTACGTAGTTTTGTGCCTGGGTGTCGTTCCAATGCATGCTGAGAAACAATAAAGAAACTAATGTATAGTATAAAGTATGTAAGAAATAGGAAAGGGGACAATAATTGACATGTGTAACGGTTCAGAGCAGCATGCTGTTTTCGTGTGCCACGCATGCAGATGGGGTGCCAAATTCCCTTGCTTTGATGAAAGGAAATGGGGTTCTCCATGTTCATGTGTACATTAATGTGACCAGTTATGCACTGGCATGCAATCGCATGGCCCCATTTTCTTGGGGTCATTTTTAAATGAGATTAAAAGATGGAGAAGCCACGTTTAGCAACACTGTTCCTCATTTGGCAGGATGGGTCTGAAATGCTCCCAGTCAGGATCCCGACAGTCAGAATCCTGACAGCAGACTCCCGATGGTCACAATGCAGATGGATCCTGGCGAGTCTTCAAAACCTACCCCTAGCCTTAACCCTAAACCACCCCTCCTGCAGACTAACCATAAACCACCCCTTCCACAGCCTAACCCTAACAATCCTCAGTGGCAGCATAACCCTAATCACCCTCTCACATAGCCTAACCGTATCCTCCCCCTAGTTAATAACCCTAAAACTAACCCTAACCCTAATACTCACCTTTGGGATCCATTGGGATTCTGGGGCTAATTCAGTAAGGATCGTAAAAAGTACAAATTAGCAAAAACTGCGACCAATCACAAAATTGCGAAAGCACGCCCAAATGGAAAATCTGCAACACTAACTTAATGTTACAAAAAAAAGGTGGACTTGTTAAATTTGCAAATTTTGCGATTAGATTTAAAAATCTGCATTTTTTTTTTGCAAAAAAACTTACGCTTAGTTGCATTTTTGTGTAAAGGTTTCTGATGTCACAATTTAACATCAGCCACACATAACATTGAGCCAACCATGCCTACTGACAGGATGCGTTGAACAACAAGACGAGCTACTTCCGCTGGTGAATCCACAAACGCAGGCGTAAAAAGAAGAAAAAAAAGTTTTTTTTATGTTGAAAGTTTACATACATGACATATTAATGTTTCTTTGTTGTTATTAACATTCCTTATGTTATTGTTTAATGTGAAAACATTTAAAAAAAAAAGTGGTGCATAATTAAAATGTCCACAAAAACACAATTATTGTGGTGATGTTATTGATCATATGTTTCTTTGTCAAGGGGGAAAAAAAAACCTTACACATGTATGTGGGTATGATTTTTGAAGATAATAATTGTTGCTTTAAATCATAAAAAAACTCAGCTTTTAAACAAAAAGCCATTAACCAAACCCCCCCCCAAAAAAAATCTGCTTGTAAATGTTATTGTACATGTTTGTAGGAAAACAAGTGTGTCCTTAACAAACCTGCTTTGTTATTAACTTAAAGAATTATTAGGTTATTACTAACATATATTTTATAGTAATACATGTGTTTAAACCTCCTAATGATAGTGTGTGGACCCTTATTCAAAAGTAAAGCATTCAATACCTTTAATACCAAGAAATAATGACACGAAGACTTGAATTTGGCAGAAAACTGTTAGCTATTTATTGTACCCTAACCATTAGAAAAACCTGTAAAGTAAAATTTAAGTTAACATGCCGATTCAGCCGACATATGGTGGCAGAAAAAAGAACGGCTATATTCAACTGACGATAACCTCAAAAAACATTAAAACCCAAACGATCCTAATTTACTACAAACCATACATAGGTAATAGGTGCCCGACTCAGACCTCCACGCTGACTGCCCACCCGGATGGGTGATGACGCTGCCCCCTGATGGGTGATCTAGCAGCCTTAAAAGTCAATGGAGGTGAGTGCACCTAAACCACACCAAAACTGTAAACAACTGCAACTAACAAGTCAAATTACAACCTGCCATTCTTTTCCGCCAACAGCGAAAGACTCTTCCCCAGAGTCTTCGCACCGCCACCATACCCTCAACCTAACTCCTGCAACACCAGAAACAGATCCTCCAGGAAAAACAGCATCCCCTCCTTGGACAGATGCACACCATCAGGCCAAAAAAGGTGACTGTCACGAAACCGAATCCTAGGGTGGCGAACCACTTTCCCTCCGTGGGCCAACACCCACTTCGCCACCGCCGCATTCACCTTTTGCCTGGCCACATCAATCGGGCGACCATCCGCCACTCCTTGCCAACGCAACCTTGGCTCCATCATAGAGAACACCAAGACACAATTGGTCCACGCTGCGGCCACACTGGCCAGATCCTCCATCATGGCCCACCGCAGCTCCAAAGACGTCCTCTTCCCCAGATCTTTGCCACCTAAATGGACAACCAGCACCCTAGGGACTCCATGCTCGCTGACCTGACTGACCAATCTACTCTTCAGATCATTCCACATCATCCCCCGCCAACCAAGCCAACGATCGCCATGAGCCCCAGGAAACATCTGTGCCCCCTCCGAGGCCAAAAACCTGGCTGCCCAGTAAACATAAGAGTGGCCAACCACCAAGATTGCCGAATCGTCTTCCACCCAACCTGAAGAGAAGGAAAGGGGTAAAATCGGTTAATAAGTATCCTAACATGAGTATTAAACGCATTAACCTGAAGGATCTGCCAAATGAAAAAAAGGGGGTTTTCGTGTCTTGCAGAAGTCACGGCCTAGCCGATCTAAACAAGCTTCCAGCCAATCAAAGCAACATAAACACACAACGGGAAAAATCAAAATAATATAAGGAAAATAAAACGGGGGTGGGGTGGGGGGGGGGGGTTTATAAAATGGGAAAAAACATGTAAGAACTCAGCTGGAGGTGAAAGCGTAAAAACCTGCTGAGGGACTTTGATTTGAACTGATCAGCCGAATTGTAGATTAGAATTCAGTCCGTCAAGTCAGGCAAAAAATCGCAAAAGAACTCCAGACCCCCGCTGCCAGCAGCGGCGAGTAGCTAATCCCTGAGTAGGATGAACAGGGGAGACAAACAGACGTACTTAACTTTACAACATGAACTTATACAACGACTAATAAAACTGAACTGTTAGTCAAACAAACAACTCATGGAACTGGGCGAATATATCGTCTGTAACTTGACGACTTCCATCGCCCCACTGTCTGGATTTCTGCAACGGAAAACACCGCCGACGCAGCCGACGTCGCCGCCCCCATACGGAAAGAATGCGTACCGAAAACAGCGGGTGAAAGGCCCAAGCTCGCCAGACAGCGACTCAGCATCCAACGAAACTGATATTTCGTCAAAGGTAAACCGTCATAATGCAGCAACCACGACCCCTGCCCACCGGGCCGAACCGCTGCATATTTCGATGCCAACCTCACCGGGCAAATGCTCTCCTCCAGCGACGGAACCAAGGTGACCCATCGCCCTCTACCTACCTGGTCCATCTTAGAGCGACGCAATCTGCACAGCAAGGACCTCTCACCCACCACCACGTCAACCAGAAGCATGCGCGAGTCTGCCCGCTTAGATGGCGCTACCAGCTCCGAAACGCGAAAGGCTCCATGGTAAGCCATGGAGAACGCCAACCGGAACAAAAGCGATTAAAAAATTGACGACGCGATCCCGCCAACTGCCTCGATGACAGCCGGTAGCAAGGCCGCATCGATGGGCCGATGCTTATCAGGCGGCGTTGGCGCCACGCGCGCCCACCCTTTCATCGCCTTAACCAGAAGCCCGCTCTTCATCAGGTCAGGGACACCCTTGATTTTATTAAAAAACAAAATCCCTGCCAAGTACCGGGACACCACCGCTCTGGACCTACCCGTGACAAAAATCTGCCAAATAAAAGAAAGCATCACCCGATGCCCGCTCTTACCTTCTTGGCTACGTCCTCGGACAAACTCTTCCCACTCGCTCCAAGCTTGACCGTAAGCCTTGAGCTTGTTCGGAGCCACTGACCGCATCGCTAGACCCTTCAGTCCGGTCCGATCACCTGCCAGACATAACCGGGACCTTGAAACCCCCGCTCATCGGCCTCGGGTGCCAACAAACGAAATCTCTCCCACTGACCGCGGGACAACGCGTCGGCAACTCCGTTCTCAAGTCCTGGCACATTCTGTGCGCGGAACCATACATTCTTATGCAAGCATGTCAGCAGCAATCGGCCAAGCACCCTCAGAACCACCAGTGACTTCGCCCTCTGGTTATTAATCGCATGCACCATGCCCAGATTGTCACATCTAAACAAAATGCTGCGATGAGCCAGACGATCACCCCAAACCTCTAGCGCCACTATAATGGGGAAAAGCTCCAGCAGCAAAAGGTCCTTAGTGAAACCCTCGCGCTGCCATTCCTCAGGCCACGAGGCCACGCACCAAGACCCCTCTAGGTAGCAACCGAACCCAGAGGAACCCGCCGCGTCGGTAAACAGCTGTAACCGATCGCTGTCGACCGTCGGGGCCAGCCAGATACACATGCCATTGAAATCCTCCAGGAACGAGGCCCATACGGCCAAATCCCTCTTAATCTCGGAGGACAAGCGGATGAAATGATGCGGCCTGGCACACCCCGCCGTCGCCCTTTCCAGCTTTCAGCAGAAAACCCTGCCCATCGGGATCACCCGACAAGCAAAGTTCAAAAGGCCCAGCAAGGACTGCGCCTACCTCAGCGTGACTTTTCGCTACCGTACGAACTGGCAAATAACCTCGCGGAGCTTTGCAACCTTGGCCTGAGGAAGGCGACACGATCCCGCCACCGTGTAGATTTCAATCCCCAAGAATGACAAACAGGAAACCGGCCCCTCCATTTTATCCTCGGCCACAGGAACGCCAAAGTGAAAAAACAGCGCTCGGATGCTGAACAGCAAGTCGCTGCAGCACGGTGAATTCGCCGGTCCCACACACAGGAAATCATCAAGGTAATGCGCAACTCCATGACCCCCTGAAGAAGACTCCACGCACCAATGTAAAAATGTGCTAAACCGTTCAAAAACGAGCAGGAAATGGAACATCCCATCGGCAAACATTTGTCAATGAAATACTCTGCTCCGATTCGAAAACCCATAAAACGGAATGAGTCCGGATGCAACGGGAGCAACCGAAACGCGGATTCCACATCGATCTTAGCCATCAGGGCACCAGGGCCATAACTACGAACCAACTGCAGCGCCTCATCAAACGACTGGTACACCACCAAGCAGTGAGCCGGTGGTTTCGCGTCGTTGACCGACGACCCTGACGGGATAAAAAAGATGTTGAATGAGTCGAAAGGCACCTGGAGTCTTCTTGGGGACTACCCCCACTGGGGAAATGGCCAAGTCATCCACTGGGGGCGAGATAAACGGGCCATCCATGCTACCCATGCGCACCTCTTTATCCACTTTCTCGCGCAAAATGGACGGCAAGGCGCGAGCGGACTGCAAATTCCGGAGAGCCTTAACATAGACTTCGCCCGCAACAGGCAAGCGGAAGCCAAACTTAAAACCTTGAAACAAAAACTGGGCGTCCATACTATTCGGATACCAATCCAACCATTTGGACATGGCGTCCAACTTAATTGGCGTTGGGGCCCTGCGGAGCGATCCCGCTCGCGCCGGGTCTTGCGTAGCTTTGCTTTCCCCTCGCGCCTTGCCGGTTTCCCTTAAAACAGTTGGAGGCCGGGTGGAAGCTGCCACACTGCAAGCACGAATGTCGAAACCGACACTGCTTGCCGAAGGAACAGGTCGGATTATTAAACGCAAAGCACTTCCCCTTCGCGGCGGCCTGCCCACTTCCACGGACAGCCAACCTACCTTTCTTACCCTGTCCCCCTTCCGCGTTACTCCCCTGAGCGGACGACCCCGCGCATAGCCCGTCTGCCGCCGTATTCCGGGGCTCCTTTGCGGTTCGAGAAGCCCGGGTGACCTGGAGCCAGACCTCCACGTCCTTGCAACCGAAGTCAATAATCTGTAAGCAGTCCTGCTTCTCTCAGAACTTCTCATCATACATCCGCCATTCGAGACCTGCCGATGTGCGCTGCATATCGTGTATCAAGTGCAGGTATCGTATGACGTTCATATGTTCGTCAGGCCTATCTTCGAGATAACACGCTGCAAAAACGCAAAAACCGTCCAGCCAGTTGTCGAAAGTACGGAAAGCTTCAGCTCCGATGCCTATCTTAGCCATCGCTGCCTTATACTCCTTTTTCGCGTCCTTAGTCAGCTTGAACATATCCACATAGTCGCCCTTGCAGATCTTCCTACGGCAGCTATCCCGCAACCCCCTCAAAACTGCCGTATAATCACAGTGGACTACCCCAGGCAAATCGCGGTGCTTCTTGGCCCTGCGAGCATCCTCGCTAAGCCGCTTGCGTCTCTTCCGCCTCTCCTGCTGTCCCGCCGCCCTCTTAGCGTACTTCGACGCACGCTTTTTTGCCATAGTCGTGCTACTGACTTCGGACGCTTGCGACGACAGGGATGAAGAAGAGGAGGTACTGAGAGAACAGGAGCACGTGCTGGACCCCGACGCCGACTGGTCAACCTCACCTGACGCTGACGACTGCTCGGACAGGGCGTCTTCCGGTGTGGAAACTTCGCAATCCTCCTCATCACTCGCATCCAGCTCCGCCACTCCACGATCCCCTGAAAAAGAAAACAAAGCACGGGACCCCAAAGCCACTCCCGGGGCATGCCTAGCACTCCGTGGCAAAGACGTCCCCACCTCGCGACCGCTCTCCGTCCGTACCAGACGGTGTCCCAACTGCGCCACGGCCGCCACCCAGGTCACGGCAAGCGCGCGCTATTCGCTGAGCCGCTGACCCGTGCTGCGTGCCGGATGCCCCCGCTTCAATGCCTTGCTGCCCCCGGGGACGCTGCTGCGGCCAATAGGCCCAATGCCGCCGCCACCGTCGACCGAGCCGACGCCAGCTCACTGGAAGCCGCCTGACTTCCCCAAAATTCGTTGCCGGCCCCAGCAGGCGCCCCCGCCGAAGCCAGCAAACCTCTCCTGACCCACCGGCCGGCAGTTGCTGACAAGGGGCCCGACGACTCTAGCCCCGCCCATCTCGCTGGTGAGCCGCTGGCCCCCCTGATTACCATTGGCGGGGTCCCCCACCAGTCATCATGCCTAACCTGCACCTGCCGGCCCTCCCTACTGCTGCTGCGCCTGCCACCTGCCCCCACGCACTCGCCCTCCCCCCGCAGGCCGGAGCTCCCTCCGTCTGCCGGGAAGGCATCCCTGCGGGGCTCCATGCTGGTGCTCCCTATCCTATGTTGCCCCCCCCACCGCCGTTCCCCGCCGGACTCCGGCTGTAAGGGAGGCAGCAGGGGAGACGCTGGTACTGGCGGCGCCGCTGCTCGCACACGTGCGCGAACGGCGCCACTAGCTAAGCGCGCGGGCGTGCATGCACCTCGTGCGTGAGTCCCGCCGCTACCTTCCACCGTCCTCTCAGTGCCTGGCCCGCAGACAGGGACCGCCGGACGAGGCCCCGCGACAGGCCTCGTCCGACCCGCCGCCACTTTCCGTCCACCCCGGCCCCCCGCCCGGCATCACTCCGCGGCCGTGGCAAGGGGGATGGGTGGGGATGTAATGGGAGCACCCGGAGGCTGCCCGCTCTGGCGCGCCCGCGGGTGCCTGCTCTCTGCAACGGCGTCTCACCCTCGAGAATCGAATGTGAAGGCCGATGCCCGGCCACCTCCGGACGGCTCCCCCGTGTCGCCGGCCCCTCCTGCCGCCCGCGGCCGGAGGTACACACCGGACCAGAAGCCGGGGGCAGGGAAGACCGGGTCCGCCCAGCCACCGCCGCGCGGGCACCCGCGCCTGCGCCGGGGGACGGGGAACGGGCAGGTGAGCCCGCAGGCCCATCCGTAGACCCAGCATCCCGGCCAGCAGAGCGGTAGCGCGCTGGGGTCCCGGCAGAGCGAAGGGGGCGAGAGGCGGCCATAATCCAAAAAAAAATAAAAATTATTATGTGAGGATGAGAGAGGAGGGTGAAAGGCTCAGTACCGTTATAACAGTGAGTACTACGAACAGTAGAAGTGGAAATTGAATCACCAACCAGCTTGCTAAACAAAACTAGTGCAAGTGCAAATCAGTCACACTCACCAGAAGGAAAACCAGCAGCAAGAGAGACCAAGCTAGGCTATACATCCCTATATATACTGATCCTTCCCCTCTCTAACATTGGCTGTACTTTTCATCACAGTTAGGTCCACCCCTCACAGGAGGTTTAACTCTCTCCATTCCTATGCTGTCATTTCGCTCTCCAAATAGTTTAAAGCTCCCTTACATGATGTTAAGTTTCAATACAGCTGAATAAACTGAATTGTGGTCAGCAGCATGAGCTGCTTCAGCTGGGTGTAATGAAGCCATGATTGCAGTATACATCGAACATTCTACAACTGAGATCAGCTTGTGCAGATTTTAAGGTTAACCTGTAGTCACTCAGAAACTGTACACCATAAATGTGCGTTCAGTTGCAAAAATTGCGTATGCACCGCCTACCGATCATCAGCATACACCCACAACACGCCCCTGCTCATAGGTTTTTGTGAGACCAGACCTTTTGGACGCCCCCTACACGCCTAGTTTTCGTAGTGCATACACTGTTTTTGCTTTCTCTCAGAAGTTGTGTTTTTTGTCTTAGAAATTATATTTTTTTGTCTCAGATTTTACGTATTTTCGCAATTTTTGCAATATTTGCAGTTTTGCATTCCTTGTTGAATTAGCCCCTCTGTTCACAGGATTCTGTCCATTTGGATCCTTACCTGCCAAGATCCTGAGTAGATCCCATTTGGCAAGAGCTACAGAAACTTTCTCTTCTAGATTTTTCCTGTGCTTGGAGGTGATGGAAACCAGGCATTTTCCTATAATGTAAATAACTAAATATGTCACCTTTTGCATACTTTATTCCCATTAGGCACATGAAGCTTGTGACTTTATAAAGGTAATTTCCGGGTACATTTTGGACGGGACTGTTGCTGGAGCTTGTTAACATCTGTATGCCTTCTTGTGGAAGTAATTGGATTTATTTGAGTTTAAGCGGAGAGATATTAGGTACTACTGATATAAACTAGTGATGTGCACCGGACATTTTTTGGGTTTTGGCTTTTGGTTTTGGATTCGGTTCCGCGGCCGTGTTTTGGATTCGGACGCGTTTTGGCAAAACCTCCCTGAAATTTTTTTGTCGGATTCGGGTATGTTTTGGATTCGGGTGTTTTTTACAAAAAACCCTCAAAAACAGCTTAAATCATAGAATTTGGGGGTCATTTTGATCCCATAGTATTATTAACCTCAATAACCATAATTTCCACTCATTTTCAGTCTATTCTGAACACCTCACACCTCACAATATTATTTTTAATCCTAAAATTTGCACCAAGGTTGCTGGATGGCTAAGCTAAGCAACACAAGTGGCCGACACAAACACCTGGCCCATCTAGGAGTGGCACTGCAGTGTCAGGCAGGATGGCACTTCAAAAAAATAGTCCCCAAACAGCACATGATGCAAAGAAAAATGAAAGAAAAAAGAGGTGCAAGATGGAATTGTCCTTGGGCCCTCCCACCCACCCTTATGTTTGTTAGGGTCTCCTGCTCTGTGCTGCCACGTCGTCATGGCAACCGGGAGACAAGTGCTAGCGGAGTAACCTGAGCGTAGCTGATACTCCGGTTCGGGTCTTTTGCTGTGCAGTGGTTACAGGCTCTGTGCACGGCAGGGGATCCGGTGCTGGTTTTTGTGCTCACAGTCTGTGAGGTCTGAGTGGGGCGTGGACAGCATCTGCCATATAAACCCTCTTCTCAGGTTAGGCAGATGCTGCTGAATCTTTGTTGGTTAGTCAGTTCCTGGAAGCTAGCTAGTACTGTGTAAACTTTGTATTTGTTTGTTGCTTACTGCAAATAGGCCTTGGGATTTGGTATTACACTCTGCCAATCCAGACCTAGCAGTAAGACTGGAGTCAGTCGTTTAACCTGCTGGGGTTCTTTTGCTACTCTGTGAACCTAGCAAGTTTGCGGCTGTATTCTCAGACTTGCCTACCAAAATCCTTTCTCACTGTGCAAGGTGTTCAGGTGTCAGTTTAGTGGCAGTAAGCTGAACCAGTGCACTGCAAGTGAGGACTAGGATTGTGGAGACTCTCCTTGTGTATATTATTCCATCTCTGACCAAGGAGTTTACTGCCACACCCGTTGGTAACCCTTTAGGGTTTTGCTGTTGCCCTTAGCAACAGCATTTCGGGTTCTCTACGTATTAAATCACAACATCTCGCTTCTTTCCATCTGAGCATTCCTAATACTAGGGAGACACCCAGTTTCTTAGCCTTTGGGCTTCTCTGTTCATTTTGTGTTTATTTTGTTACCCTATCACCTTCTGTGTATGTAATGTCATATTCCCCAGTCTGTCTGTGAGTTCATTTGTTTTGCATCCCTCTCCGTTCAGACACCAGTACATTCCTGCTGGCACTGGTGTGCATAACATAGTTGTATAAACAGGACATGCACACTTTAACGAACCCATCATTTCAGCGACAGGGTCTGCCACAAAACTGTGACTAAAATGACTGGTTGCTTTGGGCCCCCACCAAAAAAGAAGCAATCAATCTCTCCTTGCACAAACTGGCTCTACAGAGGCAAGATGTCCACCTCCTCCTCATCATCCAATTCCTCACCCCTTTCACTGTGTACATCCCCCTTCTCACAGATTATTAATTCGTCCCCACTGGAATCCACCATCTCAGGTCCCTGTGTACTTTCTGGAGGAAATTGCTGGTGAATGTCTCCACGGAGAATTGATTATAATTCATTTTGATGAACATCATCTTCTCCACATTTTCTGGAAGTAATCTCGTACGCCGATTGCTGACAAGGTGAGCGGTTGCACTAAACACTCTTTCGGAGTACACACTGGAGGGTGGGCAACTTAGGTAAAATAAAGCCAGTTTCTGCAAGGGCCTCCAAATTGCCTCTTTTTCCTGCCACTATACGTACGGACTGTCTGACGTGCCTGCATAGATGCGGTCACTCATATAATCCTCCACCATTCTTTCAATGGTGAGAGAATCATATGCAGTGACAGTAGACGACATGTCAGTAATCGTTGGCAGGTCCTTCAGTCCGGACCAGATGTCAGCACTCGCTCCAGACTGCCCTGCATCACCGCCAGCGGGTGGGCTCGGAATTCTTAGCCTTTTCCTCGCACCCCCAGTTGCGGGAGAATGTGAAGGAGGAGCTGTTGACAGGTCACGTTCCGCTTTACTTGACAATTTTCTCACCAGCAGGTCTTTGAACCTCTGCAGACTTGTGTCTGCCAGAAAGAGAGATACAACGTAGGTTTTAAATCTAGGATCGAGCACGGTGGCCAAAATGTAGTGCTCTGATTTCAACAGACTGACCACCCGTGAATCCTGGTTAAGTGAATTAAGGGCTCCATCCACAAGTCCCACATGCCTAGCGGAATTGCTCTGTTTTAGCTCCTCCTTCAATGTCTCCAGCTTCTTCTGCAAAAGCCTGATGAGGGGAATGACCTGACTCAGGCTGGTAGTGTCTGAACTGACTTCACGTGTGGCAAGTTCAAAGGTTTGCAGAACCTTGCACAACGTTGAAATCATTCTCCACTGCGCTTGAGTCAGGTGCATTCCCCCTCCTTTGCCTATATCATAGGCAGATGTATAGGCTTGAATGGCCTTTTGCTGCTCCTCCATCCTCTGAAGCATATAGAGGGTTGAATTCCACCTCGTTACCACCTCTTGCTACAGATGATGGCAGGGCAGGTTCAGGAGTGTTTGCTGGTGCTCCAGTCTTCGGCACGCGGTGGCTGAATGCCGAAAGTGGCCCGCAATTCTTCGGGCCACCGACAGCATCTCTTGCACGCCCCTGTCGTTTTTTAAATAATTCTGCACCACCAAATTCAATGTATGTGCAAAACATGGGACGTGCTGGAATTTGCCCAGATGTAATTCACGCTCTATATTGCTGGCGTTGTCTGATGTCACAAATCCCCAGGAGAGTCCATTTGGGGTAAGCCATTCTGCGATGATGTTCCTCAGTTTCCGTAAGAGGTTGTCAGCTGTGTGCCTCTTCGGGAAAGCGGTGATACAAAGCGTAGCCTGCCTAGGAACGAGTTGGCGTTTGCGAGATGCTGCTACTGGTGCCGCCGCTGCGGGAGGCAATACATCTACCCAGTGGGCTGTCACAGTCAAATAGTCCTGAGTCTGCCCTACTCCACTTGTCCACATGTCCGTGGTTAAGTGGACATTGGGTACAACTGCATTTTTTAGGACACTGGTGACTCTTTTTCTGATGTCTGTGTACATTTTCGGTATCGCCTGCCTAGAGAAATGGAACCTAGATGGTATTTGGTACCGGGGACACAGTGTCTCAATCAAGTCTGTAGTTGCTTGTGAATTAACGGTGGATACCGGAAACACGTTTCTCACCGCCCAGGCTGCCAAGGCCTGAGTTATCCGCTTTGCAGCAGGATGACTGCTGTGACATTTCATCTTCCTTGCAAAGGACTGTTGGACAGTCAATTGCTTACTGGAAGTAGTACAAGTGGTCTTCCGACTTTCCCTCTGGGATGATGATCGACTCCCAGCAGCAACAACAGCAGCGCCAGCAGCAGTAGGCGTTACACTCAAGGATGCATTGGAGGAATCCCAGGCAGGAGAGGACTCGTCAGACTTGCCAGTGATATGGCCTGCAGGACTGTTGGCTTTCCTGTGTAAGGAGGAAATTGACACTGAGGGAGTTGGTGGTGTGGTTTGCAGGAGCTTGGTTACAAGAGGAAGGGATTTAGTGGACAGTGGACTGCTTCCTCTGTCATCCAAAGTTTTTGAACTTGTCACTGACTTATGATGAATGCGCTGCAGGTGACGTATAAGGGAGGATGTTCCGAGTTGGTTAACGTCTTTACCCCTACTTATTACAGCTTGACAAAGGCAACACACGGCTTGACACATGTTGTCCGTATTTGTGTTAAAATAATACCACACCGAAGAGGTGATTTTTTTTGTAATTTGACCAGGCATGTCAATGGCCATATTCCTCCCACGGACAACAGGTGTCTCCCCGGGTGCCTGACTTAAACAAACCACCTCACCATCAGAATCCTCCTTGTCAATTTTCTCCTCAGCGCCAGCAACACCCATATCCTCATCCTGGTGTACTTCAACAGTGACATCTTCAATTTGACTATCAGGAACTGGACTGCCGGTGCTCCTTCCAGCACTTGCAGGGGGCGTGCAAATGATGGAAGGTGCCACCTCTTCCCGTCCAGTGTTGGGAAGGTCAGGCATCGCAGCCGACACAATTGGACTCTCCTTGGGGATTTGTGATTTAGAAGAACGCACAGTTCTTTGCTGTGCTTTTGCCAGCTTAAGTCTTTTAATTTTTCTAGCGAGAGGATGAGTGCTTCCATCCTCATGTGAAGCTGAACCACTAGCCATGAACATAGGCCAGGGCCACAGCCGTTCCTTGCCACTCCGTGTCGTAAATGGCATATTAGCAAGTTTACGCTTCTCCTCAAATGCTTTTAATTTTGATTTTTGGGTCATTTTACTGAACTTTTGTGTTTTGGATTTTACATGCTCTCTACTATGACATTGGGCATCGGCCTTGGCAAACAACGTTGATGGCATTTCATCGTCTCGGCCATGACTAGTGGCAGCAGCTTCAGCACGAGGTGGAAGTGGATCTTGATCTTTCCCTATTTTACCCTCCACATTTTTGTTCTCCATTTTTTAATGTGTGGAATTATATGCCAGTATCAATAGCAATAGCCTACTACTATATATACTGCGCACAACTGAAATGCACCACAGGTATGGATGGATAGTATACTTGACGACACAGAGGTAGGTAGAGCGGTGGGCTACTGTACCGTACTGCTATATATTATATACTGGTGGTCAGCAAACTGTGCAAAACTGAAATGCACCACAGGTATGGATGGATAGTATACTTGATGATACAGAGGTAGTTAGAGCAGTGGCCTTCTGTACCGTACTCCTATATATTATATCTCGCGAGAATCCGACAGCGGGATGATGACGTTCGGGCGCGCTCGGGTTAACCGAGCCATACAGGAGAATCCGAGTATGCCTCGGACCCGTGTAAAATAGGTGAAGTTCGGGGGGAGTTCGGATTCCGAGGAACCGAACCCGCTCATCTCTAATATCAACACATCCTATCCCGACTCTCCAAGGATTTTCATGTCATATTGCTCCTGAGATATATTTAATAGTTCATGTGACAATGAGAGTCCAAAATGTTATGCTCATTTTAAATATTTTGTTTTTTATATAGTTAGTTGAGTGTACAATAACTATATTGCATACACGCTGATACATAGTCATGCACACTTTTAAATGTTTTGTGTTATTAATGTTATTGTATTTGTGCTGTATAGATTACAGGGGGGCATCTCCATCCCTACCCTAATTAGTGATTACTGCAGACACCCTTCTTGGCAAACTGTGCACAAGTTTCTGAACAGCAGGCGGTACGTTTTGCCATTCTGCCTTAAGAGCAGTGAGCAACTGCGATACTGAAGAAGGTCAAGTCGGTCTAGAACGCCATCCGTTGCTCCAATTCATCCCACAGGTCCCCAATGTGGCTAAGATCTGGAATCTGAGTTACCGAATTTTTTGTATACCAGTCCAGCGTCTCCCTGGAAACATGACATCACCCAGCCTACGATGATCCCCTTTTCAAACTCGGTTAGCACTTTCTGGCAAGCCATTTGTTTGCAAATTATCTAATCAGTGCCCCTCTACCTGTTTTTCACAAACACGTGTCTTCTGCAGGAGCACACCATTTTGCATACGTGAGGAAGGGAGGAGTTATCTAATCACTTTTGTCTAGATAGTGTAGTTTCCATGTCTGCTTACGTTATGCTCACTGCAAGGCTCAAGTGATCAGCACTATAAAAGAGTAGTGAGCAGTGTCGGACTGGGGCATAAAAGGCCCATGCTTAGGGGTGTGGCCAATCTTCCGAGGGGGTGTGACCAGCCACCATATAGACTTGGCTAACAATCAAAGAGAGTACAGTGTAGTGCACTGTAGAAAAAACAACATACAGTAGTTCTGTGCAGTATAATTTAACAATTAACATACAGTATGTTTAATGTATTACTCAAATTCACAGTCTGAAAACTGATCCCTAGAGGAGGGGGTGGGCCCTCAAGCAGTGGGGTCCACCGGGGGTGTCCTCTGTACCCCTGTGGTCTAGTCCAACCCTGGTACTGAGGATAAAAAAATAAATTGTAAATATTGAATAGTAGTATAATAGTTTATTTTATGGTTTAACTCGTTTTTGTTTATTTTTTAGTTATTTTTAAAGCAGCTGAAATACAGTATATGTCAGCTAAGACAAGGGCTGGCCAGCATATTTTCAATTATAATTGTCAGACCCTTTCACATCAGACCCATCAACATGTCCCTTATACCTGTATGTCATCAGACCCACCCAGATGACCTTTTTATGCCATCAGACTCCTCCACATGCCCTATACATAACATCAGAACCCTTCACATGTCCCCACTTTATGCCATAAGACCTTTCCTTATGCCCACTTTATGACCTCTCTATATGACCTTGTATGCCATGAGAACCCTCCAAATGTCCCTTACATGTCATCGCACCCCCGCCACATTCCCATTGTATTCCACCAGATTCCTCCACATGCTCTTTATATACCATGTGACTCCCCCACATGCCCCTAATGAGCTATCAGGGGTTGCTATCAGACCCTCCAAATGCCTCTTATATGCCATCAGACCCATACACATGACAATTGTATGTAATAAGACTCCTCTACATGCCCCCTATATGCCCTCAGACACTTTCAAATGCCCCTTTTATGCTATCAGACCCCTTAGCATGCCCTTTTTAAGCTATTAGTACCCACCACATTACCATGTAATGCCATCAGATTCCTCCACATTGTGGTTATTTGCCATCAAATCACTCCACATGTCCCTTATTTGCCATGAGATCCCTCCACATGTCTCTTTTATGCCATCAGGCACCACCACATAATTCTAATATGCTATTATACCACTATGAACTTAAAATTGATAAGGTAGCCTGTCCAAATAGAAATTTCTTCCTGCTATTTAAAAAAATATTAAACATGTATTAATAATATAATAAAAGACTAAACATTTATTTCTTTTAACTGAGCTTTGCTTCTGTTTTTCTTGCTTCCTGTCTTCATGTGCTTGTTTTTTTTTGTTCGTGGGGGCAGCCAGGGGACAGACATTCACTGGTCCTACCTATGTGGGAATCCCCTACTGACAAAGGCTCCCATAGAGGATATGTCATTGATATATTTGAATATTAATGAATATTAGAGCCTCCTGGTAACATGCCCCATTTCCCCCATGATGTCCCAACAACGGTCCATCGCCACCCCACCCACTCCGCGAAAACACCTCTACCTGTCAATCAGGTAGATGCATTCACAGCCAATGCAATCGCATTGGCTGGGCCACGCATGCACAGTATGGGACCTGTGCATAAGCATTGTGATGCGACCGGAATATGCACCTAAATCTCTAATTAGATTCATCAAATTGGCTTTAAAGTTCAAAACCCTGTGGTATATTTTAGACTTATTTTAGAGACTATAAATAACTTTAACCTTGAAACTCAAACTTCAAAGTATGGATTCTGCCATGGTAGTCTAATAAAAATCGAACTGGACTAATAATCATGATCATACCACAAACAAGTTTGAGGCCAAATTCAATCAAACTTGAATTGCTTAGAATATTTCAAGAAAGAACCTCTATTTGGAAGAACACCTTTTGTAAAAGTAAACCTTGCTATAATGGTCTGGGCAGGTACTCTAGGTTGCTGCACAACCCGAATTTGTGTTTACAGGGTCTGTCTCAATTTATGGATGAAAGGATGGATGCTATCCCATAATTTGGAATTAGCAAAGACCTATTACAGAGGCACAGAGTCTAACATATCAGTGGTGTTCACCAGAGACCCTTTAAGGAGGTTACGGCCCTCTGTCTGGGTTTCCAAGTATGAGGCTAGTATATACTTGAGCTTGTATAGATAATACACTGTGAGGCATATAGTGATAAAATTAACTCACAATATACTGGGTCAGGGCAGGGAGCAGACACTAGGATGGAAAGATCAGGAACAAAGCACAGGGTTTCACAAGCACAGAGGCTATAATACTGGAGCTAGGTAATGGAGCCTATACTCTGGCAAAGAAGTGTACTAAGGGACTTCCATTTATAGGTGGAGATTTAGTTTGGGTGCCAATGTGATGTCTGCCCATTTAAACACAGTGCTGAGCAGCGTATGCTTTCCTATGGGAGCCACCCGTATACCTGGAAGAGAGAATAGATGCTGCAGCTGGAGGAGGAGAACTGAATAGAACTACAGCAGAAGACACCAGGGATTCCCCACCTACTTTAGGAGCCGGAGACCAGCATTGCTGGACCCAGTAAGCGCTGGGGTCCAGCGTGCTATGACAGGGTCTATCACAGAGACCACCCAGTCTTTACTAAGAATCACTGCAATGTTGGATGAGCTTCTCTGCCAGAAGTCCACAGATTGTGACCTTCTAGCTGCCCCATAAGATGATGGTGTGTATAGATCACCAAGCAAACATGTAGTCAGGTGTTCAGAGATCAAGGTCACAGATAAAAATCAGCACAGTAAACAAGCCGAAGTCAAGGGGCACAGATGGGTAACTGGACAGTGAAACAAACCAAAGTCAAGGTGCATAGGCAGGAAACTGATTATGGTCAGGGCAAGCAGAAATCAGTACACATGAACCAGCAGATGATGGGCATGATTCATAATTGTAAGTAAAGCAAGAAATCAAGTAACTTTGTGTCTGGAACAAACCATGTTGCCATGCAAGGGGAGCAAATATATTTATATTTTTTTCTGTGCAGGGTAAATACTGGCTGCTTTTGCGGGTAGCCCATAAATGCCAAACAGCTTTATTTTTACACTGCAATTTAGATTTCAGTTTGAACACTCCCCACACAAATCTAAATCTCTCTACACATTACTGTACATCTGCCCCACCTGCAGTGCAACATGGTTTTACCCAGTTGTTTCCTTTTTTGCTTTACTTACAAACATGAATCAGGCCCAGTGTAACAGATGCTGGAGGAGCAAGATGATGTGACCTATAATTCTGGCACTTGAACCTTTCTTAATTATGGAGGGGATTTGAAATTGATGCCAACATGACGTCATGTTTTTGCTCGCTTGTGCTTTTAAGGCTGGATTATTTAACTGATTTAGTTAATTCATCTAATCTGTAATTTTTCTGATTCAGTTGATAAAATGATTCCAGGACATCTGATTGAGGCTAGAGATAGCACCATCTTTTTATTTTTATAAATACCTCCCGCTCTCTTTGTGACTTGAATACAATATTGAGATGAGTAATATTTACTGCTTGATTGCAATGTGTACTTGTCATGTTTGTATGTACAATATATTTTATATTATATTATATTATTTTATATGTACAATAACATATAATGCATAAAAACCTTTGCTCCATTCCATTAATTCTGTACTTGAGTTTTGAATGAAACATTCTGTTACAATACATTTTTATCAGTTTCACTCCTTTTTATTTTGGATATTTTTAAGGAAGCTTTTTAGCTATGCATATAATTAAAAGTCATGAGAGCAATACAAAATATTAATTATTTAAACATAATAACAATACACCCTGTTTTTCCCCCACTTTAAAATAATTGATTTCCAGCATTAAATAATCATTAGCAATATGTAATAGTACTGGTGTGAATATTATGTAATAGTATAGTAAAAACACATAAAATGACTGGGTTAGACAGCGGGATTATGCTGCAGTGAAATAGGTGACATGTACAAAGGGATACACTTTCTGCTTGGCTTCATTTCTGTGTTTAGTGAAGAATTCTCACTCATCAGAATGCTGGGTAAGCTGCAGACCTATCAGTGGTTATACCTTGATCTGCCAATTTAGAAGCTCTCTTCAGTCTCCTTTTAGATCTGAGTTTAAAGTCATTTTAGTCATAAGCAAAAATCCATATTTTTAAGGATTCTGGGTAAATAGTTCTTTGAATACATTACCGCCGTCCTGAACACATACAATATATTTTTGTCAGATTGAGCAGATTCAGCAAAATAAAATGAATAAAACAACAACAACAAAACCATCTAACCAATATGATTGAAAATACTGAATATGATATATGACTTCTCGATGAAATGTAATATGGTGCTGGTTTCAGTGAACAAAAGATGTTGATAATGCTATTGCTTTAGTGACTTTTGTCAAGTTATTCTCCAAATTACTATTGCATGCAGTAAATATTGGTACCAATCTGCAATGTCTGCATGTCATAGGTCAGACTGGCACACAACAAAAATGAATTTCTTGTTTGTGAAGTTCCCTAAATTCTCTAAGATGTGTAGAATGTACATAAGGAGAATCACATTTTGTTTCATTGCTTATGCTATTTTAACTGGAAAACAAAGTAACGTTTTTTTATATAGCAACCTTTGCTGCACTTGTACTTAATGTTATAAATTATAACACAAACATTGTGCTATTTTGAAATATGGTGGGTGGCTTTCCATTGCTGACTTTGACATGAATTATCCAGGGCCGGTTCTAGCCCTTGTGGCGCCCCGGGCGGAAAATAGGGGCATTGTTTCATACAGGCGCGTGGTCAGTTACGCCCCCTGTAGAGTTGTGCCCCCATTTGTGCCCCCAGTAGCACCATTTGTGCCCCCAGTAGTGCCATTTGTGCCCCCAGTAGTGCCATTTGTGCCCCCAGTAGCGCCATTTGTGCCCCCAGTAGCGGCGCAAAAAAAAAAAAAAAAGAATACTTACAATACACGCTCCTGAGTCCTGACCGTTGCAGACCTCCGCCGGCGCCGCTCCTCTCCTCGGATCTATGGGAGAGATGTCATGGCGTCTCTCCCATAGCACAGCATAAACACTAGAGGTCAATCATGACCCCTAGCGTCTGTGCCAGTCCCACAATGCTGTGCGGTGCGCGATGACATCACACTTTCTCGAAGTAGCTCAAAATGTGTATGGTTGTTGAGTTGCCTCCCACAATATGGATTAGGGTCAGTTACTACAGTATATATTTTTACCATTATCTTATAGAGGAACTTTGGTGGTAACCTTCTAGAAGCACAAATATTGCTGTACTACTGTATGCCATAAACTAAATGACCATCATTATATAGACAGGGTCACGGATGGTACTAGGGTGTTAAGCAGGGCCAAATAAGGCTGGTGGGGGCACTGGGCAATGAAGGTGTTGGGGCCCCATGAGAGAGAGAAAGAGAAAGAGAGAGAGAGAGAGAGAGAGAGAGAGAGAGTGTTTGTGTGTGTACTTGCCACTCAGGACAGTCTCCCAGTGTGGACACGACAGGGGAAACTTTACTGCACAGATCGGATTGCAAGATCTTGGAACAAGAGCCACATAGAACGGAACAGAAAGCAAGGGTAATGGAGAGAGAGCAGGGAGCAGGGATTGAGACACACTTTGCTGTGAGAGCACAGAGCTGGACACATCTCAAAGCAGCGCTGCAGGACAAGCACTGACCACCGCAGACCTGGACGGGTCACAATGCTATGCATTACAGCCCAAGCCGCTCTCCTCCTCCTCTCTGCCAACCACTCTGCCCAGAGATTTTAAGGTTTGTTAAATCATACTTGGCGTTGATTGACTGCCATCGTCTGTGGCAGGTGCTGTATTCAGCTCCAGGGCCCTGGTAATTACCGACACACTGTGGACCCTCTTTGTTCAGAGGCCCTCGGGACAGCCACACTGTTGCCCTCCCTATTAATCTGGCTATGATATTAGGCATCCCCCTGCATACTAATTTGCACCCACCTACAAATTGGAGAGGCAGTGGGTGACAGACAATGGGTGACACTGGGAAGAGACAGTTGGTGACACTGGGGAGAGGTATTGGGTGACAGTTAGTGGGTAATGCTGGGACAGACAGTGGGTAATGCTGGGACAGACAGTAGATGGAGTAGAGAAGGAAGTGTGCATCCACACTCACCTGATCCAATTAGGATCGAATAAATAAATATATATGTGATATTAAGTGACCAACTTATAAGGCATCATGTAATATGGTATATTCCTTTACTAATTCACAAAGTTGGTGTATCCCAAAGTTAGTTTATAAATGATACACCTGACTCCCTAGAGTCAGGTGTGTCAGATATGAACCGAAAGAAGTGTGTCCTTTTACATAACTGTTGCTATGAGGTTACCAAGAAGAAAAAAATAATGTTCTTTCTCTTTTAATGCATACTGTATAAATAAAAACTGATGTTTTAATCGGACCAATAATTTTTTCAGTCAAACAGTGCACCAACAAAAAGAGTCTTCTTGTCCTACTTTTGGTTCATATGAAAGACAATAGATGACAGGCAGTGGGTGATGCTGGGGAGAGCCAGTGGGTTACACTGGAGAGAGGCAGAGGATGACATTGGGGAGAGGCAGTGATCTACAGGTAGTGGTTGATGCTGGGGAAAGGCAGTGGGAGACAGGCAATGGGTGATGCTGGAGAGAGGGAGTGGGAGTTTCTGGGGAAAGGCAATAGGGTGACACTGGAAGAGGCAGTGGGTGATGTTAGGGAGAGGCAGCGGGTGACAGGCAATGGGTGACATTCAGTGAGTGATGCTGGGGAGAGGCAGTGGGTGATTCTGAGGAGAGGCAGTCAGTGACAGGCAGTCAGTAACAGGTGGTGGATGATGCTGGGGAATGGCAGTGGGTAACAGGCAGTGGGTGATGTTGGGGCAGGCAGTTGGCGACAGGTAGTAGATGACACGCAGTTGGTGATGCTTGGGAAAGGCAGTGAGCGACAGGCAGTACGTGATGCTGGAGAGAGGCAGTGGGTGATGGGCAGTGGGAGAAGATGTAGAGAGGCAGTGGGCAACACTGGGGAAAGGCAATAGGTGACAGGGGGTTGGAGACACTAAAGAGAGCAAAAAATCTTGACCAGGTACACTGCACAAATAATACAATATAAAATAGAGAAAACCCCTTAATTTATCAATCTTCTCTGTATTTACAGATTAAAAAAGGGGGAGCAACCATGGAAAAAAATATAAATTCTCAATACTGGGAGAAGAAAATCATTTTCTTATATGGGTTTATGATTTTTTTCTAGGCGCACCATATTAGAGAATTTTTATCTTTCCTCCATGCAATATTGACACTGGTGAGAGATAGTAGGTGACAGGCAGTAGGTGACAGACAGTGGGTGACATACAGTAGGTGATGCTGGAGAGAGATAGTGGGTAACGCTGGGAAGAGTCAGTGGGTGACAGGCAGTGGGTGATGCTGGGGTGAGGCAATGGGTAACAGGCAATGGGTAATGCTGGGGTGACACTGTGTTTGCATCCCTGATTGTAATAAAATAAACCACCATAATGAGGGTCCAACAGAGCTATGTCACAAGGTCAGTGATTTTTTTTTTAAGTATGCACAAAGGACCAATAATGGATAGGGATCCTTTGGATCTCTCTCCAGTGAATTTTGTGAAAAGTAGTCTATAGGCTTCTTACATTTTCCAGAGCTTCATGCATGTGGCCACATCACAACTCCATAGAAACCTGTGGGGACATCTGTGCCACAGTACTGCAGCAGACATCTCCAATATCTGCTGTGGACACGTTTCAAACATACGGTGAAGATATATATGCAGTAAAAATTCAGAAAATTTCTATTTAGTTAATTTGGATGCAATATCAAAATTGGATGATAATCCTAAAACTGCACTGAATAAGACAGGGTTAATGTACTGTATATGTTTTGATTTCATTGTTTTCATTGTACTGTATGTTTCAGTAATTTCAACTATTGAATACCAAGTACAATAACAACCATATGTAGTTAAAGGTACTAGACTAACTAGAGTTAGTGAACTTTAGGTTACATCAGGCATGTCCAAACTGCGGCCCTCCAGCTGTTGAGAAACTACACATCCCAGCATGCCCTGACACAGCTTTAGCATTCTCTGACAGCAAAACTGTGTCAGGGGATGCTGGGATATGTAGTTTCACAACAGCTGGAGGGCTACAGTTTGGACATGCCTGCTTTACATGATTGTCTTGTATGTGATTTAGCTCTTGCTATCTGTTCAAATGTTCTTATTATTTTAAGTATACACCTAGTATTGTTTTACAAAGTATATTTTTGATAAATAAGACTTTTTAGAAATATAATGCATCTTGAGGTCTATTCATGAAGCAGTGAAAATAGTGGAAAGTCGAGAAGTTGCCCATGGCAACCAATCAGCTGCTACTTATAATTTTATAGAATGCACTTAATAAATGTTACATCAATGCTTATAGGTTGCCATGGGGAACTTCTCCATTGGCTCTCTTCTCTACTCTTTTCACTGTTTCATGAATAGACCACCTTATCTCATTAATTCATGAATAAACCACCTTATCTCATTAACAAAATGTGTCAGAGTGTCTTCTGCATTTGGATTGTGTGGATAATTCCTGTTCTCTAGTGGGTTGGGGAGGAGGTTACCCCAAATCTCTACATTGTATTTGTGGTCTTGGACATTTCCCTCTGAAAACTTTACAGCAAGATTTTGGTGGAAGTACTAAAACATGTTAAGAAGGTGATAACACACCACATAGCTTCAAACACATATCATTAACCAGAAGGAGTGTTGCACACATCACATGTTGGTAATAGCAACGTGCATCTCCTTTGTCTACTGGTACATGAAAATACTTGTAGCAATGCTACAACGTGTGCCGTAGACAGCCAGCCACAACTGCAATTGCAGCAGTGGTCAGCAACTGCAGAACACAAGGCACCTGAACCTGGTATGCTCTTTCACAGACCGTGCCTCATTAAAGTTGTGCCGGACAGAAGTGTGTGGGTTCAGCAGGTGTGTGTAATTAGTCAGGGGCATCATTCACATCCTAAACCACTTTACATTTCACTTACAATACATAATTAATTGAAACTATTATACAATGGACTTTCAGTAGCTTATGTGTCTATTTAGCAGTTATAACAACCATCAGTGCCTAGCGCTAAATGATATATATATAGCTGTAGTAAGAATACCTCTAATACCTCAGACACCAATTAGTCAGATATTTTTTTTTATATAGCAGCAGAGGAGTGATTGGCTTGTGGATAAAGCCAAAATTCACCTGAAGCAATCAAGTGTAAAACAAATAGAACAACTTTTTTCTGCCTGCGCTATTTAATTAAAATGAAGCAATAAGACATGAATAAACTTGATACACAAATCTATAATATTTAAAATGAATTTTATATATGATACTAGTCATTAGAGATTAAAACTCATTATAAATATTAAGACAGGGATAGGAGAGGTTAAAAAACACACTGCCACCAATAAGCACAACAGCTAGTGATTTGCAAATGACAAGTCCAAAAACTAGTAAACTTATTTTGCAGTTAGCACAAGAGAACCATAAAAAGTACATATCCAAAACAATGGCCCTCATTCCGAGTTGATCGCTTGCTGCCGTTTTTCGCAGCGTAACGATCAGGCTAAAAATCGGCTGTTCTGCACATGCATATGGTATGCAGCGCGCACGCGCAAAGTACTTTTACACAAAACTATGCCGTTTTACACAAGCTCGAGTGACGCTTTTCAGTCGCTCGAGTGTTCGTAGTGTGATTGACAGGAAGTGGGTGTTTCTGGCGGAAACTCAGCATTTTCAGGGAGTGTGCTGAAAAACGCAGGAGTGCATGATAAAAACGCAGGAGTGGCTGGGGAAATGGGGGAGTGGCTGGCCAAACGCAGGGCGTGTTTGTGATGTCAAACCAGGAACTAAACAGTCTGCAGTCATCACACGGTAGGAGTAGGTCTGCAGCTACTCTGATACTGCACAATTTTTTTTTATGGCAATGCTGCAATCCTTTCGTGCGCACTTCTGCTAAGCAAAGATACACTCCCAGAGGGCAGCGGCTTAGCGTTTGCACTGCTGCTGAAAGCAGTGAGTGATCAACTCGGAATGAGGGCCGATGAACGATACACAGTCACAGAACACTACTACCACAGCACCCTACAGCAGCAAGATGCAGCACAAGAGAAACAATGTACTAGTAACTATTACTGAGCAGCACAAAAGCACTCTGGAATGGTCACCCCCCCAGATACCACTGTGACTGGAATGATGATGAACAATACACAGTCACAGAACACTACTACCACAGCACCCTACAGCAGCAAGATGCAGCACAAGACACTGTACTAGTATTACTGAGCAGCACAAAAGCACTCTGGATTTGTCACCCCCCCAGATACCACTGTGACTGGAAAGATGATGAACGATACACAGTCACAGGACACTACTACCACAGCACCCTACAGCAGCAAGATGCAGCACAAGAGAGACACTGTACTAGTAACTATTACTGAGCAGCACAAAAGCACTCTGGAATTGTCTCCCCCCAGATACCACTGTGACTGGAATGATGATGAACGATACACAGTCACAGGACACTACTACCAGAGCACCAGTGGCGTAAGTTCGTCCCAGTTGCCCGGAGGCAAGATAAATATTGGTGCCCCCTATTTCCTATATTAAGATAAATAAATGTATGCATGTGTGCGTATGTGTGTGTGTGTGTGTGTGTGTGCGTGTGTGAGTGTGGAGTGTTCTGAAAAAAATGTATATACTGTATTTAATTGTCTTTTATTTTAAATCACACAATTCTTAGCAGTCATACCCAGGATTAGAACCCATGACCTATTACACTGACAGCAGACACTTTACTGATGGAGCTATTTGCTCCTGTATGGGAAGCATGAGAATTCTAACTATGGCCCTCATTCCGAGTTGTTCGCTCTGTAAATTTTTTCGCATCGCAGCGATTTTCCGCTTAGTGCGCATGCGCAATGTCCGCAGTGCGACTGCGTCAAGTAAATTTGCTATGCAGTTAGGAATTTTACTCACGTTTTTTTCTTCGTTCTGGTGATCGTAATGTGATTGACAGGAAGTGGGTGTTTCTGGGCGGAAACTGGCCGTTTTATGGGTGTGTGCGAAAAAACGCTACCGTTTCTGGGAAAAACGCGGGAGTGGCTGGAGAAACGGAGGAGTGTCTGGGCGAACGCTGGGTGTGTTTGTGACGTCAAACCAGGAACGCCAAGCACTGAACTGATCGCAGATGCCGAGTAAGTTTGAAGCTACTCAGAAACTGCTAAGAGGTGTGTAATCGCAATTTTGAGAATCTTTCGTTCGCAATTTTAAGAAGCTAAGATTCACTCCCAGTAGGCGGCGGCTTAGCGTGTGTAAAGCTGCTAAAAGCAGCTTGCGAGCGAACAACTCGGAATGAGGGCCAATATAAAGTTACGTGTAATTGTCAGAGAAGTATCTTCATATAGTTAAAATTCTCATATTTCCTATACAGGAGCAAACAGCTTCATCAGTAAGCTGTCTGCTTCCAGTGTAATAGGTCGTAGTTTCCAATCCTGGGTGTGACCCTTGTAAAATGTGTTCAGTATAATAAAGAGGGTGTGATTTGTAGGGTGCAGGGATCAGTGAGGCAGTCGGCCACTGAAAAGACAGCGACAGATATCAATTAACTTAATTCAATGGTGTCACAGAATGGGAGGAGAGGTGCCCCCCTTCAGAGTAGGAGCCTGGCAGCAGATGACTCCGTTGCCTCCCAGAGTTCTGCCTCTGCAGAGCACCCGACAGCACAAGATACAGCACAAGAGAGACACTGTACTAGTATTACTGAGCATCAATAAGCACTGATACTGAGATTTGCCACTGAGAGAACGTAGCCACGTCCTCTCTGTACCCTCTACAATGCACGAGTGAAAATGGCGGCGACACACGGCTCTTTATATAAAATCCGAATCTCGCGAGAATCCGACAGCGGGAATATGACGTTTTGCCTCGTTCGGGTTTTCCGAGTCAGGCGGGAACAACTGAGCCTGCCTCGGTCCTGTGTAAAACACGTGGAGTTCGGGGGGGTTCAGTTCTCGGAGTACCGAACCCGCTCATCTCTAGTTAATACTTATTGTTTATATTTAATATTTAATATTCTTCCTTACTGGCACAATTTTAAGGGCTGCTAGGGCATGCTAAACTTGAAGAACCACAAGTGCCAGCATGTGTTGGCAAACAGGGCCCACTGGCACCTGTGGTTCACTTATAAAGAACATTTTACATGAGAAACTCACATTGACTGGGGTAAACTGAAAAAGAAGCAATACTTTATTAAAACAACCTCCAGACACTTTGTGCCTTATTGCATTACTTACAAATCTCTTGCGAAAGGTTCTCTACGGTCTATGTGGGTCATTCAGATCTGATCACTGCTGTGCAAAAATGCACAGCGGGCGATCAGGTACTAAATGCGCATGCTTATGCATCGCAATCCACACACGCATCCGACAACAACAATGGGCATCGCCGGCCAGTGATGGGATGGTGCAAAAATTCCATTTGCATGGGCGTTCACAAGGTGATTGACAGGAGGAAGCCATTTGTGGGTGGCAGCTGGCCATTTATGGGGAGTATCCAGAAAAACGCAGGCGCGTCCAGGCGTTTTCAGGGAGGGTGTGTGACGTCAGCTCCGGCCCTAAACAGCCTGTTCTCATCGCACTGGAAGAGTAAGTCCTGGGCTGCGCAGAGACTGCACACTGGATTTTAGCAGCTCTGCGTACACATAGGATTGCACACTTGCACGGCGAATTTACACTCCCCCTGGAGGTGGCAGCTATAAGAACGCAGCACAGCAAAGTTTGCAGACCAGCGATCAGGTCTGAATTACCCCCTATGTACACTAGGTGTCCCATATACTGTACCTTGCAGAAAAAATCCTGATTATTATTACAGCTTCCATTGGAATCCTTGCACAAGTAACAAATCATTGGGCACTGCCATAGGAATGAATGGGAATGCTCTGCTTGGTCAGAGTTCTGCAGTCCACACGATCTAACCAGTAGAGATATATTTCCAGCAGCCCTGGCTAGCATTCCTAGTGCTGGTTAGTAGAAAATCAGAGGGATTCCATGCTCTTTATAGCTCCGATATTTCCAATACCAGCTTATTTTTTAAGGCTATTGGGCTCATTATCAATTTTTTGGAGGCACCTCATGCCATGTTTTGGTTTTTTCAATTATGCTACTTTTCACACTTTTTATTAAACAGCATGCACAGATCCCTAGTATTTGTTTTTACAAACACAGTTACCGTAGGTAACTTTAAGCGAGGATTTGTTGGTAGGATTGTGGTTGCGTAGTAAATCTGGGATTTTTGTACTTTTAGTTGAACAAAACATTCATGGTGATTAGATGGTGATTTCTATTATAAAGTACAGTTTCTTGGTTGGGATTGTGGTGGTGGGATGCGGTCGTGATGCCGGTGCTCAAAATCCCATCATCGGAATCCCGACATGCGGCCATAATGCTAGTGTCGGTACTCCGACATCACTTGGAATGCCGACGCTGGTATCCTGACTGCCAACATTCCTAGTGTAAGTATGCTGGGGTATCCTAGGTTTTAGCTGTGTTGGGTGGCGAGTCTTGTGCTGTGTTGTGCTGCTCAGTCCAGTCCAGTGTAGTCAGTGTATTGTGCTGCATCAGTCCAGCCAGTCACAGTGTTGGTGTCCTCTGCTGCTATATGTCCCCAGTGCTGCTGGCTGCTGTATAAGTCCCTTGCAGTTTTGCTGTGTTGTCTTGCATCAGACCAGGGGTAGTGTCTCTCTTGTGCAGCATCAGTCCAGTGACCAGTCAAAGTGGTGGTGTCCTCTGCTGCCATATATCCAGTGTAGCTGTATAAGCCCCTTTCAGTGGTGCTGTGTTGTCCTGCATTAGACCAAGGGAAGTGTCTTGTGCATCCGTCCAGTGACCAGTCACAGTGGTGGTGTCCTCTGCTGCCATATATCCAGTGTAGCTGTATAAGTTCCTTTCAGTGGTGCTGTGTTGTCCTGCATTAGACCAGGGGAAGTCTCTTGTGCATCCGTCCAGTGACCAGTCACAGTGGTGGTGTCCTCTGCTGCCATATATCCAGTGTTACTGCCGTATAATTCCTGTGATACTGGCGTATAATTCCCATGATATTGCCGTATAATTCCCGTGATACTGGCGTATAATTCCTGTGACATTGCCGTATAATTCTCGAAATACTGGCGTATAATTCCAGTGACATTGCCGTATAATTCTCGGATTACTGGCGTATAATTCCTGTGACATTGCCGTATAATTCTCGGAATACTGGCGTATAATGCCTATGATATTGCCGTATAATTCCTGTGACATTGCCGTATAATTCTCGGGAATACTGGCGTATAATTCCCGTGACATTGCCGTATAATTCTCGGAATACTGGCGTATAATGCCTATGATATTGCCGTATAATTCCTGTGACATTGCCGTATAATTCTCGGAATACTGGCGTATAATTCCTATGATATTGCTGTATAATTCTCAGAATACTGCCGTATAATTCCTGCGACATTGCCGTATAATTCTCGGAATACTGGCGTATAATTCCTATGATATTGCCGTATAATTCCTGTGATTTGCCGTATAATTCTTGGAATACTGGCGCTTAATTCCTGTGACATTTCCGTATAATTCTCGGAAAACTGGCGTATAGTTCCCGTGATACTGGCGTATAATTCCTGTGATATTGCCGTATAATTCTCGGAATACTGGCGCATATTTCCTGTGATACTGGCGTATAATTCCTGTGATACTGCCGTATAATTCCTGTGACTTGCCGTATAATTTCTGTGATACTGGCATATAATTCCTGTGATATTGCCGTATAATTCTCGGAATACTGGCACATAATTCCTGTGATACTGGCGTATAATTCCTGTGATACTGCCGTATAATTCCAGTTATTCTGTTGTATATTTCCATATAAATCCATATAATTCCGTATAAATACAGTCTGGTGGTGTTGCCATATAAATTCAGTGGTGCTGTCCTGTGCTGTTTATTATTTACACCAAATAAAGGGGTTATTAATATTTAATCCAAATAATTTTTACAGGGTTTCCCCTGTGAGGTTAGCCAAACAAAGATAAGACAGCGCTGACTGAAATGAATTGTAAAAATGATTTACAGTATTTATTACTAAATAAGCAATATAAAAGCACATAGAAACATATAAAATGAATATCTCACTGCACTGATGAATATATAGTCACCATACATGGATTGTAATTCATATGCTGCTTGATGGAATGTCCCTGTAGGATCCGCACATTCAAATGTCCCTTATCCTGGGGTTGTAGCACAATCCCCGGGCCGAATTTTGTATTGAAGACAACGCTGGAGGAATAGCTGTCTCAGTGGTTTGGCAGTACAACGGGGAAGTCCTCACCAGTAATGCGTGGCAGTCTTGAAGTTCGGTCCTTGTTGGTGGATTTGGGTGTATATAGCGCTATTTTTCGGAGTCCTTAGGGATCCAAGTGAAAGTGGATATCCAATAAAGGTGACTTAGGCTCACACCGAACTTCAAGACTGCCACGCATTACTGGTGAGGACTTCCCCGTTGTACTGCCAAACCACTGGGACAGCTATTCCTCCAGCGTTGTCTTCAATACAAAATTCGGCCCGGGGATTGTGCTACAACCCCAGGATAAGGGACATTTGAATGTGCGGATCCTACAGGGACATTCCATCAAGCAGCATATGAATTACAATCCATGTATGGTGACTATATATTCATCAGTGCAGTGAGATATTCATTTTATATGTTTCTATGTGCTTTTATATTGCTTAATTAGTAATAAATACTGTAAATCATTTTTACAATTCATTTCAGTCAGCGCTGTCTTATCTTTGTTTGGCTAATTCTGTTTGTGTAATGTTATAGGTGTGACTACCCTATACAGACAGCTGCTATTAATTATAAATTGGAGCCACAGCTTAAGCGCCCCTTCCAAATCAATTTGGTTATTCCTATCTCCTTTCCCCTGTGAGGTGTAGGGGTACGCTCCCTTGTGCCGCATATTGTGTTATATAACTCCAGAGAAATAATGGAGAACAAATATTTGGAGGATAAAATAGGGAAAGATCAAGAATAACCACTTCCTCCTAGTGCTGAAGCTGATGCCACTAGCCATGGAATAGATGATGAAATGCCATCAACGTCGTCTGCCAAGGCAAGGTAGAGGGCATGTAAAATCCAAAAAGCCAAAGTTCAGTAAAAAGACCCAAAAAAAGAAATTTAAATGGTCTGAGGAGAAAAAAAACTTGCCAATATGCCATTTACGACACGGAGTGGCAAGGAACGGCTGAGGCCCTGGCCTATGATCATGTCTAGTGGTTCAGCTTCACATGACGATGGAAGCCCTTATAACTGAGGCCTTGACACTTATGTTGGTGTTAGACGTGCATCCGGTATACGCCATTAGTGCAGTGGGATTTAGACAATTGATGGAGGTTTTGTGTCCCCGGTAACAAATCCCATCTAGATTCAACTTCACTAGGCAGGCGATGCCGAGATTTTGCCAATTAATTCCAGTGATTTGGACGTATAATTATTAATTACAGTGATCTTGCCAATTAATTCCAGTGATTTGGACGTATAATTATTAATTACAGTGATCTTCCCAATTAATTCCAGTGATTTGGACATATTATAACAGTGATTATGCTAATTAATTCCAGTGATTTGGACGTAAAATTACAGTGATTTTGCCAATTAATTCCAGTGATTTGGATGTATAATTATTAATTACAGTGATCTTGTCAATTAATTCCAGTGATTTGGACGTATAATTACAGTGATTTTGCCAATAAATTCCAGTGATTTGGACGTATAATTCCAGTGATCTTGCCAATTAATTCCAGTGATTTGGACATATAATTCCAGTTGGAATTGCGTGTGTCGCTTGGCTTAGTCATACAGCTACCTCATTGCACCTCTTCGACATCTTTGCATGAGGTGCTGTTTGGGGCCTAATTTTGGAAAAGTGCCATCCCGTGTGACACTGCTGTATGAGTAAATATAAATTCATCAATTGCAGATTTTTTAAAAGTGACTGGAGCATGCTGTAGATGCTGTCAGTGAACCGAACAATTGCGTCCCACTCTAGACATTCAGCCACTGCAGTGCCACGCGTAGATGGGCCAATTGTATGTGTTGCTTGGCTTAGTCATACAACTACCTCATTGTAATTCTTTTTCTTCTTTGCATGATGTGCTGTTTGGGGCCTTTTTTTATATCTGTCCTCCTGTCTGCCACTGCAGTGCCACGCCTAGATGGGCCAATTATTTGTGTCGCTTGGCTTAGTCATACAACTACCTCATTGTAATTCTTTTTCTTCTTTGCATGATGTGCTGTTTGGGGCCTTTTTTTTATATCTGCCCTCCTGTCTGCCACTGCAGTGCCACGCCTAGATGGGCCAATTGTTTGTGTCACTGGGCTTAGTCATCCAGCAACCTCATTGCAATTCTTTTTCTTCTTTTTATGAAGTGCTGTTTGGGGCCTTTTTTTATATCTGCCATCCTGTCTGACACTGCAGTGCCACTCCTAGATAGGCCAGGTGTTTGTGTTGTCCACTTGTGTCGCTTAGCTTAGTCATCAAGCAACCTCGGTGCAAACTTTTGGCCTAAAAACAATATTGTGAGGTGTGAGGTGTTCAGAATAGACTGGAAATGAGTGGAAATTATTGTTATTGAGGTTAATAATACCGTAGGAGCAAAATTACCCCCAAATTCTGTGATTTTAGCTGTTTTTATGTTTTTTTTTCAAAAATCATCCAGATCCAAAACCAAAACACGAAAGGGTGGTTTTGGCAAAACCAAGCCAAAACCAAAACACGAAAGTGGAGTTTGAACCAAAACCAAAACACAAAACACGAAAAGTGCCAGCCGCACATATCTTGTATATACAATATATACACATACATACACACATACGAATGTATAAAAACACACACATTTTTATTTATATACTGTACATACATATGTAAAGGAACTGGTATGTCTCTTGTCTGTAGGGAGTTGGATTGGTTGTTCTGTGGACAGCTTCTGTGTGGAGCCTTTGACTGTCAGTGAGTGGATGGTTTTCCTGCTAGGCTGCCTGGCTCTTCAGTGGCAGCAGGCTGCAGCATGGACAGAGTACAGGGAAGGGCTGGTGCAACGCTTGTGTAATGAAGGTAATGCAGCAAGCAGGGCCGGATTAAGGGCCACATGGGCCTGGAGCTGAAAATGTTCAAGGTCCTATTGTGAAAAACAGGAAAGGTGTGATAAGTGCTGTGTGGGTGTGGTGAGTTCCATGTGGGCGAATACATCCCCTACACTATCAGCTCCAATGTCTCACTAAATATGTATAAATATAAAACAATTGCATAATTTTGTAAGAAAAATAGAAATGCAATTCTAATAGTTATTATTTATGGCCGACCATGTAGCCAGATGGTAGCTAGTGATCATACTGCCATGATGATGGGCCTGTTTTTATGAGGAGGCCTGGAGCTGGAGCTCCATCCGTCCCATTGTTAATCTGGCCCTGGCAGCAAGTACCATCCGGCCCAGGACAAAGTGACCTGGGGGAGGGGTATAAGGGGGTTTGGAGAAGCTTGTAAAAAAGATTGTCCTTAATTTGAGGGCAGGTGGAGTGTACACTTAAAAAAAAACATTATTATGCTCCACTGCCCAAGTTTTTGTTCCGATGATCCTTGGGGGCCCCCTGAATTTTTTGGCTTTGTACAGGTGTCTGCTTTGTCATCCCTCTCCCCCCCTCCCCCGTCACCATGCCAGCACCCAATTCCCATGAGTGCTCCACCTTGGCTGGTCTTAACCAGTGCCCAAACGCCGAGAGGGAGGGCTGGACCATTCGGTGGACACTCTCACACCTCCTTGCACAGCTCTGTGGGAGATGTAGGACCCAGGACACGGGTGCACAGCGATCATCCAGTGAGTAGGAAAGATTCTACCCCTAACTCATTCTGCCTGGTGTGACTGCACCTCCCGCACTACCCTCCTTATGACTGTGCCACATGTATTTCCCGACCCATCTCTCTTCTCCCTTTTGCTGCCAAACTCCTTGAGCATATTGTCTACAACCACCTTACTTCCTTTCTTTCCTCACACTCACTGCTTGACCCATTCCAGTCTGGCTTCCGTCCTCTCCACTCCACTGATACTGCCCTTACAAAAGTCTGCAATGACCTCCATGCTGCCAAATCTAAGGGCCACTACTCTCTACTTATTCTTCTTGACCTCTCTGCTGTTTTTGACACTGTGGACCACTCTCTCCTACAGCAAATCCTTCACTCCATTGGTCTGCTTGATACTGCCCTCTCTTGGCTGTCTTCCTACCTCTCTGACCATTCATTCTCTGTCTCCTCTCATGACTCCACCTCCCCCTCACTTTCACTAATTTTAGGTGTACCCCAAGGTTCTGTCCTTGGTCCTCTTCTTTTCTCTCTCTATATGTCCTCACTAGGTAAGCTCATTAGTTACTTTGATTTCCAATATCATCTCTATGGTGATGTCACTCAAATCTATCTTTCCTCTCCAGACCTCACCCCTGCTCTCCTCACTCATATTTTCAACTGTCTCTCTGCTATCTCTGTGTGGATGTCCCAGCGCTTTCTTAAACTTAACATGTCTAAGATCGAGCTGATCATCTTCCCTCCCTCCCGCATAACCTCACCTCCCACAATCTCATTATCTATTGATGGCACTACTATCTCCTCTAGCCCCCAAGTGCGCTGTCTTGGAGTAATACTTGAATCCTCTCTCTCTGTCAAAGCACACATTCAGCACCTGCCTTTTCTATCTAAAAATATTTCCAGGATTAGACCCTTTCTGACCCAGGATGCTACTAAGACCATTATCCACTCACTGGTTATCTCCAGACTGGACTACTGTAATCTCCTCCTGACTGTCATTACTGACAAATACCTCTCTCCACTCCAATCTATCCTCAATGCAGCAGCCCAGCTCATTTTCCTCACCAAACGCACTATGTCCACCTCTCCTCTCTTACAAGACATTCACTGGCACCCCTTTCCTTTCAGAATCCATTTCAAGCTTCTCACACTAACTTACAAAGCCCTCACCCACTCCTCTCCCATCTACATCTCTGACCTTATCTCCCTTAACACTCCCACCCATCCTTTTCGCTCTGGTAATGCACATTTATGCTCCTGCCTACTGATTACTTCCTCCCACTCCTACCTCCAAGATTTTTCATGTGCTGCTCTCTTTCTCTGGAATTCCCTACCTCTCGCCTTCAGACTCTCCACCTCTCTACAAAACTTCAAACGGCTTTCAAAAACCACTTCTTCACCAAACCCAGCCATATCTCATCCTAACCCTCTGTTCCATGCTCTCTATGTACCCCATTTGTGTCACTCCTGTATGTCTACCCCTCCCCTTTAGAATGTAAGCCCTTTAGAATGTACTCTGTAATTGGGCGCTGCTGAACCCGTGTGGCGCCATATAAATAAAGGATAATAATAATAATAATAATAATAATAATCTACACATATCTCAATTTACTTAAGTCAGATCCATAGTTATTCTAACAAAATGTACCTTACAATGTAGCACTACAAAATTATTAAAAAATCACCTAGTGCCTGAATACATTTAAAAACACCATGGCAGAATTTATAAATGTTGTTCAATATACAGTATGGCTGGATTACAGAAAAGTATAGTGGTATTTTGGTTTATATAGGGTAATAATGTAATGTATAGTGCTGCATTTGGTATCCAATGGGAAAGCTGTAGGTGGAATGTTGCATCAGAGCTTAGTGGTATAGAGCCCTTGGTGCTAACAATGGGTGGGGGATGGGAAAATTTAAGAGCAACAAAATATATATATTTGCCAGTTTAGATAATAGATATCACAGATTAAATTAGTTTTTCATCATGAAAAAGCAAATAAACTAAATATTGTAATCCTATTAGCAATAATATATATATCCTAAAACAAGATTAATTGTAACCATTGAATATTTTACTATTGCAAATGATAGGCTCAAAATTAGCAAAAAATAAAAGACATTGTGATAGTAGGTAAATCCTAAAAGCTCTTTAAAGAATTAAAAACAAAATGTGTTTGTGAATCCTGGAATGGAACAAGGATGACATAAAACAAATGGAATCAAGGGGATGCCGTCAATTTACCTACAATCAAAATCCCGATGGTCAAAATCCCGACACCCAATGACCGACAGTCAAAATACTGACAAGGTCAAAATCCAGACATGGTCAAAATACCGACATTTAAAATACCGACAAGGTCACAATACCGACATTTAAAATGTCGACAGGTTAAACAGTCAACATGAGTTTATTGAAAGCAACTTGTTCATACTTTACCATCCCAGTGGACCTGGAAGGGGAATATAATAGTATGCTAAGCGTAGTGAGGCACCATGCCTGAAGCATGGCTAGCGCAGAGGCACAGTTAAACGGTGTCCATGTCCACCTATGTCGACATACATACACACACAAAAAAAGGGTGTCGACTTTTTGATCTGTCGACATTTTAAATGTCGGTATTTTGACCTTGTCAGTATTTTGACCTTGTCGGGATTTTGACCTTGTCGGGATTTTGACTCAAATCTTACTCTTTGTGTCTAACTGAAAGAATCGTCCTCTGGACACAGGTGTTTTTATCAGCTCCAATGCGTTTTGAGCTACGGCTCTTTCACAAGACTGTGTTGAGGAAGACTCCTTTTTGGTCTTTTTTATAACACATCAAGGTTGCCCCACTTTCCCCTGCACTGGAGATAGAGCAATTTGCTGAAAAAATCAGTAGTACATCCACTATTGTGGGCCCATATTTAGCAGTCTACAACGTAAGATCTGACTCTCTAGCCTTGAGACATCTCTCCCTTCCCTGCATCGTTTGTTGGAATGCTTAGGTGTCATTCTGTAAGACAGAAGCAATCCCATTTTGAGGGACTCCCAGTCTTCTTGTCTTCTAGTCTTAATTACCGAGGCATTCAGATTCCTGCACTTGAGGGGGATGTCATTGATGGCATTTACCATACTCTTCTTAGACATATAGAAAAATTAACATTGCACTTGATGGTTCATGAGGTTTCGTGGCTGGGGCGGCTTGCTGCAATCAAAATGGGGATGCTTCCGGAAATTCTGACTTGCACAATACCTCAGCTACTTCCTGGCTCTCTCTTTTACTGTGCCATCTGTAAATATGTTTAAAAACGAAGAAAGCCCAGATTGGCTTGGTGTACTCTCCTAAAGCACAGGGGAATCAGGCATTTCCTAATTTGGAAGTCTATCAGACTACCTGTCTGTTAAACCAAGGTAGAGATTGTTTTGTGTATACAAGCCTGAACTATATGTGCTCTTAGAGTGAGAGATATCTATGAAAGAGAATCAGCGCACCTACAAACTGGAGACAGTAGCAGCCTTTAAACTTAATGTGTCCATCAACTATACCTTTTTCAATCTGACAGTACTTGAGTCTAGTTTTAAAAGTCTAATGAACATATACCAGGATAGTACTGTACCTTTCTTTTTACCCTTTTATTTCCGGTGGGTCGAGGGAGCTTTACTATGCCAGTGCAGAATCACTCTGGCCATTCCCCACTTTTCAGCATTTTGATGCCCATTTCAAATTGTATATCAGTAATGGTCATGGCATTGGCCCTTTTGCTGATCACCAGGCACAGTAGAGGGTGTTGGAGTCATTGCCAGCATCCAATAGCCTTGTAGGTAGCCCAAATGTGTAGGGGGTGGGGGCTCATCTGCTTCTTTAGAAGCCAAATTTGTACAGCTTATTGTGTCATCTTTGTATATACCATCTGCAGTATCACCCACTTCACCTAGCGAAGCGCCAAATCTTTCAGGCTATGGCCAGCATGGTGCTGCTATTGTTGTTAATGTTAATAATGTGGCTGGCTTCTTATTCTCTTTCAGGCATTGTAGGTGAATGCCTGGGAACTGGTGGTCCAGCCAGAAACGTGGTATATCCAGAAGAACAGTTATGGGAGGAGTGCTCTTGTCCGTCTGAGTTGCTTTCTGGTTCTAATGTTGAATGGTGTTTGAACATGGTGTCCTCAGATTTCACTAGCACCTCGAAAGCACATTCTATCCATTCTGAATCTGGTGTTCACCACGTTAGCATCTAGTAGCATGGAGGATGTGAATGCTCATCAATGCAAGGTATGGCATCATTCACTCAGTTGTAATGCATCTTCTACTGAAGGGCAGATGAGCATAATGCATTGCTTGGACACATCAGTGCTTAGGCCTAGAATTAGGGAGAGGATACAGAGATATTTTTTGCTTTAACGAACAAAATCAAGAAGGCCATCTCTGTGGCAAAAAATAAGAATGGAATAGGGGAGGAAATGTATTAATCCTACCACAATTGACGAGATAGAATAAAATATTTTTTTATGGCTTGCTACTTAGATACACATCTCACTGAACACATTTACATGACTACATACACAATGGCCAATATTTACTAATATTCGTGTTTGAGTCGGTTTGTGTAGTGTTTAAACTCGTTTTGTATCGGGTGCATTTTCATGCAACTTTTTGAATCCATATACGCAAAGTTACGAAGCAGTCGACTTTATGGTTTTCGTGTTTTCCGATGTCGATGCCAGTCGGTTATTTTTGACACATTTACGGCCGTCATTGTCGTTTGCGTACGTTTTTTTGTTGGATTTGCTGTTTTTTTCCCTAAGTTAAACGCGGCAGGTTTTTTTTTTCCCACGGCCGCATTTTCACTTTCAGTTTCGATTTTCATCCCCGTTCGTGATTGGTTGTGTTTCAGATGGTAGGAGTGTCTGTGCGCAACCATATAAATACGCCCCAAACCGTCCGCACCTCGTGGGTTTAGTTAGTGGTGAGGAGGAGGGAGGTTGTGCTGTGGAGGTAGGTGAATTTGTGGTTTGAAGAGGAGTGTTGGTAGCGATTTCTGAGTGTGGTATTGTGTTTGAAAGTCGTCTTGTCATTCTTGTTGTCTTGTATTTTGTGGTTTTGTCTCATTTTAAGTCCAAGTTATTTTTCTTTATAGTCCCTTGTCAGTGTTTGTGTGTGTGTGTGTGTGTGTGGGGGGGGGGGGGGGGTGTGGGTGTGTGTGTGTGTGTGTGTGTGTGTGTGTGTGAGTTGTGTAATGGTAGTGTTGTTTGTCTTTTTTTTCCCTGTGTTAACTGTTTAGACACACAATTATGTGTGACTCAGAGGTGGAGGGTGTGAGTGAGGGGGAGGAGGTCGGTCAGGTGGAGGAGGTGAGTGTTAGTGAGGTTAGTGAGGTGGAGGAGGTGGGTGAGGTTGCTGCAGCAGCCTCAAGTGACAGTGACAGTCAGAGTGCTCCGCAGCCACGCACCACTACTAAGACTGGGCGGAATGTTAAGTTTAGTTTTGCAGAAAATGTGGCATTGGTAAGTGAGCTGATGAAGTATCAGAGGCAGCTATTTGGCCCTGATTCCGCCAAGGTGCAAACACGGAGGAAGACGGTGTTGTGGTCGAAAGTAGCTGCTGCTGTCAATAGTGAGGGGGTGGTCAAGTGGACGGAGGACACATGCCGCAAACGGTAATATGACATAAAGCGACGTGTCAAGTCCAAAATGGCCAAGGAGGCCAAGTCGGCTCGGCAAACCGGTGGTGGCCAGCCCTATATTGCAAGTTATCTTGAGTATGAGGAGCCCATGCGGAGTGTAATACCTCCTGAAGTTGTCTCTGCAACCCATGTCCGGGATTCAGATAGGCCAAGGAAGAATGGTGAGCATGTGTATTTTTTTTATTTATTAAAAAATGTTTTATTTTGTAATCTGTGTCATGTGATGTTGCATATTACTCCCATCTTCAAGTGTGTGTCTGCAAATACATTGCTTTGGGTCATGTGTTAGCTAAAAGCCAATGTAACATCTTACTTTATTGTATGTCATGTGTTTTTCAGACAGATATTTTGCATGTGTAGTTTGGACTTGGTGTGTCTCTGATTTGTCCTGCAATAATGTTTTCCTTTTGTGCGTTTTTTACGTTATAAATTATGACTATGTTTTATATATAAGTGATCCATGTTTTTTAAAAATAAAAAAAGTTGTTGTCATGTTAGAGGCTGGAGTACTGGAAAGTGGTTTGTAAACCACTTACATGTGTAATGTCATCTTTAGAGAATGTTATGTTTTGTTTTGTTTTGCTTGTATTTGTCCCGTGACACCATACATTTTTAATCAAAAAATTTGCAGCTTTTTTTTTGTGGTCATATAGTGGTAATGTGTCTTTGGAGTGCCACATCACAGAGCAAATTAGATATTGCATCTGTATTATTTTTTAAAAACAATACAAAATGAAGTTGTGTGTTTTTAAAAAAATAAAAAACTTTTCCTTTAACTTGTGGCCTATGTCAGTGTCCTGCACATGTTTGCCTGTCTTGATGTTGCCATAGTGCATATGTGTTTTGGGTTTTTTTATTTTTATTTCTGGTCCTTATGTTTGTTTGAATTAAAAACCAAGCATTTCTAAATGTAAAAATGTTTATAAGCATAATGGGTGGATGTATACACAATAGCATGATTTATGAATAAATTTCATTTTATACAGTGTCTGAAAAAAGCAGTACTACTCGTCGGCTAGTAAATCCTAACACATCTGATGATGATGATGACGACGCTGCGGAAGCAGGTAAAGTGTCCATTGTAGTATAGGGTATGCTTGTAAAGGAATGGCCATAACAAAATTGCACTTTCATTAAAAGGTCCATCAAAAGAAGTATGGAGCAGCAGAAGTGGCTCTTCTGTTAGACATCACCACAAGAAACCTGTGGCCGAAAAGATAGCAAGGTCGTCTGTCCCGCCACAAACACAGCAGGCTACCCCGCCACGAAGATTATCGTCCGTATGTTCTGTCCCCACACTCCAAATTTTGGACACACCTCCAAGATGTCATCCACACTCCCCTCATCTTGATTGTGAGTATCTAACTGAAAAAAAGTGTAAAATGTCAGAACATAATCATAATCAGTCATAACCGCATTAAGTCAAAACACATCCATAACAAAAATACTTACCACAGTAAGTAAAAGCTGAAATGGAATCCAAACTAAATGGCCTTGTCCACATCCAGTAAAGATATGTATGTCCACTTGAGTTATACAGTATGTATGCTATAGGCCGCCTGGTATCAACGAATCTGATGATGAATTGTTACTAAAGCAAATTGAAAGAGCAGCAGGAGTAGGAGACATAGTAGTGATGGGAGATTTTAACTATCCAGAGATAAACTGGAAAAACGATTCATGTGATACTGCTAGGGGCAATATGTTTTTAAACACACTAAATGATAACTACTTAGTCCAACTAATTGAGGAACCAACTAGGTACAATGCAATCTTAGACCTGGTATTAACAAACAATCAGGATTTGGTATCGGGTATTATAGTAGGGGAACCCATAGGAAACAGCGACCACAATATGGTCACATTCAATATCAGTTTCTACAAACAGCCCTATACTGGCTCAACTAGGACTTTAAACTTTAGCAAAGCAAATTTTGAAAAGATGAGGGTATTTTTCAGGGATATTGAATGGGAAGGTTTGTTTTTAGGAAAAAATACTACGGAGAAATGGGAGGTACTAAAATTCCTGCTAGCTAAAAATACACTCAAATATATTCCTATGAGTAGCAAAAAAGGGAATAAAAATCATAAACCGATGTGGCTTAACAAAAAGATTAAGGAACTTATGGGCAAGAAAAGGCGAGCATTTAAAAAATACAAATCTGACGGGGAAGCAGAGTCATTTCAGCACTATAAGGAATGTAACAAAAATTGCAAAAAGGAAATAAGAGCGGCTAAAGTAGAAACTGAAAAACTAGTAGCAAAGGAAAGCAAAGCGAATCCCAAAAAATTCTTTAAATACATTAATAGCAAGAGATTAAAGAAGGAGAATATAGGCCCTTTAAAAGACAAGTTGGGAGTCTTAAGCAAAAATGATAATGACATAGCGGACACACTAAATGAGTTTTTTTCAACAGTATTCACTAGAGAGGACCCAATTCAGGGACTGACACACAATCTCAATAATGAGAATATCACACTGATAGGTACTTATTTAAGCGAGGAAGTAGTCTGTGACCGATTAAAACATTTAAAGATTAATAAATCACCAGGGCCCGATGGTATTCATCCAAGGGTTCTAATGGAGCTTCACTCTGAACTGGCAAAACCGCTATCTTTGATCTTTGAGGATTCAGTTATATCAGGTATGGTTCCCAAAGACTGGCGTATAGCGGAAGTAGTGCCTATATTCAAAAAGGGAAGTAAAGCTGAACCAGGTAATTATAGACCAGTTAGTCTTACATCTATAGTGGGGAAAGTATTGGAAGGTATTCTAAGAGATAGTATTCAGAAGTTCCTTGAAACCAATAAGGTCATTAAGAGGAATCAACATGGGTTTATGAAGGACAGATCCTGTCAAACCAACTTACTTGGCATTTATGAAACAGTAAGCGCAAACCTAGATCAGGGTAAAGACGTGGATGTAATCTTTTTAGACTTTGCCAAAGCGTTCGATACTGTACCACACATGAGACTTATCTACAAGCTACAAGAATCAGGGCTAGGAAGCACAATATGCACTTGGGTCAAAAATTGGTTAGATAATAGGAAGCAGCGCGTTGTGGTTAATGGATCTTTTTCAACTTGGACTGTAGTGCTAAGTGGTGTGCCGCAAGGCTCAGTATTAGGACCGCTATTGTTCAATATTTTCATTAACGACCTAACAGAAGGTCTGGAGAGCATGGTGTCAATTTTTGCAGATGATACCAAATTGTGTAAGGCTATAAATACAGAGGAGGATGCCGAGTCTCTTCAGAACGACTTAGTTAAATTAGAAGCATGGGCAGCCAAATGGAGAATGCGCTTCAACACAGACAAGTGTAAGGTAATGCACTGTGGTAACAAGAACAAAAATTACACCTACCTACTAAATGGGGTAAAATTAGGGGATTCTGTACTGGAAAAGGACTTAGGTGTCCTCATAAATAGCAAGCTAAGCAGTAGTACCCAAAGTAGGACTGCAGCAAAGAAGGCTAATAAGATATTAGCATGCATAAAACGGGGTATTGATGCTAGGGACGAGAGTATTATACTCCCGTTATATAAATCACTAGTGAGGCCACACCTTGAATACTGTGTACAATTCTGGGCACCGTACTACAAAAAGGATATACTGGAGCTTGAAAAGGTACAGAGGAGGGCGACCAAACTAATTAAGGGCATGGAGACGATGGAATACAAGGAAAGGCTTGAAAGACTAGGCATGTTTACATTGGAAAAGCGGAGACTAAGAGGGGATATGATCAACATCTACAAATATATAAGGGGACAATACACAGAGCTTGCGCGGGACCTGTTTTTGGTTAGATCAACACAGAGGACTCGTGGACACTCGCTCAGGTTAGAGGAGAGGAGATTCCGCACAATACGGCGTAAAGGCTTTTTCACGGTAAGGACAATACGTGTTTGGAATTCCCTGCCCGAGGGAGTTGTAATGGCGGAATCTGTCAACACCTTTAAGAATGGGTTAGATAAATTCCTATTGGATAAGGATATCCAGGGGTATGGTGCATAGTCATGCATTATAGTTACTATAAATAGGGATAAAATGCAATGGCTGACAGCAGCATCAGTCAGAAATTTTAGTCAAATCATCATGCATAGGACACCACAAATAGGTTGAACTCGATGGACAATTGTCTTTTTTCAACCTCAGATACTATGTTACTATGACATTGGGTATAAGATGCTGCAACAAAAAAGCATGTTGGTTTGTTTGTAAAAAGTATTTTTTTCCCCAAAAAATCTCATGTGTGCTTGAGGTAACATTGCAAAATACATACAAAAACATTACTATGTTTGTTTGAACAAAGCTATAAGGTAACACATTATGTATTACAATGTTGTTTTTTATGGTGGAGTATGTGTGAGCTACAATAAAACAAAAGTGTTTGCTTTCACAATAAAGTAACCAGACACATTTGCCACAAACAGGCATATGTATGTATTTAAGCTATGAGTGATGATGTTGCTAGGCAGAATAGTTGAAAGCAACAGTGAATGACATGTATTCCATGTGTAGTGATTTTTTATCATTTAACAAACATATGGATAGCTAACGGAGATATGTTTAACATTTCAGCTTCGAGTCCTGGGAACAGCATCCCTCCGCAACAACACCAACACAGTGACATGGAGGAGACAAACATCTTAGAAATGCAGCCATTAATGCAAGGAATGAGCCCCCCAGCACCTGTGAGTACACGACCACAGCAAAGCACACCACCACCAGAACACAGCCCAACAACACCAGGAACACAAGGCCCTGATCAGGTGTTTTGGACTATTTGGCCTAGACAGCAGGCCACTAATGAAGATTGCCTGTGTAAGCAGACACAAATGTTTGCAAGCCTACCATCTCACCTCAGAAGAATCTCTAGAAATCTGAGTCGACAAAATGAGCAAACAACCAGAATAGGCAATACCATGGAACTCATGCGTACAGACATAACACAGGTCATGGGCAACTTACAGCGCATAATGGAAGAACAGCACAGACTAATGGAAGAACAGCATAGACTAATGGAAGAACAGCACAGACAACAGCAAAGTTATATGAGCATTTTTCAAAACAGTCAAACGATTAATGAAAGTTTATTCAGAATAGTAGACAATCAAAATGCTGCTACATGTGAACTCAATGCCACCCTCACTAACCTGAATGAAACACTCAGATGCATGCACCAACAGCAAACAACCAGCAGTTCTGGTACGACTACTCCAAATATCACGCCAGTCTCATCACCACCAAGACGGTCCACCAGAGCACGCCAACATGACAGTGCTAAAGGCAAAGGGCAGGACAAGCAGCCACCAAAAAAAATGTAAAAAAACAAGTAAGACATTTGTGATAAGTAAATCAAAATAGTTAGCAAGTGTTTTTGATGCTTTACAAAATATCACACTTAGCTCCTTGACCCTTTTTTTAACATCATTAATTATAAGTGGACCAAAATAATTATAAAAAATAGTACGCACATTTATTCCTTTTCATTTTTTTGGGGTATTGGAGGAGGAAAATGTTGATGGAGCCACACATACATGTTAGCAGGAAGTAAACTGACCACTTGATTTTTTTCTAAACATTACTCTTTCTAGATTCCAATCATTCTCTTTGCCTGCAGATACAATAATTGCCAGCCAGGCAGAATGTCTTTAGCAGGAAGTAAACTGACCACTTGATTTTTTTCTAATCATTACTCTTTCTAGATTCCAATCATTCTCTTTGCCTGCAGACAATCCAAATTACAATGTTAGTGATACATATCTTAGCTATCTTATCTATACAACATTACAAGATGAACACAATTGAGTGGCGTAAAAAGCTTGTAATATGTTGCCTTTGTTTTGTTTGAAAAACATTGTCCAAATGAATGTCAGTATTGTTGGGACATGTTTGTGTGTGTTAAAAATTATTAAGCATGTTTTTACACATGATGCTGAAACAAACAAATATGTAAATTTTTTACAAAAAAAACAACAACTGTGTATAATAATGTATATGTGTGGCAAACTGTGTATTTATTTACACATCATCAAGTTTACAGCATCAAACATTAGGAAATAAATTATTCCTGATTACAGTAAGTTTGTGAGTCTTAAATATGATGGTGCATCACACATAGGGACACATGTATTCCTCAAGGCTAACATATTATATTTTGAGGAGTATTTTTTTGGGAACACAGGTTCTCAAACTCGGCCATCAGGAACCCACACAGTGCATGTTTTGAAGGTCTACTCACAGAATCACAAGTGACATAATTAGCTCCACCTGTGAACCTTTTAACATATGTTTGTGAGTAATTCATACACCTGTGCTTCTACTGGGTTACGAGAAAAACATGCACTGTGTGTGGTCCTGAGGGCCGAGTTTGTGAACCTGGGCATTAGGACATTACACACAATGATAAAGTGAAATACTAAATGGATGATGTGGGCTTGTAAGAAATTAGCACTGCAAGATTTCGAACACTTATCCAGACTTAATGCATGCCACTCATAATCTGTTATTTTGAGATTAAAAAGACACACAATACACATGCGACATTTGTTTATTATATAGCGAGGGTATGTTTGTATGTGTCAAGGAGACAGACACATTCAGAGTAATGGATTTTGTCCAAAATAACAAAACATCTATTTATGAAGACACAACAAATGAAATAAGCAAACCAAGCTTACCTTAGAAATAGCGATTGATGATCTGTTGCCTAACCTGCCTCCCTACATCAGTACTCCAAGTATCACCAGATGTCTATAATTCCTCTGCTTGCTGGCTGCTTTCTTCCTCCTCCTCCTCCTCCTCAACATGTGGCAGATGTTGTTGCAAACACATGTTATGAAGAAAGCAGCAGCAGAACACAATTTGAGTCACCTTGGAGGGACTATACAACAAAGGCCACCAGACTTATCCAGACACTGAAACCTAGATTTCAGCACACCAAAACATCTTTCTATCACATTCCGCGTGGACTTATGTGCATTATTGTAATTGTGTTCAGCAGGGGTATCAGGTCGGGACAATGGAGTTAGAAGCCAAGAGAGACAGCCATATCCTCCGTCACCTAAAAGACAGATATAGTAACATGATTCATGTTAAGATACAGCAACACATAAGTAACACACTGTGGGGCAGATGTATTAACCTGTAGAAGGCATAAGGAAGTGAAAAACCAGTGATATGTGCAAGGTAATAAAGGCAGCAGACAATCTGTTCCTAAATGTTAATTTACATATTGGAGCAGATTGGCTGGTGCCTTTATCACCTTGCACAGATCACTGGTTTCTCACTTCCTTATGCCTTCTAGAGGTTAATACATCTGCACCTGTATTTGGACAAAGTATACGCAGGCCTACACATATCAAATTACATACCCAGCAGCCATCCATCTGGCATCTGTCCGTCCTCAAACTTATAAAAGAGGGATGACTGACTGAGGATGAAGGAGTCATGGCAGCCCCCAGGGTAACCAGCAACAACACTCATTATTTTGAGATTTGCATCACAAACCACCTGCACATTTGTGGAGTGTTCAAAATGGCGGTTTGTATATATGTGCTGCCTGCCCCTAGGTGGTCTCAGCTGAATGTGTGTGCAATCTATGGCTCCAAGCACATTGGGCATGCCAGCCAGCTCATAGAAATCTACCCTGACGGCATGCCACTGAGACTCCTGGGTAGGGAAGCAGATTGAGGCCTCGATGTGGGGCTGCAAAACAGCCAAAACCTGTGTGAACATTTTAAAGAACAATAAACTTGAGATTTTAGGACAGAACTGGCCACCGAGAAATTAAAAGAAACACAAAACAGAAGAGGTTGTTAGGTATACATCACCTGTGTTAAGATTCTGGAAAATTAGGGCTGTGAGATTCCTATGACATCCCCAGACACAGCCTGAAAGCTGCCAGTAGCCAGAAAGTGCAACACAGCCAGGAGTTTGTGCAGGCCTGAGACAGGGCGAGAGCGTGCAGTCTCAGGGTCTAGGCCCAGTTTGACAAGGTCATACAAACGGAAAATGTTGTTACGATTTAGACGGAATATCTGTATGACCTTATCATCGGACAATGCATTCAAGTTTAAACGCCCCCTAAAAAAACGAGGCCTGCGCAGCCTCCGCGGAACCTGTACAACCTGCTGACCATGTTCAGTTTCTTGGCCCTAAGTACTTACAGCCTGATGTCTGAGTCTGAGGAATCCCATAGCACACAAAAGATCACTGGTCCACAGTCCTGCTGCTATTTCTGAGTGTAGGTGTATTGAAATGGGCCTAACATCCTTTAATAGGCATCCTAATTCAGGTGTGAGTGATTTTTTATTCGCAACACATGTAAACACGACTGAAAAAAGCAGGTCTATTTTTTGCCGCTTTTTTTAACGAATCGCAAAAAAATACGACCGCATTTGAGCCCTCAGAGACTAACACCCAAATACGAATGAATAGTGAATTCCCGTATTCTATGAAATAACAGCCGCGTTTGACCGATGGTCTATTCATTCGTATTTCGGGACGTTGTCATTCAAACCATTACGATTAGACCAGACACTGCCGAGATTGGTGCTTAGTGAATTCCCGGATTGGGACTTAGAAAAAAAAACACAAATCGACCAAACTCGGATTTTTAGTAAATACTGGCCAATGTGTTCAATTCAGCCAGAGGTTTTGTTTGGTGGATTTACAACAAGGGGTTCCATCAGGAGGTGCACGGCCTTACCATTATGATCCTCAGATGTAAAGTTGTTGAGGTCAGTCTAGATGTTAAGCAACCACAAAAGTTGACTGCAATCTGCCTTTCAGAGGTGTGCACCAGTAGAGGGTAGGTCATCTATGGCACTTTCGGCTAAGGAGGAGTGTTTCACCTATAACAATGAGCAGTGTTCCATTGGTATGAAGTACAGAGTACATAACCAATGTATTCAGTGTGGAGGATCACAAGGAACCTCCTGTTAACTGCCAATCTGTGTATAATGTTCAAAGTAGAACTTCTAAATCCATTAAAGTAGATACCATGTCAAACTGGCTGTGTTTATACCCACGTCAAGCAGAAGCTAAGTAAAAGGGTTTTTGAGAGTTTCTCAAGCGATAATTGGGGAGGAACAGGTAGGGAAACTGTGAGGACTGCACAGCTATCGCAGTTATTTTAAATCACCTAGGCAGATTGTTGCAACCAAAATGCAATTTATTCCACGGTTGGCAGTACAGACATGTGGCTATATAATCATCAGACCGATATGATTCTTTGCATATATAGCATACACAGGTGACATAAGTGCAGTTCCTAGTATTCAATCCATGAAAACACCAATACATTTAAAACACAGGTTATATCCCCTTCATTATTCCTACAGTGTTGGAGCTAATTTTGGGGAGATTAGGGGCAGTAGACTGATCATGACAGGTGAGAAAATGATAAGACTTGAGTGTTTTCCCCCCGTGGTGGTTGGTACTGAATGTCCTCCCGCCATGGCTATTGGTGACCATTATTTCTCTGTGGAGAAGGTGTCTAGGAGTCTAATCCAGAGTATTAGTATAACAATGACTTTGCTGGCTAAACATGAAATTGTTGATAGTTATATCTGCATACGCTTATTGTGTAACCCAGACCTCTTGCTCGCACTTATCCCTGATTAAACACACCACCTGGAAACATTTAAGAATAACCTGTCTAATTTATAGAACAATTAACATAAATACACAGGGCATATATGTTAAATATATAGGAACAACAAATGACAAACAATAGACTGCAAGGCAGCAAGGCAATGACAGTTCAGTGTACACAGAAAAGGGAGATGGAATACAAGTGTCTTATGCTTCAGTCGCACTGCATGGTTTCAAAGGTGCCTATAAATTTGTTTTCTGCTATGGACCATGACAGTCATGAAAGATGTACGTCTTGGTAGGAATATTGGGCCATTTTCAGCTCCACCATTGCCTGACCTTGTCCTTTTCCCAGTTGGATTTGTCCCTAAGAAAACACTGGGAAATGTGGGTTATTCAGCATTTGTCTAATCTTAAAGGCTCCTCGTTTCATGATGCAATCCCTGAAGATCTTTGTGGGGTGGTTGGTCAGTCCTTTGATGATATCATGTGCATTGTAAGGTCATTTGGAGCCAGGGACTTTAAAAGCAAGATTGATGTGTAATCTGCCTTAGAGTAGTTCTGTAATCTCTTGCATTCTGATTCTTTCAGGTTCATGGTTTTCTGTCTGCATGACAGGTTTTATGTTGCTAGATGCCTGCCTGTGGGTTGCTGGTACATCTAAGTGAGTATGGAGGAAAGTTTTGATGGTTAGACCCCCAGGGGTATATTTACTGAAAGTCAATTTGGGTCAATTTTTGGCCAATGTTTGGATGATTTTTTAATGATTTTGAGTTCCAATGTCTAAATCACACATTTACTAACAGTTGATATTTGACATTGTTTAAAAAAAATGTCCAAAATCTTTCATTAGTAAATGATCAATTTAGACCCTGATATACAAAATCGACCAAACATCGACCAAAAATCTATTTAGGTCAACTTTTAGTAAATATAGACTAAATCCTCCATTTATTAACAGATGATTTTTGAAATTTTTAAAAGGATATCAAACATTATTTGTTAGTAAATGTGTGATTTCGACTCTGAAACACAAAATCAATTAAAAATCAACCAAACATCCACCAAAAATCAACCCAAATCGACTTTTAGTAAATATACCCCCCAGACTCTATGGTCAAGGTTTTTCATTGTAAGCTGGAATGCACAAAGTTTGTGCATGCAGACCACATAATTTTGGACATATTTTCAGGAAAATTTTGAGGGCCCTCATGGTGCGAGAAGACTTCCTGTCACATTTTAATGGGATACCTGCTTGGAACTCTCCTGAGTTAGCTGTGTTATCTGGTTGTTACCTGGTATGGCAAGCTCTTCTGAAGCATATCTCAATGGGAGCTGGTGTGCAACTCTTTGGCTGGAGGAATGAATCAATAAAGGCTTGACAAGGAGTCTTTTCCTACTCAAACTTTTTTTCCCCATCATGGTCACTCTTAAGCTATGGGGTGAATTTGTAAGGAATAAAAGTTGTTGTTTTTTTTGGATGTAACAATCTTGGTGTGGTTCATGCGATCAATTGCCAGCACACTTCTTCCCTTCTGGCTATCCACTTGCTAGCTCAAATCATATTACATTGTATTTTATGTAATATTTGTTTTGGACCAGATATGTCAGGATTTGATTGGTTTAGGTTTTTTGAATTGGCACCATATATTAATCAGGTTGGTGAGTTGTGCCCTTCATATGTCTGGCAGGTTATCAAGTTTGCATGGAGGGCTTATACCACTGAGCTATTGCACCTGGAACTTTTCAGATGTATTAAATAGCTTAATCAGAGTGGTGACAGTTTTAAATCCACAGCAACAGTAGAGGTAAGAACAGTCAACATCTTGAATCTCTCCTATATTTGAAGTTGGTTAAGGAATGTTCTTACTTTCTTATCTAAAAAGCTTAGAGGATGCTACTAAGAGCTTTCTTTTTTTGAAGCTATGAAAGGCTGAGGAAAGATCCTACATTATACTGTATGGTGGGAACTCTGCAGTCTGCAGTAGACTGCAGGTTTAATTGGGGTCACCCACAAGAGTAACCCCAATTAACCTTGCAGTCTGCAGCAGACCACAGAGTTCCCACCATGGAGTATAATAGAGGATCGTGATCCTCCATTATAGCCTATGTGCTCCGCCTGATTGACAGGCCGGGAGCACATAGCCAGTCAGGAGAGTACTATGATGTGGCACTCCCTGATTGGCTGGTGGGAACCCTACTGACAGAAGTCACGTGGGGTCCCGGCATTCAGGGAAATGGATCCATGTGTAAACATGGATCCCCTTTAGTGCATTGTAATGGGTTTTTGTGTTTTTTTTAACACTGTGGATGCGTACGAAGAGGACCGAGCCACACTGGATTAGGTGAGTATAATTTTTATATTTACAGGTACCCGTGGATTCTACTAGACAAGAGGACTGAGGGGCTCCGTGGGACACTAGGTAAGTATGTGTGAGTGTGTAAGTGTGCATGTATTTGTACTTAAAGTTGTACTGTCACGTGGTGTGTACTGTCTTTATTGTAATATTTATCTTACAGGTAGGACTACAAGTACCAGTGGGCCCTTTAATGCTCCACATGCTGGTACTTGTGGTGCTCCAAGTACCAACATGTGGGGGAGACTTGCTGGGACCTGTAGTTCCACAATATGAAAACTTTTTTATACACATGGACTATCAGCCTGCCATCCACAGCCCACGGATGGCAGGGGCAGCCCCAGGCATCATCCCTGGCCCTTTGGATCCTGGAGGGGGGGACTCCTTTATTGGGGTTCCCCACTCACCATGGATCCCTGGCCAGGGGTAACTAGTTGGGGGTAATGCCACGGCCGCAGGGACCAGTATAAATGTGTCCCGCGGCTGTGGAAATATCTCCTTGGCTAGTGGAGCCTGATGCTTGTTTCAAAAATACAGAGGACCCATACGTCTTTTGTCCCCCCCATATTTTTGGACCCAGGATTGATCCAAGAGCCCGGTGCTGGTTGTAAAAATACTGGGGGACCCTACGCAGTATATTAACAACCAGGACCGGCTCAAAGAGCCCGGGGCTGGTTATGCTTAAGAGGGGGGACCCCACACAATTTTTTTTATTTTAACTATTTCACACACTTTTACACAGAGAAGCATGCACAGATCTCACTGATCCATTCATGATTCTCCAAACACACCAACCAGAAGCTGGCCTATTTGTAAGTTCTATTTCTGCACAAATTACATGCTTTTCTGGTAGTGGTTGCCTATTGGGCCTAATTCAGACCTGGTCGCAAGCAGGCATTTTTTGCACTGCTGCAAGCAGGTAATCGCCGCCTAAAGGGGGAGGGGGTAATCAGTGTGCAGGGGTGCGAATGGATGTGCAGAGAGCTGTCTCTGCACAGCCCGGGACTTACTCAGCAGCTGCGATGATCTGGACCGATGTTGAAGTCAGAAATCCTCCTTCCAAACGGCTAGGCATGCCTGCGTTCTCCCGGACACTCCTTAAAAACGGTCAGTTGCCACCCACAAATGGCCTTTTCCTGTCAATCTTCTTGCGATCGCCGGTGTGATCGCTTTCTTCATAAAATCTGTTGCTGTCCGGCGATCCCAATTGCCGGCGGTTGCGCAGTTCAGATCTGATTGCACCACTGCAAAAAAAGCTAGCGTGCAATCGGGTCTTAATGACCCGCATTGTCGGCAGTGTTTGAGATACGAATCCTTAGTAAATTCCCATGTTGTATGAGGTGTATGTGAACAAACAACTGTGTTTGACCGATGGTCTATTGATTTGTATTTGTGTGGACAGCAGTATATCTCATTACGAATTCCCCCAATACTGCCGTGATTTGTGTTTAATAAATTTCTGAGTTGCATTTTCGGCTGAAAATGGAAACTCAAATCAAATAGGGACCTTAGTAAATTTCCACCTATGTTGAGGTTTTTGTTTGCACTAGTCTTTGTTGAGTTACTGTAATTATCATTGAGTAAAACACTCCTTATATTTTTTGAAGGTAGTCATGTTGATTTTCATTATATTTGGGCTTTGGATACATTTTTTTATTTTCTAGTTAGGCAAGTCTCCCTATGTTAACAATTTAGAGGTATTTTCAGAATTTTGGAAGGTGTGTTGGTTAGGGTTTAGAGGTATGTGCTGACATTCCTTTTTTATTATTTGCTTCAGTAGGTGCAATCATTTAATCACTCTTTGGATCTTGTTTACGTATCATGAATTAAAGAGGCTTGGAGACATTTGTACATTTTTTCACATTATTTTGTCAGATACTGTATTATTCCCAGAAGGTTTTGGAGGTGTTTACTAGCTAATGGGGTCTCAAACTTGGAATTCTGTTTTTGCCCATTGTGCTAAGATGTTCAGTGGAAGTGTTGTTTTCCGTCCATTTTAAGGATTACCATCTTTACAGGCCGGATGGAACAGTGTTGCTTTTATTTGTGGAGGACTTGATTAGGGTAAGAAAGGTAATTTTTTGGCAGTGTGTTGGCATTTCCAGTTCTTTTATATAGGCAGCTTATTGTACATCAAACAACATTAGCAGTTGTCTGCCTATAGGTCTCGAGGTACTTTACCTACCAATACACAGTAAGGACTGATTTTGCCCTACTGGGGTCAGTGACACCACCGTTCCTGGTGGGATTTTTGTGTGCCATTAGGAGAGGAGTTTTGATACCTCAAGTTTTGAGTTAGCATGTGGCCGCAATCTTGGCCTGAGTTTGGTGTTGAGCAGAAGGCAGTACTGTTGTGTGGTGCTGTATTTTCTATGCCACCATACTTTTTCTTCTTTTAAATCATTATTATAATTATTATTATTATAAATAAAACTAACTCTTATATATGCCAGTTTGCCTCTATGTTACTTTTATTATGGTTACTTGAGTAGAAATATAGGCTGACATTTGACTATAGTGTGCTCAGGAAGATAGATTGCATTTTACATGCACGGCAGATTTTAAACCCCTGGTCTGCGACTGAATACTTTAGTAAAACAAGCAGTGAGCCGTGAATGCAGTGGTGGAAAGTAAAGTAATGTCAAGTATGGACATCAACATGCATGAAAAGGTTGCCATTTCCTTGTCTCTTTCCACACCTATATCATTTTCTGGGCAAGTGATCTTGCTGTACCATCTGCAATGAAGATTGGGTGTGTGGGGGGGATTGGGCAAATACCAGGGCATTTTTATCACAGTTAATAATAATTAACACTGTGCGTGGGCAGCAAGTAAAGCAGAGCCTGCCATTAGGTTCTGCCTGGACATATAAAGCACACCCCGTACACAAACATATGCATGTGAGAATAGTGTGAGGAGTATGAGTGTGCCTAGCCCACAGTTCAGCAGACAATGCTCTGAACAGCAAATCTTCTCATTTTTCCCCCTAAAAGACATGCAAACTATTGCATTCCCACACATTCCGCATCTTGAAGTTTTAATATATTAATTTGCAGATTTGCATACAGCAGACTAATAACATCATAACATTGTTTGGGCTGCAGCCCTGGACATTGCACTTGAAATGACACTTACTCTTCAGTATTATTGATTTCATAAACCCATATAGTTTATGCAATGTACATCTATACTTAGAGCCCTATTTAGCAAGCACTTCCAATTCCAAAATCAGAAACAACAGTATGATTTTCTGAAAATGCATCATCTTTCAAATTTGTCAAGGCTCTAACACAGGGAATATCTAATATATCACCTGTATTAATAGCAGCATTGGAGCATACTGCCACCCCGATTCAATGTGTGGGGACTTCCAAATGTACTATATAACAAGCTCAAAAACTAAAGATTATGGAGCTTTTCTGTGTCAACTAATGCAATCTTCAAATAGAATTAGCAAACGCTTTGCTTTATAAAGCACTATCAGAGTGTGAAAAGGGATCTCTCCAGATATTTTGCCTCAGCTTCTTCCAGTGCGCATGCGGATGTCCGGCTCATAAAAAGTATAGAGACAAAACTCAGAATGTTGCACTTGTTAAAGCAGCTGCTTATCGATGCATCACCATCATGATTAATAATAAAAAAATTACAAATCACAATGTTATGCTCACAATTTTTTTTTCATTTTGAGACTTAATTGAGATTATTATTAAATCAGTATGATATTCTTATAGTAAAACAGTAAAGTAAATGAATAAAATTTGTTTATTTCAAAATAATTCATTTTAAGTTAACAAAGAATGTCCTTGAATCTGATACTTTGTAATGGTTGTCAGATCAACAACTTTGTAGATGACACAAGGTCATGCACACATTGCGCAATGAGAGGAGAAATAAAATCTGTATGTGGAATATGGATTTAATGGGTTGGAAAGTCAAGGAACTTTGACAAACAGCAACTTAACCAATCCAACTAGGAAGTCTGAGAGCCATTTGAATTCACATCACACTACACCTGGTAAGAATTAGTCTAGCACAGCATCATCAATCATAGTGTGCTTGTCAGATTTGACATCTTTTAGGTCTACGTTGTATGCTTAATGATTGCATTACAGGAAATGTAAACAGACACAAAATATACAGGTATGTTTTAGATTTTTTTTATTTTACATAAAGACAAACATTTAGTTTTAAAACAGGATAAAAAATACTACAAAACCTTAACCATAAAAAATCAACACATAACAGACATATTAGAAATTCTAGTCTATATATTAAGCTAAAATATTTGTTTTTAAAAAATTGCCTTGTAAGAAATAAACCTCCTCTTTTAGAACATTTTACTTTTATTTTGAAAAATTTTTTTTTTCATCTTTAGAAATGAAAAAATAAAATAAAATACAAACATGCATTTTAGAGGGTTTCCAAATGCGTACAATGTATTTAGGAATCACATTTAAATGTGATATTTCACACGCATTATACAGTAGTAAATATAATGACTGTCACAAATTTTTAACAATTTAAGTAAAAATGAGGTAAAGTACTTCCTATTTTGCAGAGAAATAAAGTTCCAATGATCCAATACTTTAGTTTGGTGAGTGACCATTCACCATTATATTTTAAAATTTACATCTAACAGAGTTTATGGTCTATGTATTGATCAATAATGCCAATGGTACATTCTGTGTGGTGTGGCAAGAGAGGGAATGTGAATACATTAGGTGAATTTCCACTGGCAAAACATGTTAATTTTCACAGTGAAATGCATAATGAGGGGAATATATGAATGAACAGTTTTGAAAGTGTTGCTTATCTGTACTCTTGCACAAAATAAATCCAAAAGTGTATGCTTTTAAAGGATTAGACCACTTTGTGGGTTTTATTTCCTAATGTCAGCGTATGTTATAGATCCAAAGGGTAACAATTTTAAATCATACCGCCTGACTATCTTTTTATATTTAACAGAGTGGACTTAACATTGCATAAAAAAAGCTGTCATGTATGCCCTCCACGTATGGATTAGTAATATGATCATTAACAAAACTATGTAAGAGTAAAAATAAAATAAAATTACACTTGTCTAACATTATAAAACTCTAAACAATGTTTTTTAAGTTGTAATAGACACAATATTAGAAACAAAACTTAGTACAAGCTTTTTTAAAATACATATTGTGTTTTGCAAGCACCAATAGACATCAGAATAAAGTGTATTCTCTATAATAAACTGTATTCTTTAGAACCACAAATGCGCACTCTCCATATTATTAATGTTATAAACTGCAGAAAACTGAAATTGTGAAAACAATCAATGTAATTATAGTACAGGTACAAATTATTTTTGAGTCTTATCTTTATTACAGGCAAATTGTAAAAAAACCTCACCAAGTGCAAATAAATAATAATAATAATAATAATAATAATAATAATCATGTTTAAAATTATAATGTTTATCAATATTACTAATAGTGTATATTGTTTTTAATGAAATATATTTTAAAATGAGTTACAATGATAAGCTAAACTTCCTTTGTGTTATCATTATACGAGAAGAACTTTGATTTTTCATTTGACAAGTACATTTATAAATGCAAAACTAAAGAAAGTGTTAATGGTAACCAGTACTGTAGGAATGCAGTATTTCAAATGTGCAGATCAAGATTTACAAGGCCCTGCTATTAAACTGACCATAAATAGCCTTCCATAGTAAGGAAAAATCAAAACATTTTCATTTGTAAGATTCACATATGTTGGTAATTCTCGAGATCACATCATGCACTTTTTGTGCAACAACGAGAATGCTTTCTGTAAATAATGTCATATTAAAATAATTTATGTTGTATTTTTTACATGATATAGGGAGTCATGGAAGAACAACTTCTAAGTAGCTCAAATCTCATAAATGTTTACATGTTTTAGAACTCAACATACATTGCTACATATTATATTACTGGTTAATGTTTTTATAACATATTTATGAAATTACTGTAGCATTATTTTACTCCAACTGCTATTGTGTAATATTATTAACTCTTTCAAACTAATACTGAGATCATCTACCTCCAAGTTATTAACAGCAAAACTTCACTTACTTCCTTTATGATTACCTCTATTTGGTTAATAGCTTACATAATAGAACACAATGCAATATTTTTTATTTTATTTTTTTACAATTTATGTACCTAACCATTGTTAAAAAAATACAGAATTAAAATGATAGCGAATATGCAGCATTTTTAGGTAATTGAACTACATGATATTACAATAAATATTCTCAGCAAATTATTGATATACTTTAAAACCGTCTCTGAATAATATATGTGACAGATACAAAACTCAAGAACACTAATAGGTGTTCACACAGAAACATTGTTAATATAGTTATAATGCATTATGTACATTGGCAGAATCCTATCAATTCCATTCAGAGCAATTATATAGAACAATTATATATATATATATATATATATATATATATATATATATTTATTTTGAATAAGATAACTAAACTCTCACATAATATAAAGGTAATAATTATGCAGTAATTCTAGGTCTGCAGTATTCACTTTCAGAAAAAATGTTCCCAATTAAAAGCACAGTTTGTCTGTAGCACATATATTGTCTTTTGTAAAGCTATTGTTTTTTGGGTTGTTTTTTTTTTAGCATTTATTGTGAAGCTCTTCAGCTGACTGATGCCCAAAGGGGAACTAACAAATCACTCAGCTGGTGGCTGACACTGGTCCTGAAAAAAGCTAGTAAGGAACACTTTGCAGTCTTTCAGAGCCTCTACACCAGCTGTCACCCTGCTATGGGTGCTGAAAAGCTCCTGTCACTTCATCCAAAGGGATTTACTTGGTCAGAAGGAAAATTTAAATACAAAGCATGCAGCTAAGAACCTAGTGAAAAGGATTATGAGTGCACAAGAGCACATGTGTATAAGACACTAATACATCTTTAGGAAATTTCAGATCCATAAAGCCAGGATTAGTGCCAGAGGCAGGGTGGTATACATATGCAGGGACCTTTACCATTCCAGTTATTATCTCTCTCCCTATTCAACTTTATAGGTCTTTTATTAGGCTATTTTAAAACTATCTTCTGTCATGGGAAAAAAGATTCCTGCTCTAAAACTTTGGTGTCACCTGGTTATAAAACATATTTTGCTGACATTTGTGTACACTCTGTTTTTATACTTTAAGCTGCGTAACATAATAGCATATAAAGGAAGTAGAATATATCTATTTACAGGTGGGCAATACTGTTGTTACATTATATGAATACAAAGTTTGCATACGTGTGTTTCTTTGCAGACAATATTAGTAGAGTCTAGAGGACATCTGCACTGAAATTAAATTAACAAGATATTCAAATGGTGATTAAGCATAGAAATAAATATGAAATATGTAAATATGGTGAATCAGAAACAAGTGTATAAAAATGCATGCTGCACTTAGCAAATCTAATGCCATCAGCCTTTAGAGGTCACTAGAACCTCACTGCACAGAATTTCTGAAGAGAATGAGAGAGTTGGAAGGTTCCATATATTCTGTCCCATAGATTCTGTTTCTGAGAGCGCAGTTTAAATGTCTTCACATGGCCTATCATGTATCCAGCCCAGCAAGCTGATTAGTGAAGCAGCTTGACTCTGACATGCACTTTATGCCAACCAGAAGCTGCCATGCACAGCTACCTTATTCACTGTGGAGACAGGCCCGAAGCGAAATTGTAACACAACAAAATGCAAATGAGAAGAACCTTACCACACTTAAAATGAGATGACTGTAATATGTAACAGCTTAATTTGCCCACAGACATGACTGATGGCTTCGTCTTATCTTTAAAAGCATAATTTCAGTTTACACTTTAAAAAAAAAATATCATGAGCTCTGCATTTAATTTTGGTGTGTTATATTCTATGTGTTCACTATTAATGGGTTCAAAGAAACACCAAATATGTCTGTGCAGAATCTTTGTAAGATTTGCTTTAAATATTCTTAGATGACACATACTGTATTTAAAAGTACACTATTGCAAAATAACTATTTCTACTGCTTACCAAATATATACCAAGTATGAAATTAAAGAGGCTTTTGAAAATCAAAAAACTACTGTGACCTTAGGCTTACAGGAACCCGAACACAAGTGTGTGTGTGTGTATTAAACTTCGCACCTAGATTTACCTCACCTTTTTCAGATGTTCTTCTTCACACAGGTTTCTCCATTTGGGCAAATTTATCTCTTCAGGTTACCAGATCCTTGCATGGTCCACTTATGGTTGACTCAGGAAACCCCTATTGACTCCCTGAAAACACTTAAAGAAACACACACGCACAAGCGAAGGGGTAAAACACGTGCATATTGTTTAGTTTAAAGGACTGCCACCTTGAATGTCCACAAACTGAGTGCAAGTACAATAATATATTGCAATTATGCAATAGCATCCGATAATAATTGCAATATACTGTACAAGTACATGGGAAAACACAGTGGTAATAGCAGTTATCCACTATAATGATAGCACGTTGTCTGATATGATGACAGTTCCTGAAGCAGCCGGCAGTACTGTATATTCAATGTGTGAAGTAATGAGTTCAAAATGCAGTAACAAAATGCTGGTAACAAATTTAATGAAAAAGGGCAGAGAAAACTCTTAAATAGCAGTTACTACTAATTGTATGATAGGATAAAGTGAGGTGAGATATACAACCCCACCCCCCACCCCAAAAAAAAGTTGCCCAGAAAACTCCTGGGACTCCCTGACAAATTTTGATGTTCAGCCCACTCTCTGTGTTACATTTCACAACCTAAGATTTTTTGTTTTGTTCATTTTAATTGTGCTACAGTACCTCTCAATGGCAGATGCTGTATTCATCTTGTCTGCCAATAGCTGTATTTTCTTGTAACTTTTGATTCTATGCAGTTTTAAAATATTGGCCTGGGACTCAAGGGTAGGCAGTTCTAGAGGACGCACACATTACAGTATCAAGACTCTTGTTATCTCCCATACTTACTCATTATATGCCACCTCATGATGAAAACAACTAGTGACAACATTACACATTATCCATAAGAAGATACACTCTGTACATAACAAAAAGTATCAAAAATACAATAGTAAAATTGAAAAGAATAAAAAATATGGATAAGGATAGTCTACAGCACAGGTACTCAAACTTGGTCCTCAGGACCCCACACGGTTCATGTTTTGCAGGTCACCTGTAGATTTTGAAAATGTGACAGTTGGTGATACACAGCGCACCTGCCAGGTCAAATGGAAAACATGAACCATGTGGGGTCCCGAGGACCGAGTTTGAGAACCACTGGTCTACAGTATATAAAAAAACAGATGCTGATAAGAGAAATACCTGAGGGAGAATAAAAAGATAGAGTAATAGGGGAAGAGAGAGGATGAGTAAAAAGAGGGGCAGTGCTGAAGAGAGAGAGAGAGAGACAGACAGAGAGAGAGAGAGAGAGAAGAGGAAAGAACGAGATAGAATATGTATTCTCTTTAGAATGTTCTTTCACTTTTACAATTTCTTTAGCTCATCCTTCTATATGTATCTATGTTTCTGTTAATGTCTGTGTGAAATATATAGCTGTATGTGCCCTCTACTGTATAGGATTGATTTAGTCACATTGTAGGGCTGCCAGTACACATTATGCAACACAGTATCCCCAATTCACATTATGACATACTGCGTTTCCAGTTCATATTATGCCACATTACAATGTCCCCACTTCATATTGTGACACATTCCGGTGCCCCAGTTCAAATTATGTAACATTATAATGCTCTCAAGCTTATTTGATGCCACATTAGAATGAGCAGGTCCAAGGGCTTAACTATATATATTGTAGGCCCCAATGCAAAAGTCTATAAGGGCCTCTGTGTATCACCCAATGGTTAAAAATGTTGATAACACCTGTAACTTTGGAGTGGTCTTCTGTATGCCGAATGTCGGGATCCCTGCGCACAGTATACCGGCGCTGGAATCCCGACACCCAGCATACCGACAACAATTCTCCCTCGTGGGGTCCACGACCCCCCCGGAGGGAGAATAAAATAGTGTGGTGCGCGTAGCGCGCCACCGTGCCCGCAGCATGGCGAGCGCAGCGAGCCCGCAAGGGGCTCCTTTGCACTCGCCACGCTGTCGGTATGCCGGCGGTCAGGCTCCCGGCGCCAGTATGCTGCTCGCCGGGAGCCCGAGCGCCGGCATACCGTACTACACCCGTAACTTTGACAGGGAAGTTGGGACCCTCTCAGCTCTGGGCCCCATAGCAGTTGAACTCTCTGCACCTATGGTAGCTACGCACTTGAGTTCATATGTACTGTAAGTGTGGGTAGTAGTACCAAGAAGGGGTGGGATCAGTGGCGGATCCAGGGGGGGGGCACTCGGGTCCGTGCCCCCCCTGTCATTTGTGGCCTCCGTCCCCCGTCCCTCCATCCATCCCCAGTCCCTCCGTCGTCGTCCCCCTGGCGCAGCACAGGGAGATGATGGGCGCCTGCTGAGATTGTGTTACCAGCGGGCGCCCGTCTCCCTGCACAGCGGCAGCCGGAGTCCGGAGCTCAGTACTGAGCTCCGGCTTCCGACGCTGTCACTGTGCGGCGTGCGCTATGGGAGAGACGTCAGTCATGACGTCTCTCTCATAGTGCTGAGGAGAGGACGCCAAGAGAGGAGGAGGACTGCAGAGATCTGGAAGCAGGAACGGGGCTTGGTAAGTATGTTGTGTTTTGTCTTCTTCAGTGCAGCGGGGTCATCTACTGGGGGCAAACTACGGGGGGACATTACTACTGGGGGCATCAACAAGGGGCATTACTACTGGGGGGCATTACTACTGGGGGCATTATTACTGGGGGAGCATCTACTGTGGGTATTACTACTGGGGAGCATCAACAAGGGACATTACTACTGGGTGGGGGGCAATTAATACTGGGGGCATTATTACTGGGGGAGCATCTACTGGGGGCATTACTACTGGGGGGCATCAACAAGGGACATTACTACTGGGGGCATCAACAAGGGACATTACTACTGGGTGGGGGGCATTACTACTGGGGGCATTATTACTGTGGGAGCATCTACTGGGGGCATTACTACTGGGGGGCATCAACAAGGGGCATTACTACTGGGGGCATCAACAAGGGACATTACTACTGCATGGGGGGCATTACTACTGGGGGCATTATTACTGGGGGAGCATCTACTGGGGGCATTACTACTGGGGCATCAACAAGGGACATTACTACTGGGTGGGGGGCATTACTACTGGGGGCATTATTACTGTGGGAGCATCTACTGGGGGCATTTCTACTGGGGGGCATCAACAAGGGGCATTACTACTGGGGGCATCAACAAGGGACATTACTACTGCATGGGGGGCATTACTACTGGGGGCATTATTACTGGGGGAGCATCTACTGGGGGCATTACTACTGGGGAGTCATCTATTGGGGGCAACCTCCAAGGGGGCATTACTACTGGGGGCAAACTACTGGAGGACATTATTGCTGGGGGCAAACTATTGGGGGACATTATTACTGGGGGCATCTACTGGGGGCAAACTACTGGGGGACATTATTACTGGGGGCCAACTACAAAGGGGCTAACTACTGGGGGCATACTACTGGAGGGCATTACTACTGGCGGCTTAACTACAGGGGCATTACTACTTGGGGGCTAAACTACAGGGGGGGCCAAACTACTGGGGGCATAACTACAGGGGCCAAACTACTGGCGGATAACTACAGGGGCCAAACTACTGGGGGCAGTACTACTGGGGGCTAAACTACAAGGGGGTCATAACTACAGGGGCTAAACTACAATGGGGCAAACTACAGGGGGGCATTACTACTGGTGGCTAACCTACAAGCAGGAAAACTACTGGGGGCATTACCACTGGGAGGCTAAACTAAAGGGGGGGTAAAATACTGGGGTCATAACTGCAGGGGCATTACCACTGGGGGCATAGCTACTAGGGTGCCAAATGACTGGAGGCATTACTACAGGCAACATTACTACTGGGGGCAATACGGGCATTGCATAAGGGGCACCACTACTATGGGGTCTATATAAAGGGCACTACCAGTACAGTGGACATTGCATAATGAGCGCTACAACTGTGGGCATTGTATAAGAAGCGCCACCTCACATGCACCGAAGCCGCACGCAAATGTACTTGCCCCTTCCATGGTGCCCCCCTATCATTTTCTTCTGGATCCGCCCCTGGGTGGGATAATTACCCAGGCTGCTGGAGGGGCCTGGATCGTCCTCCCCCATCCCTGAAAATATACTAACTGCTGGCCAGGGCATGGTGCCATCTTTCCAGTAACAACTTTGAACATTGAAAGCAAAGACTTTGTCACTGTGCCAGTCTTTGCTCTCTAGTGCACATGCACCACCTTCCCAGATATCACTGCGGTCACAGGAAGAGGGACTTGCTTCCGAGCAAGCAAGGTAGGAAGCGGGTGTCCTCCCCCGCACCCTACCTGCCACCCCCTCCAATTGAATAAATGGAGCAGCTGTTACTAATCATTTATTAAATAGTTTTTTGGGGGGGCATAGACACACCCCCTATTTAATTCACAGCCCTGTAACATTAATGGGGCCTGGCATGGCTCTCCATGCCCCTGAGTGTGGCATGTACAGTAGCTGCACTTACTCGAGGCTGTGCGTAATTCTTGAGTAATTGAATTGACCCATATATCTGTATGTGCTGCTCTATAGCTATCACTTACAATATGACTGTATGTTCCCCTATAGGTCTGTATGTACCCTTCTTTGTTTGTATGTGTCCCTCTATGTCTGTATGTTCCGTCCTACATTTGTATGCTCTACTTTGTCTCCTATGAGCTCCCAGTAACCCATACTGTTAGTGTCATTTCACAGTGTGACCACCGACCTTTCCAGCAAAGATGTGCTACATCTTCCAGTTCCATCCTCCATTGTGGAAGGATGCGCTTCTGAGTGTCTCTTTTGTGCATAAAGTGTGTGCAATGCCAAAGACCCTGCAGGTTCCACTAAGTTACCACCACTAGTTTTAGCATATACTCAACTGCCACTACTGTGTACATACTGTACACAGGTGTGTACTTCATGATACAGCACATCACCTGCATTGACCCTCAGAAATTCCTGGCTGAATCTGTTGAACCTGCTATATACATTGTGTAACTACTGCATTAACCTGTTGTGCCTTGTTAATAAACCAATCCTGGTTAAGTTATTCACCGTGTGGACTGACCTATATCACAACTCGCTGCCACCTACAGGACAGTATATCAACACCTATAGGTTCTGCCAACAACTATATGTCTGCCTTTCCTCTCTATAGCTGTATGAGTCCCTCTATGTCTGTATATTCCTCTCTGTGGGAGGGATGTATCATGCATCACATAATATGCAATTCATCCGACCATTTATCACATGAATAGTGGAGTTTATGAATAAGTATGAATATTTACACAAAGGACAGCCCTTTCGATAAGAGCTGTCCTTTGCATTGTGAGGACTTCTGAGTTTATGACCTGGGAGTCCTATTGTGCATGAATGGCTGTTGGCCTGTGCATATATAAGCTGCAGATAAGGTTAGGGGATCAGAGAGGGATCTTTCAGATCCCTCTCTGAGCATTTGAGTGGAAAGGAACCTATAGGCTTCTATAGGTAATGCCATCTGTAGATGGCATTGCCAATCAGGTACAAGCCCTGGGAAGTTTAGTTTTCCAGAGCTTGAAACATGGGGATTGTGGCAAACCTCAGAAAATGGTAGTTTTTTTTTAGGATTGTCCTCATTTTACTGTTAGTACATCCCACCCTTTGTATGTGTCACTCTGTGTCTGTACAGAATGTGCCCCTCTGTTTCTATATGTTCCTCTCTATGCATGTGTTACTCTCTATCTGTATGTTCTCATCCTACTGTATATGTCCTCATATATACTGTATGTTTTGTACTTTGCTACCTCTTGTCTACAGTATATGTGCTCTATTTTGTTTCTCATCTCCCTACTGCATGATGCTTTTTGTGCCCCCTCCCATATCAATACGTTCTGTGCATCCAGTCCATGTACTATGTATTATGCTCCCCTGTCTGTTTTTCTTTATTGTGTCCCTTATGATTCCTGTCTGTAAGTTTTTAAAAATGATCCCATTCATCTTTCTGTTCCCTATCGTGTTTCGCTGCCACATGTTGTAACTTACCTTATGCAGTCTTCTTGTTCTCACTTCCTGTGGCTTCTATCCTCTGACAGCCAGTTGCAGTGTTGAAAAATCCAGCTCTTTCTCATCATCCCTATAGGATGCAGCTGGGTTTCAAAGTACATTAAAATAGCTGGTAGTGCTAGCCAAGTGGGCCCCTGGACATGTGTCTGCCTTCTGTCCCTACTATGGGTTTCCTTATCCCTACTGAAAATAATTGTATACTGTACCTTCCATGTGATGCAGGAGCTTCAGATAATATAGGTGGCTGTCAGCAAAGTGGGATGGGGGTGGGGGTGGTACATGTTTGTGAAGTAGCAGAACAGGACAATCATATGCTGAGTGTCTCCTCTATGTCATAAAGAGGCATACATCAAACAGCTAATGGAAGGAGTCTATAGATGTCTGATCCTCAGAAGAAAGAAGGTGAGTACTATCAGTGTGTGTCTCTCTGACGTATTGTTTCTCAGTCATATTTGTGCCTCTGCATATCCTGTAAGCACTGTCACTGTGTCTGTCCTTCAGCCCTGCTTATGTTTCTGTCTGTCCTGTCAGTGGGCCCAGGTCCTAGTCCTGTCTATGTTATTCAGTCATTAGTAGCCCTTGCACAAGCATATTTGCTTTTATGATGCTGAGTGGCAGTCCACCACCATACCTGGCAGCAGCTGCAGCTCTTCTCCTCAGTGCAGCACACACTGCTGTGTTTTGGGCTGCAGACCGCTGAGGAGGCGATTAATATACTATTTTTGTTGTATATTTTGCTAAGGTTGCATGACCCCATTTCCTTTTATTAGGCCACACCCCTGAAAAGTGCCTGGGCTCACTCAGGCTCTTTACTGCCCTGTTGCATGACCCCGCCTCCTTGTATTATGCCATGCCTCCTGAAAAGTGCCTGGGCCCAGCCAGGCTCTCAATCGCCCTGTTTGTTATAAGGGATTAATCACACTAGGCAACCATAAAACATAAAAGAAGAGCATTTTGGTTGTAGTCTGGTCAGTCACATTGACCACGAGATAACAATGTCATCATTCATAATATCCACAGCACAATGTCCACAGTTATGATGGTGACATTGTTATCGGCAGATGAAATGTCTACATTGTCAGAATGTCAACAGGCTGTGGATGAGAGAGTTAGGATTAGGCTGTGGGGGGAAGTTAGGGTTAGGCTGTGTGTGTGTGTGTGTGTGGGGGGGGGGGGGGTTAGGTTAGCGTTAGGCATTAGAGGGAGGATTAGGGTTAGGGATTAGGGCTAGGAATAGCGCTTGCTATGAACAGCTTCCATCTTTTCCACTGGTCCACTTTTCCAGTATTTTCAGCGCTTGATACATCTCCCCCTATACCTGTAAATGTTGATTAATGACTCAGTGGGGTGAATGCAATAGTTTATCTAGTTTGTAACAGAGGTTATCTTTCAGCTATTTTGCTGTGAGATATAAAGTAGTTGCCTTAAAAAAAATCCCTAATTTAAATATAGCAGCTGTATTGGCAAACAATCTGAGCTGTAACAAACTCAACCCTCTTATAAAACTCTTATAATATTCTTTCCTTTTTTCTTTCTTCAGTGTTTCAATCTGGCTAGTTTGAGTCTTTTAAAGCTGCACTTTACCCACAGTAAGTATAAGATTATACAAGGAGCCCCTCCACTTAGCAAGAGTCCTTAGGTATTCTTGGTACAGCAGTTTACCCAAGGTTCTTCAGCAGTTGAAATCCCGGTGTCGGTATCCTGATACGCGGCCATGAAGACTGGCAACGGAATCCTACGTATTCCCCTGGTTTATGGTATCTCTGTATGATGTTACAAGTTTCTGTGAGCACTGTTACATTACAGCACTAGATTTACATTCCCAGAACCCAGATGGCAGACCATTTGCTAAAACTTTTTCTATCAATGACAAACAGTTGACAGAAGTTGGGCAATTACAATTGTACAGTAATTGTTGTGGTTTATCTATTTAGTGCATTTTTCAAGACAAGCATTTAAGACGTACTGTACAATGAACAGCAGAAATGACTTAGATATTCATCTATATGCCAAACTATGTAATGCTATAATTGTATTGTTCTAAATATCAATGTATATTGTACAAAATAAGTAAATCAATAACGTATTAATTATTCATTTCGCTTGAGGGCAATTTTGAGCACTAATTATAATGACACAAGAGACTTAGGGATCATTCCGAGTTGATCGCTCGCTAGCTAGTTTTAGCAGCCATGCAAACGCTATGCCGCCGCCCCCTGGGAAGTGTATTTTAGCTTAGCAGAAGTGCAAATGCTTGTGCAGCCGAGCTCTGCAAAAACAGTTTGTGCAGTTTCAGAGAAGCTCTGAACCTACTCAGCGCTTGCAATCACTTCAGCCTATTTGTGTCCGGATTTGATGTCATACACCCGCCCAGCAAACGCCCAGCCACGCCTGCATTTTTTCAGACACACCTAAGTTTTTGCAAACACTCCCTGAAAACGGTCACCCAGAAACGCCCCCTTCCTGTCAATCTTCTTGTGGCCGTCAGTGCGACTTAAAACTTCGCTACAACCTGTGCACAACCACAACGGGCTTTGTACCTGTACGATGTGCATGCGCATTGCGGCCCATACGCTTGTGCAGAAATGCTGATTTTTCACGTGATCGCTGCGCTGCGAAAATCGGCAGCGAGCGATCAACTCGGAACGACCCCCTTAGGGCCTAATTGAGAGTTGATCGCAGCAGCAATTTTGTTAGCAGCTGGGCAAAACAATGGCCCTCATCCCGAGTTGTTCGCTCGGTAAAAATCTTCGCATCGCAGCGATTTTCCGCTTAATGCGCATGCGCAATGTCCGCACTGCGACTGCGCCAAGTAAATTTGCTATGTAGTTAGGATTTTTACTCACGGCTTTTTCATCGTTCTGGCGATCGTAATGTGATTGACAGGAAATGGGTGTTACTGGGCGGAAACAGGCCGTTTTATGGGCGTGTGGGAAAAAACGCTACCGTTTCCGGAAAAAACGCAGGAGTGGCTGGAGAAACGGGGGAGTGTCTGGGCGAACGCTGGGTGTGTTTGTGACGTCAAACCAGGAACGACAAGCACTGAACTGATCGCAGATGCCGAGTAAGTCTGGAGCTACTCAGAAACTGCTACGAGGTGTGTAATCGCAATATTGCGAATACATCGTTCGCAATTTTAAGATGCTAAGATTCACTCCCAGTAGGCGGCGGCTTAGCATGAGCAAATCTGCTAAAATTCACTTGCGAGCGAACAACTCGGAATGAGGGCCCATGTGCACTGCAGGGGAGAGGGGTGCAGATGTAACATGTGCAGAGAGAGTTACATTTTGGTGGGGTGTGTTCAAACTGAAATCTAAATTGCAGTGTAAAAATAAAACAGGCAGTATTTACCCTGCACAGAAACAAAATAGCACACCCAAATCTAACTCAATGCAAATGTTATATCTATGCAAATGTTATATCTGCCACACCTGCAGTGCACATGGTTTTGCCCAACTGCTAACAAATTTGCTGCTGCGATCAACTCTGAATTACCCCCTATGTATGCACGCCTCAGACATCTTTAGCAGAGACTACATTTTTGTATTTTTTTTAATCAGATGTGGTTTGTGTATTGTGTAACTATCCTGGTGTGTCTTTTCTTTGCCACTGATCAGAAATACTCCTCAGATACTTTTCTCTTAGAGTGCAGGTCTTTCTGTTTCATGTCATCTTATTCAATGTTTGTGTTATGATCCCTTCCACATACAAGCGTGATATGTTAGCACTTTCTTAATAATGGATAATCATACTAATTAAATCATGACAGGGATAGACTGGGGGGGGGGGGGGTGTCTAAAGCAGCCTAAGCATTGTACAGCATAGGCAAATGAAGGGAGGTGGGGATTTCTGGTTGCCTGGAAACTCCCCTCCTCTTGGCAAGTGGCTCAAAAATGACAATAATAGCAATGGTATATAATACGATTACTAGAGCTGCCACTACATCATGCAGTTTGAGGACAGAGCAGAGCTGCTGCACATGTCCAGTGGTAGCAGCTTCTACAAAGTTTTCTGTGTGTGTGGATCTGAGTCCTCAAGTAGTGCACTAGACCAGAGAGTAGCTAGCAGGAAGAAGAGACAGGAACCTTACCATAAGGTGGAAGAATGTGTACTTAGAAAGTGCAGTACTGGTACTATTATGTTTGTGTATTTATTTATTTATTTATTATGATTTGTTTAACCCTTTCCTGACCACATTTATATTATTTAAATGTTTGATACATCCTATAGACCATCTATAGTGTTAAATATTAATACTGTATTCCATACAGTATCTAGTATAAAAAGACCAAAGTTTACATTAATGTCCAGGGTTATTACTAGGTTCTTCTGCCTCTCCCTCAGCATGTCACACTTGATCCAATGTTCCGCAGAGTGGAAGATTGTGGATTGCATTTGTAAACCCCCCTCTAGAAATCCTGCATTTGGCAGTGTACAGGGCAGGCATGCGCATGGCTAGGGAGTGTGGTCAATAACTTAAGGGGGCATGCCTGGCTTAGCAGCACACCCTGTGTCTCTGTGTGCCCGGCGGCTGAGCAGATTTGCACGGCCAGCCCACTTGACTATGTGTGCCGGAGTGGCCCATCAGGCATTTGGCCCTTCTGGCATTTGCCAGAAGTGCCAGATGGCCAGTAGTGCCAGATGGCTCATGACACAAGTAATCACTGTTCTGTGGTGCAGGACATTACTAGAGATGAGCGGGTTTGGTTCGTCGAGATCCGAACCCCCCCGAACTTCACGTGGTTTACACGGGTCCGAGGCAGCCTCGGTTCTTCCCGCCTAACACGCAAAACCCGAATTGGGGAAAACGTCATCATCCCTCTGTCGGATTCTTGCGAGCCACGCGTCGCCGCCATTTTCACTCGTGCATTGTCGATTGAGTGGAGAGGATGTGGTTACGTTCTCTACCTGAAAAGCTCAATATCTGTGCTCAGTGTGCTGCATTGTGGTGACCACCAGTATTTAGTAGTACAGTACAGTACAGTAGGCCATTGCTGTATCTTGCAGCTCCGTGTCAGACTCAGTTCTAGTATCCTGATCAGTGCTCAATATCTGCTGCATTGTTGTGACCAGTATATAGTAGTACAGTGCTGCATTGTGGTGACCACCAGTATATAGTAGTACAGTACAGTAGTCCATTGCTGTATCTTGCATCTCCATGTCAGACTCAGTTCTAGTATCCTGATCATTGCTCAATATCTGCTGCATTGTTGTGATCAGTATATAGTAGTACAGTGCTGCATTGTGGTGACCACCAGTATATAGTAGTACAGTAGGCCATTGCTGTATCTTGCTGCTCCGTGTCACTTCTATTCTCCTGATCAGTGCTCAATATCTGTGCTGCATTGTGGTGACCATCAGTATATAGTAGTACAGTACAGTAGTCCATTGGTGTAGCTTGCAGCTCCATGTCAGACTCAGTTCTATTCTCCTGATCAGTGCTCAATATCTGCTGCATTATTGTGACAAGTATATAGTAGCACAGTGCTGCATTGTGGTGACCACCAGTATATAGTAGTACAGTAGGCCATTGCTGTATCTTGCTGCTCCGTGTCACTTCTATTCTCCTGATCAGTGCTCAATATTTGTGCTGCATTGTGGTGACCACCAGTATATAGTAGTACAGTACAGTAGTCCATTGCTGTATCTTGCAGCTCCGTGTCAGACTCTGTTCTATTCTCCTGATCAGTGCTCAATATCTGCTGCATTGTTGTGACCAGTATATAGTAGTACAGTGCTGCATTGTGGTGACCACCAGTATATAGTAGTACAGTACAGTAGGCCATTGCTGTATCTTGCAGCTCCGTGTCACTTCTATTCTCCTGATCAGTGCTCAATATCTGTGATGCATTGTGGTGACCACCAGTACATAGTAGTACAGTACTGCATTGTGGTGACCACCAGTATATAGTAGTACAGTGCTGCATTGTGGTGAACATCAGTATATAGTAGTGCAGTACAGTAGCCCATTGCTGTATCTTGCAGCTCCGTGTCATTTCTATTATCCTGAACAGTGCTTACTATCTGTGCTCAGTGTCAGTGCTGCATTGTGGTGACTAAAAGTCCAGTGTCTTGTGCTGCATCTTGCTGCTGTAGGGTGCTGTGGTAGTGTCCTGTCACTGTGCATAGGTCATCATCATTCCAGTCACAGTGGTATATATCTAGTGGTATCTAATTCCAGACATTACTGCCGTCTAATTCCAGATATATAACTGGCATATAATTCCACACATTAAAAAATGGAGAACAAAAATGTGGAGGGTAAAATAGGGAAAGATCAAGATCCACTTCCACCTAGTGCTGAAGCTGCTGCCACTAGTCATGGAAGAGATGATGAAATGCCATCAACGTCGTCTGCCAAGGCCGATGCCCAATGTCATAGTAGAGAGCATGTAAAATCCAAAAAACAAAAGTTCAGTAAAATGACCCAAAAATCTAAATTAAAAGTGTCTGAGGAGAAGCGTAAACTTGCCAATATACCATTTACGACACAGAGTGGCAAGGAATGGCTAAGGCCCTCTCCTATGTTCCTCATGACTAGTGGGTCAGCTTCATATGAGGATGGAAGCACTCATCCTTCCAATAGAAAAATTAAAAGAGTTAAGCTGGCAAAAGCACAGCAAAGAACTGTGCATTCTTCTAAATCACAAATTCCCAAGGAGAGTCCAATTGTGTCGGTTGCGATGCCTGACCTTCCCAACACTGGACGGGATGAGGTGGCTCCTTTCACCATTTGCACACCCCCTGCAAGTGCTGGAAGGAGCACCCACAGTCCAGTTCCTGATATTCAAATTGAAGATGTCACTGTTGAAGTACACCAGGATGAGGATATGGGTGTTGCTGGCGCTGAGGGGGAAATTGACCTGGAGGATTCTGATGGAGAGGTGGTTTGTTTAAGTCAGGCACCCAGGGAGACACCTGTTGTCCGTGGGATGAATAAGGCCATTGACATGCCTGGTCAAAATACCAAAAAAATCACCTCTTCGGAGTGGAATTATTTCAACAGAAATGCGGACAACTAGTGTCAAGCCGTGTGTTGCCTTTGTCAAGCTGTAATAAGTAGGGGTAAGGACGTTAACCACCTCGGAACATCCTCCCTTATACGTCACCTGGAGCGCATTCATCAGAAGTTATTGACAAGTTCAAAAACTTTGGGTGACAGCGGAAGCAGTCCACTGACAACTAAATCCCTTCTTCCTCTCGTACCCAAGCTCCTGCAAACCACACCACCAACTCCCTCAGTGTCAATTTCCTCCTTAGACAGGAATGCCAATAGTCCTGCAGGCCATATCACTGGCAAGTCTGATGAGTCCTCTCCTGACTGGGATTCCTCAGATGGATCCTTGAGTGTAACGCCTACTGCTGCTGGCGCTGCTGTTGTTGCTGCTGGGAGTCGATCATCATCCCAGAGGGGAAGTCGGAAGACCACTTGTACCACTTCCAGTAAGCAATTGACTGTCCAACAGTCCTTTGCGAGGAAGATGAAATATCACAGCACTCATCCTGTTGCAAAGTTGATAACTCAGGCCTTGACAGCTGTGTTTGTGTTAGACGTGCATCCAGTTTCCGCCGTTAGTTCACAGGGACTTAGAGAATTTCTTGAGGTAGTGTGTCCCCAGTACCAAATACCATCTAGGTTCCACTTCTCTAGGCAGGCGATACCGAGAATGTACACAGACGTCAGACAAAGAGTCACCAGTGTCCTAAAAAATGCAGTTGTACCCAATGTCCACTTAACCACGGACATGTGGACAAGTGGAGCAGGGCAGACTAAGGATTATATGACTGTGACAGCCCACTGGGTAGATGTATTGCCTCCCGCAGCAACAACAGTGGCAGTGGCACCAGTAGTAGCATCTCGCAAACGCCAACTCATTCCTAGGCAGGCTACGCTTTGTATCACCGCTTTCCATAAGAGGCACATAGCTGACAACTTCTTACGGAAACTGAGGAACATCATCGCAGATTGGCTTACACCAATTGGACTCTCCTGGGGATTTGTGACATCGGACAATGCCACAAATATTGTGCGTGCAATACATCTGGGCAAATTGCAGCACATCCCATGTTTTGCACATACAATGAATTTGGTGGTGCAGAATTTTTTTAAAAATGACAGAGGCGTGCAAGAGATGCTGTCGGTGGCCTGAAGAATTGCGGGCCACTTTCGGCATTCAGCCACCGCGCGCTGAAGACTGGAGAACCAGCAAACACTCCTGAACATTCCCCGCCATCAGCTGAAGCAAGAGGTGGTAACGAGGTGGAATTCAACCCTCTATATGCTTCAAAGGATGGAGGAGCAGCAAAAGGCCATTCAAGTCTATACATCTGCCTATGATATAGGCAAAGGAGGGGGAATGCACCTGTCTCAAGTGCAGTGGAGAATGATTTCAACGTTGTGCAAGGTTCTGCAACCCTTTGAACTTGCCACACGTGAAGTCAGTTCAGACACTGCCAGCCTGAGTCAGGTCATTCCCCTCATCAGGCTTTTGCAGAAGCAGCTGGAGACATTGAAGGAGGCGCTAAAACGGAGCGATTCCGCAAAGTATGTGGGACTTGTGGGTGGAGCCCTTCATTCGCTTAACCAGGATTCACGGGTGGTCAATCTGTTGAAATCAGAGCACTACATTTTGGCCACCGTGCTCGATCCTAGGTTTAAAGCTTACGTTGTATCTCTCTTTCCGGCAGACACAAGTCTGCAGATGTTCAAAGACCTGCTAGTGAGACACTTGTCAAGTCAAGCGGAATGTGACCCGCCAACAGCTCCTCCTTCATTTTCTACCGCCACTGGAGCTGCCAGGAAAAGGATAACATTTCTAAAACCACCCGCTGGCGGTGATGCAGGGCAGTCAGGAGCGAAAACTGACATCTGGTCCGGACTGAAGGACCTGCCAACGATTACTGACATGTCGTCTACTGTCACTGCATATGGGGGGTCATTCCGAGTTGTTCGCTCGCAAGCTGCTTTTAGCAGCTTTACACACGCTAAGCCGCCGCCTACTGGGAGTGAATCTTAGCTTCCTAAAATTGCGAACGAAAGATTCGCAATATTGCGAAAAGACATCTCTGTGCAGTTTCTGAGTAGCTCGAGACTTACTCTGCCAGTGCGATCAGTTCAGTGCTTGTTGTTCCTGGTTTGACGTCACAAACACACCCAGCGTTCGTCCAGACACTCCTCCGTTTCTCCAGCCACTCCCGCGTTTTTCCCAGAAACGGTAGCGTTTTTTCCCACACGCCCAAAAAACGGCCTGTTTCCGCCCAGAAACACCCACTTCCTGTCAATCACATTACGATCACCAGAACGAAGAAAAAACCGTGAGTAAAATTCCTAACTGCATAGCAAATTTACTTGGCGCAGTCGCAGTGCGAACATTGCGCATGCGCACCAAGCGGAAAATCGCTGCGATGCGAAGAAATTTACCGAGCGAACAACTCGGAATGACCCCCATGATTCTGTCACCATTGAAAGAATGGTGGAGGATTATATGAGTGACAGCATCCAAGTAGGCACATCAGACAGTCCGTACGTATACTGGCAGGAAAAAGAGGCAATTTGGAGGCCCTTGCACAAACTGGCTTTATTTTACCTAAGTTGCCCCCCCTCCAGTGTGTACTCTGAAAGAGTGTTTAGTGCAGCCGGTCACCTTGTCAGCGATCGGCGTACGAGGTTACTTCCACAAAATGTGTAGAAGATGATGTTCATCAAAATGAATTAGAATCAATTCCTCCATGGAGACATTTACCAGCAATTGCCTCCAGAAAGTACACAGGGACCTGTGATGGTGGATTCCAGTGGGGACGAATTAATACTCTGTGAGGAGGGGGATGTACACAGTGAATGGGGTGAGGAATCGGAGGATGATGATGAGGTTGACATCTTGCCTCTGTAGAGCCAGTTTGTGCAAGGAGAGATTAATTGCTTCTTTTTTTGGTGGGGGCCCAAACAAACCAGTCATTTCAGCCACAGTCTTGTGGCAGACCCTGTCGCTGAAATTATGGGTTTGTTAAAGTGTGCATGTCCTGTTTATACAACATAAGGGTGGGTGGGAGGGCCCAAGGACAATTCCATCTTGCACCTCTGTTTTTTTTAATTATCTTTGCATCATGTGATGTTTGGGGCCAATTTTTTTAAGTGCCTGTCTGACACTGCAGTGCCACTCCTAGATGGGCCAGGTGTTTGTGCCACCCACTTGGGTCGCTTAGCTTAGTCATCCAGTGACCTTGGTGCAAATTTTAGGACTAACAGAAATATTGTGAGGTGTGAGGTGTTCAGAATAGACTGGAAATGAGTGGAAATTATGGTTATTGAGGTTAAAAATACTATGGGATCAAAAGTACCCCCAAATTCTATGATTTAAGCTGTTTTCGAGGGTTTTTTTAAAAAAAAATACCCGAATCCAAAACACACCCGAATCCGACAAAAATTTTTAGGGAGGTTTTGCCAAAATGCGTCCGAATCCAAAATTCGGTTGCAGAACCAAATCCAAAACCAAAACACAAAACCCAAAAAATTTCCGGTGCACATCACTAGACATTACCAATGTGAAGCATTGATGGGTCATTTCCTTTTGTCCTTTTCAAATCCAGACATTCTGTTCTAAAGTTTATCCCATACAAATAATCCTAATAACACCTTGATTACATCATCACCCTGCTACTGTTATGAAAGGGATTTGTTCCAGTTCAGAACACTGATTTTCAATGCAAGAATTATAATTGAGTTTAATTTTTTCAGGGTTGAGACTGTAAAAACTAAAAGAAAGTGATCTGACACACTGTGGTATTGCTGCATGTGTAAATAAGAAGACAATTCAACAATAGAACAACAAAAACAATAAACACATTCTTATTGTGTAAAGCCATGTGCCAGTAGTTCATGCCATTCTCCAGGCCCTGGACTATCTAATCCCTGCAACAGATGAAGCAAGTTCTTTTGGGCCAAGCATTACAATATGCTGAATGTGTTAAGAAACACTAACATACAGTGCATTCAGGGGTGTAGCGAGGGTGGCTCCAGTGGAGCATGAGCTCCGGGTGCCAAAAAAGTTAGAGGGCACGCTGCTGCTAGCCACCCCCCCCCCCCCCCCATTCCCCTGGGCCACTGCACTTGCAGCCACAGAGCAGGAAGATACTTACTCAGAGACTAGGTAGAGAACAGGGCAGGCCAGAGGCAACAGCAGGAGACACTGATAGCCAGAGGCGGATTGGCCATAGGGTTTACAAGGAAGATTCCCGGTGGGCCGACGCACCCGTGGGGCCTGTTTTGTTTGTGGACATGTGGTCCTTTTTATAGACATAATGATGCAAAATAATTTGCAGATATGAAAATTACTTTGCTACTTAGCCTGTGATTGGAGATGATCTAGTGTATGCTCTGTCTGCCTGCTTGGCTGACATATAAGATTGAGTGAATAGTGATTGGGATACGGTTGGTGTAATAAGCAAGAAAATATATCTTTCTAAAGTATTTTATATCGTTTCCTAAATTCTGAAGGTGTTTCATATAATGTGCTCATAATATTTTATTTTATTTATTTTTAACTTCCCCCCTTGATGCTGGACATGTCCACTATCTGGAAAGTCTTGGGGGGAGGGTGCTGCTGCCATGGCCCATGGCTAGACCTTACACCTCTGGTGCTGCCCATGTGGGGCCACTAGTACAAATTTTTCCAGGGCTGCTTTTTGTTCCCAATCCGCCCCTGCTGATAGCCAACATATGCTGGAGGTCTGCCGCCCTCTTTATATGTCTCACTGTCTGCTTGAAGCTGTGCAGCAGGGTTACTTCTGTCCTGCAGCACCACTCTCTGCCCCCGCTGCTGCAGCACCTCTCTCTTTCCTGGAAGCTGGAGCACATGTCTCAACTTCAGATGCTGCAGCACCTCCCTCTGCCCTAGCTGCTGCAGCACCTCTTTCTACCCCGGCTTATACATATCCACTCTCTGCCTCGGCTGCTGTAGCACCTCTCTCTGCCCTGGCTGCTGCAGCACTTCTCTCTACATTGATGTTCTAGCACCTCTCTCTGCTCCTCAGGCTGCTGCAGCACCTCTCTCTGCTACCCAGGCTGCTGCGGCACAGCTCTCTCTGCCCCTCAGGCTGCTGCAGCACAGCTCTCTCTGCCCCTCAGGCAATTTTGGGACATTATTTTCATTGAAACATAGTGGGATTATCATGTCTGGGAGTTCTAGGGTATAATGTTCATTGAGGCATTGGGGGATAATCAAATCGGGGGGGGGGGGGAGATTTTGGATTATTATCATTGACTGGGGGGTTTCAGGTCTCTGGGGGAGTCACATTTAGGGCATTATTTTCATTGAGGCATTGGGAGATTATCAGATCTGTCGGGGTATGTTTTGGGGCATTATTTTCAATCAGAGATTGGCAGGGGGTTATCAGGTCTGTGGTGGGGTAACACTTGGGGCTTTATTTTCATTGAGGAATTGAGGGATTGTGAGGTCATATATAATGTTTTTAATTTATTTGAATTAAACAAGTAAATAGTTACCATAGTGGCTCTACCATGGTGTAATGTGTATAAGGGGCTCAACCATAGTGTAACGTGTATAAGGGGCTCTACTGTATGGTTGAAAAAATGTATAAGGGACTCTACTGTGTGGTGTAATGTGTTAATGGGGTACTATGTGGTGTCATGTGAATAACAGACACTGTGTGGTGTAATGGGAATTGGTACTATTCTGTGGCCACGCACCTTCCCAATGAAGGCATTATTTATATATTATTACAGTGTCGGACTGGAGCATGAAGGGCCCACCGGGAATATGCAGTGTCAGGGGCACATGATTAGAGGTGTGACCAGCCTCCAAAGGGGGTGTGGCCAGACACCACAGAGGTTTGGCTAACCATTATAGAGTACCTGGTCTGGACTTCTTGATAATTTATATAGTAATTAATGCTAGTGCATGCATGTTAATGTGCCAGATTAATGACAGCAATGTACTGTAGAGAATACATCATAACCCTGTGCAGTATAAGGTAACATATATATAATAATATAATTCAAGTGCACAGCTAGAACCTGATCTCTAGAGGAGGAGGGCCCCCCAGGCAGTGGGGCCTACCGGTGGTTTCCCCTGTACCCTTGTGGGCCAGTCCGAGCCTTTATTATTACCAGTTATTTATATAGTGCACACATATTCCACAATGCTATACAGAGACTATTTTGCTATTCACATCAGTTCCTGCCCCATGGGAGCTTACAATCTATATTCCTTACCACAATCACACACATAAAACAAGGTTCATTTTTGTTGGGAGTTAATTAACCTACTAGTATATTTTTGTATTGTGGGAGGAAATGGGAGAACCCGGAGGAGATCCATGCAAGTATCGGAAGAATATACAAACTCCACACTGTTAGAGTCATGGTGGGAATCAAACCTATGATCTCAGTGCTGTGAGGTAGTAATGCTAACCATTGCACCATCTGCAATGCCATGCCCCTATATTGTTGTTGCAAGCCTTCGCCATGTTCTGACCCTATTGTAAACATGGGGGGCACCCAAAGGAAACAAGGTTTAGAACCGGCTCTGTCACCACATGTTGGCTAGGCCCCTAATTCAGTACAGGGAAGGGGGGCGCCAAAACATACTCTTGCTCCGGGAAATGGCGCCTAGCTACACCACTGCATACATTAAACACTCCATGGGGTTGATTCCTTGTAGAATCTCTGTGCACTGACTCAAGTGGGGAGATTTTGCATAAAGAGCATCTACAGATGCAAATGTATGCACTTTGCACATATCCGTCCTGTTCTGAGTCGAAAGTAACTTGGCCGACCTTTCTTTCCATGAAATTGGTGCATTTTGGAGCAGCACCTGGGCCCCATACAATGATGGAACACACAACTGTCCTGTTTTTACAGTTATGGCTGCTTAGGGTAAAATCAATGGACAGCTTGGGTTTCTGCTTGTTGGCGCATGGTACCACACATTATAGCTCTATGGATTTTTGCATCAGCATAAGGTAGTAAATCTGGCCCCTATGGCTGCGTGCAGCTACAGACACTTTGCATGTGACTCAGAATCATTTCCTATGTGTGTTTCTAGACAACATGGCACAGTGTACTAGATTTGCCTTACTGTTTTATTATTATTATCATTATCTTTTATGTATAATGCACCACAAGAGGTCCACAGCACCCATTACAGAGTACATGAACAAATGAGCAAAACAAGACATAAAAGCACTTATAGTTTGAGACAATATAGGACAAGTACAAGGTGTATACAGAAAAACAGGGGTATAGAGTATAATGCCCCCTACACATTTGGCGATATGCTACAGAGCTGCCAGATGGCAGATATGACTGACAGGCGACCCAGCGACGGGGGAAAGGTGACTGGGGGAGTGAAGTTTCTTCACTCCCCCCGTCACCCGGATCCATAGTAGTGCATGCTAATATGGACAATCCCATCCATATTGGTCTGCATGCGTAAGCAATGGGGCACCAGTAATGAACGAGCGCGTGGCCACGCATCATTCATTGTTAGTGCCTACACACTAAATAATATGAACAAGTTCTCGTTCATGAGTACGTTCATATAGTTTAGTAAAATCTATTAGTGTGTAGGGCCCTTAAGATAGTGTAAGTAAGAGAAGGAAAGGCACATGAGGGGAGAAGGCCCTGCTCTTGTGAGCTTACAATCTAAGAGGTGAAGGGCTAACAGACCGAGGTGATACAAAAGGGGTAGACCGTGAGCATGGACAAGAGGGTTAGGAGTACGGCAAGCAGAGTTTGGTGAAGAAGTATGTCTTGAGAGCCCATTTGAAGTTTTGTAGAGAGGTGGAGAGTTGGATGGGGAGAGGAAGATAATTCCAGAGATAGGGAGAAGCACATGCTAAATCTTGTATGTAGGAGTGAGAGGAGGTAATCAATTGGCAGGAGAGGCAGTGTGCATTAGCAGAACTAAGAAAACGTGTGGGAGTGTAGAGATAGATGAGGTCAGAGATTTAAGAGGTAGAAGAGTTGTTTATGGCTTTGAAGGTGAGTGTGAGAAGCTTGAATTCGATTCTGAATGAGAAGGGGAGCAAGTGAAGGGCTTGTAAGAGAGGGGAGGTTGATATAGTACATCTGGTGAGGAAGTAAGATGGGCAGCAGCATTGAGGATAGATTAAAGTGGAGAGAGGCATATGTCAGGGAGGTCAGAAAGAAGGAGATTACAGTAATCCAATCTGGAGATGACCAGTGAGTTGCTGAGTGTTTTAGGAGCATCCTGGGTGAGAAAGTGTCTGATCCTGGAAATGTTTTTGAGATGGAAACACCAGGTTTGTGAGAGGTACTGAATGTGTGGTTTGAAGGAAAGGGAGGAGTCAAGGATTACTCCAAGACAGTGCACTTGGTGGTTAGAGGAGATAGTAGTGCCATCAATAAATAATGAAATTGTGGGAGGTGAGGTTATGTGGGAGGGAGGGAAGATGATTAGCCCAGTCTTATACTGTTAAGTTTAAGAAAGCGCTTGAACATCCAGGAAGAGATAGTAGAGAGACAGTTTGAGATACAAGTGTGGAAAGCAGGGGAGAGGACCGGTTAGGAAAGGTAGATTTGAGTATCATCAGCATAGAGATGATATTGTAAGATAAAAGAGCTAATGAGCTCACCGAATTAGGATGTGTAGAGAGAAAAGGAGAGGACCAAAACAGAACCTGGGCGACACCTACTGGTAGAGGAAGTGTGGGAGGGTGAAGTCATGAGAGAAGACAGAGAAGGAACTGTCAGAAAGGTAGGAGGACAGCCAGGAGAGGGCAGTATCACACAGACCAAGGGAGTAAAGGATTTGCAGGAGGAGAGGTCCACTGTGTCAAATGCAGCAGAGAGGTCAAGGAGAATAAGCAAAGAGAAGAGGCCCTTGGATTTAGCAGCAAGGAGGTCATATATGTATAAGAACGAAATACTATATAACCTCAACATATCCTTCTAATGTCAGTGGCAAACGCAGGATTTGCATGGGGTGGAGCCAATCACGGGGTGGGGACTGAGGTGACCCAGTATATGCTGGGTCCGTAAAACTAGTGTGTCTGTGTATATATATATATATATATATATCTAAATATATATACACATACACAGATATCTACACATATATATATACCGTATATACACCTATATATATATATATATATATATACATACACATATACATAGCATATTAAACATGCATACATATATATATATATATATATATCCAAGAAGAATACAGGCACTCACCACTTCCTTGATGATAATGAATTTATTATACCTCACAGGTGTATCTCACATAGAGAGGAACGACAGCATGTCAGCAAAAATGTCAATGTTTCGGCTCCATCCGAGCCTTTGTCAAGACAGACAAAATCACATCAGGCTGCTGGGTGTTAACCTGATGTGATTTTGTCTGTCTTGACAAAGGCTCGGATGGAGCCGAAACGTTGGCCTTTTTGCTGACATGCTGTCGTTCATCTCTATGTGAGATACACCTGTGAGATATAATAAATTCATTATCATCAAGGAAGTGGTGAGTGCCTGTACTCTTCTTGGATATATTTTGGACTATTTGAGAGCCCTTTATTTAGCACCGCCCATGATGTAATTTGCAGCAGTGAGTGTGGATTCATTGGATACACACACACACACACACACACACACACACACACACACACACACACACACACACACACTACATGTATATATACACATGTATATATATCATATGTGTGTGTGTTTATATGTATGTATATATGTATATATATACATGTGTATGTATATGTATGCACATGGATATATACTGTATGTACTATAATTAAAATAAAGTAAACTTTTATTAAGCACTTACAAGTGCCACCAGGAAGACAGTAGGCTGCAGAGGATGATAGACAGCCATTAATAATACTCATGCAGCAAAAAAAATAATAATAATAATTTTTTGGTGGAGGGGGTTTCTGGGTGCTCGGAACCCCCCCCCCCCTGGGTGCGCCACTGAATGTAATTATAAAACAAACAACCCCTGACTAGAACAAAGTAGGATGGTATAACTCCACCCCATGCTCTACTTCCAGCAATGATGATTATGTTTCTGTGGCACACTCAAGGACCTATATATCATGTACTTTGGCCCCAGCAATCATGTGGAATAGCAGATTATGCATAATAATCATTTAATCAAACTCAAGCATTCCTGTAAGCAGTGAAGCACACTGCAGTCCCTATAAAATATATGGAGATTTTGCGATTGTGCTAGTTATCAAACTCCAAAAATAAGAATTTTGAGAGCTTGACTGTGAGAGCTAATGCAAATCTTAGCTGACATTGTCCTGCTCCTACAAACTGGATGAGGATTCCTATTGGAACAGATGCTCCAACTTAGGGGCCATGATAAAGTGTCATGTACAATTTTTGGAAGTTGAGTCAGTGGTTATAGGGCTCTGGTGTGAGATAATTGTTTTACATTGGTGGAGAAAGCCTCTGTAGTGAAAAACAATTATGTACCCTTTCTCACCAGACTATAGTGTTTTGGCTGTCAGAAATTGGGTTACTCTATCTAAAATTCAGTCTTTTGACAGATTTATGTACAAAGTTGATGAAAAAGGCCAGCACTCTGGGGATACAAAAGGTAAATCTGTTGTGTTTTGCTTTCATTTTAAAGATGTGAAACAAACAGCACTTAGTTACTCTACTCTAACCCCTGAAGCCTTAATGATGCAAGTTTTATTCATAATTATTACCTGAGTTACAGCTGTTGTACGACTCTATTTTGACCTTGTGCATTGCTTCCTGAGATTTATATGGAAGCTGTACAACATTTTAAGAGGATTAAATGCTGTAAAACAATCGAGCCTTCATTTAGTCTTGCAAGTTAAGTACATCTGCATGTTGCTTGCAAAATTTGTTACACTGCTCACCAGAGGTGGATTAGACCTCATGGGGCCCTAAGCAAGATACCGATTTGGGGCCCCCTTACTCAAACATTCCTCAGTGTGCCCTCCCCCCACCAATTGTAGCAGACAGGCCCCCACTTATTTTGCCACCCTCAGTCATTATATGCTCCCCAATCTGCTCCTCGCCCAATTATAGCAGGTGGATGGTAGTTGTACTAGTGTACTTAAAATCAAACTGTAGTCACAGCGCACAGGCAGGTGCAGGCAACTGGCATCTGGCAGCTATCTTGTCACTGTCACTGTCAGCCTGCCAGAAGTATTCAGCCAACCCAGAATTCTGACATTTTCGGCGGAAATCAGAAATGCCCTCCCGACTCCATGATCTGTAGATTAGCTCCCTGGGACCCACCAGGCACTTGTGGCTGCTTTGGTTGCCTAGTGGTAAATCTACTACTGCACGGTGGCAAGTTTGCTAACTTAATTGTCAGACCTCGTATAATGGAGTCACACTTAAGGCACTGATATATTGTTAATACAGTAATACAGTCACTGACTGAGGGGGTGCAATAATGGATATTATAAGGGATGGGAGACCTGCTAACAGGGGAAGGGGGATGTGCTACAATCAGTGTGGGGGGGGGGGGCACTGATTTATAATGCAGACATCCATACCTTATAATACTTATAATTACACCCAATTACATTAGTGTTAACTGCATTATATATGAGTGCCTCTTCCCCCCTTACTGATTGTAGCAGGTTTCTCCCATACACAATAGTACTTAAAACACAGTATAATAGCATATTGATATGTCACCAGTCAGTGTGTGCCTCCTCCCCAGCCATGACTGAAGCAGACAGATGTTAGACACTGTACTTAAAATAACACTACCCATCTCCCACTCCCACTCTGCACTTATTTGAACAACAGAAGCACCCCTCAATTTTTACATCATACAGGGCCAATGTAATATTATTTTAACACCAGCAACCCTATATTTTTACAGCATACAGAACCAGTGTGATTTTATTTGAACAACAGAAGCACCCCTGAATTTTTACAGCATACAGTGCCAGTGAATATTTTTTAACAGCAGCACCCCTATATTTTTACATCATACAGGACCAGTGTGCTTTTATTTGAACATCAGAAGCATCCCTGAATTTTTATGGCATACAGGGCCAGTGTAATATTTTTTTTAACAGCAGCACCCCTATATTTTTACAGTATACAGGACCAGTGTGTTTTTATTTGAACAACAGAAGCACCCCTTAATTTTTACAGCATACAGGGCCAATGTAATATTATTTTAACAACAGCACCCCTATATATTTGCAGCCTACAGGACCAGTGTGCTTTTATTTGAACAACAGAAGCATCCCTGAATTTTTACAGCATACAGGACCAGGGTTCTTGTATTTGAACAACAAAAGCACCCCTGAATTTGTACAGCATAGAGGACCATTGTGCTTTTATTTGAACAACAGAAACACCCCTGAATTTTTACAGCATACAGGGCCAGTGTACTATTATCTTGATAGCAGCACCCCTATATTTTTAAAGCATACAGGACCAGTGTGCTTTTATTTGAACAACAGAGCACCCCTGAATTTGTAAAGCATAGAGGACCAGTGTGATTTTATTTGAACTACAGAAGCACCACTGAATTTTTACAGCATACATGGAAAGTGAAATATTTTAACAAATGGCAGAACTATGTGAACAAAATTACTTCTCAAACTAGCACTTCTTTAAATCCTGCAGCCATGCTTATCCACAGGTGTGCACCACACCAAACAAGATCACATATATTATAGCACAGTGGTAAGCTTGGCGCTGGATTGTGAATCTAATGTAATGTATCACCTTCTATACAATAATCTAAATCTGTGCAGTCTTTAGTGATGGACTCCCAAGGGTTTCCTAGTGCACTTCATATGGTCAATTGAAAACACACTTACAATAGAACACCCTTTGTTCGTGCATGTAAAGGTATCATTCTTGGCAGCGGGATCTCTCTTCTATCTACCACTTGATCCTTTTGACCACAACGCTGGCAGTCCAACACCCTCCATATCTCGTGGATATCCTTCCTTAATCAGAATTTTCTTATGTTTGAATCCCGCTGGTTCTCATCCATAGACATGGCACATGCAAAGTTGAAAACTGAGGTTTTATTTAAAAAAAGTAATTTATTTTAAAACATAACAATACCCAACACGGGTTATTCCTAAATAAAAAGTAGCAGTATGTCAGCGGCAATGCACACGTACCCTCTCCTTGAGGAGGCTGCATTCACGGACTCAGGACTTCCCAGGTGTCCTGCATGCGATGGATCGGCAGCAGCCTCAAGCAAGGGGAGAGAGGTCAGCGTGGTGTTCACTCATCCAGGTCTGTCCAGCACATTATTTTAACAGCAACATCCCTATATTTTTACAGCATACAGGACCAGTGTGCTTTTATTTGAACAACAGAAGCACCCCTGAATTTTTACAGCATACATGACTGGGCCAGCACCCCTGTATTTTCACAGCATACAGGACCAGTGTGCTTTTATTTTAACAACTGCACCTCTGAAATTTTACAGCATACAGGAGGACAGTGCCCATGCCTCCTGCACAACACAGTGACAGCCAGGACAGCAACACCCAGGTACAGCTGCAGCACCCCTAACAACACATGAAACACCAGTGACAGCCAGGACAGCACAGGTACACCACAGTGACAGGAGCAGCACCCCTACAGAGCACACACTGACCCCACCCGACGCCACCACCCACTGAGACACAGAGGTCTGTCTCCCTCACACTCAAAGTCCGAAGTGAAAATTGCGGCGACGCGCGACTGTTTATATGGAATCCGACAGCGGAATGATGACGTTTTGCCTCGTTCTGGTTTCTGAGTCTGACAGGAAGTCCCGAAACGGACTCAGATCTGGGCTCGGAGCGTGAAGTTCTGGGGGGTTCAGTTTTTAGAAAACCGAACCCGCTCATCTCTAGTAACTGTATTCCCAAACACAACTGAAAAATACTATTGGATTTATAAAATGATTCTGGTAAAGAATCCTGTTTATTTACACCCTTTTGTGTGAGTGAAGAAATGTTTAATAAACTTAAACATTGCTTTACTTTATTGTTCTAACAATCTGAAAGTACTGCGGCTTTATTTATTTAATGCCTAGTGACAATAATTGTTTTGGCTCTTGTCCTTTATTGAAGAGAAGATAAGAGAGAAGATAGATAAGATTTTTAAAAAAAATAATATGTATTGTTTACTGATTTTTTTTTATTGCTTACAACTTTCATCTTTTGGTTAGCAACATATGGTAAACCTAAGAAGATATAATTTTTAACTTCAGTGTCCAAATCTTCTAGGCCAGGCCATTAATCCTAAACTAACTTCTCTTTTCATTTCTGAACTTTCCAACACTATTTACTGAATATTAAACAGAAATAAAATCAGTAATGTTTTTAGAGTTCTAATTTGATGTGCATAGGGTACAGAAAAAGGAGGAGGGGAAGGGATACATGAAATATGCAACTTCCAATACATTTGCAAGGAAAAAAGCACCAACAAATCATATATCATACAAGAACAACATAACGGCTTGATCCAGAGTTGGTCCCATCTGCGTCTTTTGGTGGTCACTCATCTGCGACTTAATACAAAAGTCACTATAATGTCCTTGCCTGGTCTACATCCGTGTGTATGAATATGCAAGGATTGAGATGCAGACTGTCAGCATCTGTAGCCACTGTAATACTACCTGGAGTGTCTTTAGATGCCAACATTAGTCCAACAACAAAGCTTTAACCGGCCCCATGGTAGTTATAGGTAGACCTATGGCTGGTGCAGAAGTATGGCTTGCAAAGTGAATGTTGGAGCACTTGGGTATGCAAACACTTCAGCATATGCCCGCAACACTCCCATACCATGCCCATAAAACAAACTGTCTCTTTGCATCTGAATAGTCACTGCTCGGGAACACCTATCCCATATCCAGACATTTCTGATACTGTGCATCTCAGTCACAACAGCTACTTTGTGTGCACACTGTGTAACACATACAGTAGGAGTATTTACAGATTGTTGTCCAAGCACAGAAGCAAAAAATCATTCAAATTTGTGAATGATGATATTGCATGCGGCTCTGGATCTGGCCCAGTGTGAGCTATAACATCATAACAGTCTCAAAGCATAAGAGTACGGTCATGAAAGTGGTTTTGTTGACCCAAACAACATGCTGACAAGCCTTAGTAAGAGAGCCATCCAAGCGCCTACAAACTAAAGGTCATTCATGAGACGCACCATAATGAGCCAAACAATATGACCATATAATTGAACACTGATCAACTTAACTCTCAAAAGTACTTTGTATGCTATTCAAATAGGACATTTCACATGGTCCTCAGCTACTAAGAAGCATTGTCAAAGCTTTTTTTCTGGACTCAGTTTATGTTCTATAATTCCTTAAATTCATACTGCAATATGGTGTTTAGAAATATATCCTAGTGTCACACAATTAATTCATATTTATCAGCATCATGGCAAGATGGATCAGTGCACCAGCAGTCATAAGCTTATACTGTCAATTGCATTCTGCAGGTTTAGTAATGTTATGGGGCCAAGGAGAGTTTTCTTCAGTTCATTCAGGTTCAGGTCTCTCAAACACTGCTCACAGCTGACTTACAAAACAATTCTCTATTCTCTTCTTCCCTACACATGTAACCTAATCTCATAATACAATCTGAATCACCCTTTATGCTTTGTTCACAGTTCTCTGCTGTCTTCTCTCATTATCTCTTACCATGTGCATCTTCCAAAGCTGCCTCCCTATATATATTACCTGTTTTCCAAATACACTCTCAATCTCCTCTCAGGAAAAAAAAAAAAGATGCGTCAGATTTAAAAGCCTCCTTCCCATGGATAGGATAAATATATAAATATTAAGGGTTGCAGCATTTTTGTAGGTTAAGGGCCACTCATTCTGTCTGATTTATGTGTAACCGACATACAAATTTGTCAGTATAAGCAGAATGAATGACAAGGTTTGTTGTGCTAGCAAGGGAAAGAAATAGAACTATTTTTGCATTTCATTTTGCATTATTTTATTCAATTTAATTATTTATATTTTTTTTCTGCAAGTGCTGCCCTCTTAATGGATGCTTTAGTGTTCTGATTTGTTGCCTGGGAACACAACAAAATTGTTTCTGGACACAGTGGCTGAGGCTGTCAGTGACAGCCCAGTTCTAGCAACAGTAGAGGTCAGTGACATCACCATTACTATATTGACTGGATTTTTATCTACATCCTTAAGGGAACAGTGATGTCTCAAAGAATACAATATAGATATATAGTTATCTGACAGCTGGGTGACAGTCCCATCTAATACAGTATTCTGTTTTTTTGGTTTTTTTTGTCCTATTGTATATACCTACTCCTAAAAAACATTTCAGAGAGATTTTGAAATTAGAGATTGGTCTTACGTTTAACTGTAAATGAGCCTAAAAGCAGATACATATTACTGTGTGTATCTAAATATGTATAAATATTAGAGATGAGTAGTTCAGATTTTAGGAAATCTGACTGCGCCTGAACTTCTAGGATGCTAGTAGTCTAAACCTTGCCTCGGGTTTTCCCACCAGGCTTGGATTCCAAACGAGACAAAATGTCATCCTACTTGTGTCAGATTCTCATGGGTTTTGGATTTTACTAAAGACGGTGGTGGCGGTGAATCGGCAACATTTCACTCCAGTCAGACTGCTGTGTGCTGTGCTCTGCTCTGCTGTGTCCATCCATGAGTGGCTGTGCGGTGTCCATCTAAGTGGCTGTGCGGTGCCCATAAAAGTGGCTGTGCAGTGCCCATAAAAGTGGCTGTACGGTGCCCATAAAAGTGGCTGTGATGTGTCCATCTTAGTGTCTGTGCAGTGTCCATCTAAGTGGCTGTGCGGGACCTTTATAAGTGGCTGTGCTGTGTCAATCTTAGTGGCTGTGCTGTGGCCATGTACTACAACTGGCTGTGCAGTGTCTAACCACAAGTGGCTATGCTGTGTCCATCTAAGTGGCTGTGCTGTGCCCATCAACAAGCTGTGTCCAATCCCCTTAGTCTAATTCCATCATACAGTGGTGCTGCACTGACTCCGATGGCCCCACTCACTGCATTGACATAAGCAGTGTGACTTTGTATGATTTGTCAGTTGCAGAAAACTGTACTGTGCCCTGCACCCCAGTATACTATACCCCAGTGTGCTTTGTTCACTTCATGTACATATAAAAGTGGTCTTACTCCATGCAGTGTGAGCCAAGCTGCCAGTTAAAAGAAAAATAATAAAAAAGTATAATTTATTTGTACTGTTCTGAGCACTCTACCTTTCCCAGTAAACTCTGTACCCCAGTGCTATTTGTACACTTTATGTAAGCCCTATGACTCCACATAGTGTGAACAGAGCTGCCAGTTCCAGTTAAAAAATGGATAATGATCAGTTTAGAGAAGAGCAGGAGCAGCAATGATTACTATCGCTGCAGCTACTGCTATCAGTCATAATGACGATACTAGTACTTCAAAGTCATCTAAATCCAATGCTCAAGGGCATAGAAGGTTTAAGTCTGGGCCTCTTAAATTAAAAAAACACAATATTTTACTGGGGTAAAGACAAAAACACCTCTATTAAAGGAAAATTTTAGTGCAGAACAGCATAACATTTGCAACATGCCATTCACCTCACACAGTTTGGCAAGAAAAGTCCAAGCCTTGGCCTTTATTTATGAGTAGTTATTCTAAAACTGCAAGTGAGGCAACTTCTATTGCCTCTCATGATAATGCAAGACTTTTTCACTCAGATTCTAGAAGAGGTGTCAAAAAATGAAAACCACTAAGGCAGTAGAACAAACTGTGTTCAGAACCATCACACATCTTTGAGGAGAGTCTAGGGGTATCCACATTAGCTATGTATGAGTCTGACATTTCTCACACTTTCTTCGTATAGATCCCTTTTTTGCCTCCTTACATCATTTCTGCACCATCTGCACATATAGGAAGCAATATAAGTATATACGGTAATGAGGACATAATAAAAATGGAGGATGCTTGTGTAGAAGTGAAAAAGAATGAGGGGTATGTGTGTGTCCTACTACTTTCTGACACTGAGGATGAGGATGTTGATGATGTTTGTATAAGTCAGCCACTAGTGTCTGCAGTTCTTGCCATTATAAAAAGAAAGCCATTGTGATGCCTGGGCATAAGACCAAATAAGCCACCTCTTGGGTGTGGAATTACTTTTTTGCCCAAATCCTGACAACATTTGTGAAGGCATCTGCTCCGTTTGTGAGGCCAAAGTTAGTAGAGGTAGGGTAGTTAGCGATCTAGGCACCTCCTCTATGTTACTTTATTTGTGGAAAGCTCATGAAATTTATTTTACAAGATTAGAATGTAATTAACACCTGCATCATCAACCTCCTCATTAGGTAGTACTTCCAAAAAAACTGTTTTTGGGGGTGCCCAAACAAACCAAGCACTTCAGCCATAAAAGTGGCAGGCCCTGTCACTGAAGTGCTTGGTTTGTTAAACTGTGCATATTCTTTTTACTATCTAACATAAGGGTGTGTGAAAGAGCCCAAGGACAATTCCATCTTGCACCAATTTTAATTTCTGCCATGTGGCACTGCTGTGTGGCAATGTTCCATAGATGTGCTATAAACTGCCGTGTGTTTGTGCAACTGCTTTATAGCTTAGTAACCAGACAGCTCGCTGCAGCCTATGGCCTAAACTGGGTGAAAACAATATTGTGAGCTATGAGGTTGTCAAAATTGACTGAAAATGTCTGGAAATTAGTGTTATTGAGGTTAATAATACTGTAGGAACAAAATAATGTACAACGTATGTGATTTTAGCTTTTTTGTCATTTTTTTTTTTCAAATTCAAAACAAAAACCAGTAATGGCAATTAGGCAAAACCAAAACCAGAAGACGAATCCAAAATCGTCTTCTGGTCAAAAACCAGCAAAAATTGTATGGCACACACACTCTAATAAATATATACAGATATTCATACACAAAGTGGCTTGTATACGTTTTTAGTTCCCCCAAAAGTCAACAGATTTGTCTGTAATACAAATGATACTTACAAAAATTGTTCCAGATAGTGTTTATATGGAGAACCAATAGGCTCTTACAATATATTTTAAAAATCTTGATTAATTGTCTGCAGATTGAAAAGAAAAAAAAATGAAAATTTGTGTTTGAATTTAACCCAAGTGTTGTGGGAGCTTCAAGTTTATATACATGATAGATGTTGCCCTGTTGCTTTCGATTAGCCGCTACCTGAGGATGATTAAAAAGGTCATAACACTGCTCATTCTGTGAATCTGAAGGAAAGCTGAGAAAACAAAGACCAAAGAGTTTATAAGAGGAGTAAAGACAAAATAATATCCATGTGTTTTTATATTCAAGTGAGCACTGTTGGATGAATTGTGAGGAAATAGAAACTGAATTACACCACCCAGGCCCATACTTGTCAGAGAAGACACAGACAGGTGACTATCACTTTGTAGGATCTACAGAGTTCAGTGGCTGCGGCTGAATTGAAGGTACACAGTTAACCATATTAATATCTCTGCATATAACTAGCCTGCATGGGAGAGTGGCTAGAAAGCAGCCATTATTGAATGAAGAACCACATCAAAGCACATCTGGAGTCTGCTAAAAAACAGTAGAATGACCGCTAAATTAATATTTTATGGTCAGAGGAATCAAATATGGAGCATTTTGTCCCTACAAGTCCTGTGTGGTGCAATCTAACATTGCCCATTCCTTAGCAAATACCATCCTAACAGTGAAGTAAAGGGGTGCATGCTGTGAGGATGATTTTTCTTTGTGTGGACTGGGCATCTTCAAATTGAAGGATCAATGGATGGTGCAATATACAGAGAGATACTGCAATACAACCTGCTTCAGTTTACTAGAAAACTAAAGCTTGGAAGAAAATTGAGCAGTACAAAGAGCTGATTCCAATTAGTAAGGAAATGCACAGCTACTTCCCTGCATTTTCTGTACAAATAAAATGCAAATGCAACAGATAGAAGCCTCCTACATGCTTCTGCAATTATGCTGAAACTTATATGGTACTGCGAGACCCATTCTGCAAACCATCTGAATGGTATGTACTGTAAGCCATTGGGTTTGCATACAAATCTAAATCAGGCCCTGTGATCTCAAGCATAATTCCAAAGCAATACTGGCTTCTGGTAAGGCCAAAACTGTACTGCATTCTTCCCTCAGTCCCCTTTATCCCATCAGTATATCCCCAGCTCAGCCTTCGGGTGACTCTCCAGCCACCCCAATGTCTCCCCAGCTTCAGCTCCAACCCCCTTATGTCTCTCCAGCTCCAGCCACCTACATCACTTCAGCTCCATTACACTGTTACTTACCTTATTCTGCATCTTCTAGCTTCTTCTCTATACACTGTGTCTCTTTTATCAGTGGTGCAGTTGTCATTTATTGCACCATCCCTTGGAGGCAGAAGAGGAACACCAGTGACAGGGCTTACTAGACACTGTACAGATGGAGCCTCCCTCATCGTTGCTGTTTCTCTGCCTAAACTGAGGATTAGTCACACCTAAGCAAAAGCTCAGGTTGTTCAGTTTTTGTATGGACAGGCGCGTTGAGGCATGATTTCATACACAGCAGGAAATATACATCTTCACCACTGGGTGGCTAATGCTCCACTAATCCAGTACTATAGAGTGAATAGCGGCGGATTGATCTAAAAGCTCTCGAAAATGGTCAGTGACTACTGTAATGTTACTGTACACTGTACACACAGACCAATGGTCAGACGGAGAGAGTAAATTTAAATAAAAAGAAGCCAAAAAATCAATCAATAAAATTAGTGTATACAGATGCAAGCAAACGGGTTAAAGCAATGGTCCATTGACGTTAGGGTTATGTGAGCATCTAAGTCCTGTAGACTATTCAATAAATAAAAAAAGTATATACAGACGCAACCAAATGTGTTAAAGCAATGGTCCATTGACGTTAGGCATACAGTACTGTATGTGAGCATCCAAGTCTCCTAGCCAATACAGCAAAACTCATGGGAAGGGATCACTGTTTACATTTACACTTGAGCTTGTGTCTCTATTACCAAGCATTGTGGCCAAGCTGTGAAGTATCCCGTGCCCCATGCTCGGAGTCCTGGGTTCGATTCCCAAGTGCGAATGCCTTTGTTTTTGTTTTTCTTCTTGACACTTTTTATTAATTATTTTTTTATAAAATTCATATATTTAAGAACCTTACATTCAATAGAATTATGCACACAGGACAAGACCTGTTTCCAAAACTAACTGTCAGGGCACCTGACATGCAAAACCATAGCACAGCACTGTACTGTTTAATGTACATTCACTCTGGCCCTCTCTAGTCCTTTCCCCCAACCAAAGTGACTGTGGTATCTTCATTTACATAGTTGCCCTTTACATACAGTATTGTGTTGGCAATTTTTTGACTGTAAACTAGACTCTTTGTCTGAAAAGATCAGTCTCTCAGGGGAAGGAGAAGGGTGAGTGGGGAGGTGGGGATTAACCACCAGAGTTCAGAGATGCTGTCGAAAATATTAATTCTCTGTTGGGTCCCCAAAAAATGAAACCAATAAATCAATAAATAAAAATAGTGTTTACAGACACAAACGAACATGTTAAAGCAATGGTCCATTGACGTTCAGTTTATGTGAGCTATTACATTTAATTCAATTAAAATGGGCTTAAAGCTTAATATCTCCAGTTCTGGGAGTCCAATTGGCTAAAAACTGTGATGGTATGGAAGGGGAGACAATTAGCTACTAGAGGATACCAACCCAAAGTTTATTTGACCCCCACAAGGCTAACAGCAAGCGTCGGAAGCCATGGTGGGTCTGAATTAATGGGCCCATTATAGTCTTTTGGTAAATGGGTCCACTTTGCATCCTGATATCTCCAGTTCTGGGTGTCCTAGAGACTCAAGACAAGTACCATACAAAAGAGGAGACTCTTGTCTTTTGGGGCAGACCAACCACTAGTTTATGTGACACCACAAAGGGAAACAACAAGCAACCATGTGTCGGGACCTCTCCAGTTATCTGCCCAGCTTGCACGGGGTGCATGGTCTCTGCCTAGACAGAACATACTGTACAGAGATGCTAAGGATTGTGCTTTGGCATTCAGAAACTTAGGGAATAGCTTTTATCTCTCCCCATTATACTTAGAAAGATAACACTTGCCGCTGTAGCCTTTAAAGCAGAGTACATAACAAGCTGTTCATGCTATTTAGTACTCAAATAGAAAATACTGTACAGATATGCTAAGCACAGTGAGTTGGGATCCAGGAACTTATGGAGGAGCTTTTATTTCTCCCCATTATACTTAGAAAGATAACACTTGCCTCTGTAGCCTTTAGAGCAGAGTATGTTAAAAGCTATTTGTGCTATTTAATACTCAAATAGAAAATAGTGTACAGAGATGCTAAGGATGGTGATTTGGCATCCAGGAACTTAGGGAGGAGCTTTTATCTCTCCCTATTATACTTAGAAAGATAACACTTGCCGCTGTAGCCTTTAGAGCAGAGTACATTACAAGCTGTTCATGCTATTTAGTACTCAACTAGGCAATACTGTACAGAGATGCTAAGCACCGTGATTTTGTCATCAAGGAACTTTAGGACAAGCTGTTATCTCTTCCCATTATACTGATTAAGATAACACTTGCTGCTGTAGCCATTACACAAGAGTATGTTATAAGCTGTTCATGCTATTTAGTACTCAAATAGAAAATACTGTACAGAGATGCTAAGGATGGTGATTTGGCATACAGGAACTTAGGGAGGAGCTTTTTTCTCCCCCCATTATACTTAGAAAGATAACACTTGCTGCTGTAGCCATTACAGCAGAGTACGTTACAAGCTGTTTGTGCTATTTTGTACTCAAACAGAAAATACTGTACAGAGATGCTGAGGATGGTGATTTGGCATTAGGAACTTAGGGAGGAGCTTTTATCTCTCCCCATTATACTTATAAAGATATCACTTGCCACTGTAGCCTTTACAGCAGAGTATGTTACAAACTGTTTGTGCTATTTAGTACTCAAATATAAAATACTGTACAGAGATGCTAAGGATGGTGATTTGGCATCCAGGAACTTAGGGAGGAGCTGTTTACTCTCCCCATTATACTTAGAAAGATAACACCTGCCTCTGTAGCCTTTACAGCAGAGTATGTTACAAACTGTTTGTGCTATTTAGTACTCAAATAGAAAATACTGTACAGAGATGCTAAGCACAGTGATTTCGCATCCAGGAAGTTAGGGAGGAGCTTTAATTTCTCCCTATTATACTTAATACTACAGGTTTTGGATGTTCACATTTCCCTAACATCAATAGACCATACCTGTAACACACTCGTTTGCATATGTATGCACTACTATTTTTATTTGTTGATTTGTCTGCGATACTTGGATGCTCACATATTCCTAACGTCAATGGACTATACTGTGGCTTTATCACATTCGTTTGCATCTGTATATACTGTACTATTTGCATCTGTACTGCATATAGTGTAATATACTGTATGACATACTGTAACATATTGTAACATAATGAGATGCACCAGTAAAGTAGTTCTTACACTGCAGTTCAGTATTGCATTTTAATGGAGACCACACGCATGCGCAATGATGATTTTAAAAAGCGACATCTGGTGGATGATCGCAGGTATTACACTAAAAGGTAATGGCAAATGCTCTGTGCGCCTCCCTACAACTAGGAAAGCCTCCTTGCACCCAGGCCCGCTGCGTATGACTAATTGCAACTAATGCCTCAGCCAACAAAGATAACAGAGGCTCCATCTGTACATACCCTTGTTGCTGGTTCTGTGAAATGGCCCAGTGCTAGTTGCAGACAAGAGCTGTGGCAAGCCACTGAGGGGAACACATGTCCCATGCTCCTGTTGGCCCACCGCCCCGATATCTGATATTAAACTGTAGTGTGTTTGCGCAGCTGCTCTTTCACTGAGTCTGGGATCAAGATTATTCAGGCCTGTTCAACTGTAGTTAGCCAGGGAGTTCTGTGGATATTAATTATAAAATTAAAAGTCTGTCCAATCATCAGCTCTGCTTATAGCTTTGAGGAGGGCTGTCTTGGAAGCTACAGGGAGTGTAAGGAGACACTAGAAAATCCTTCTTTTTCTGCCTTGTCTAGGACAAATAATAGTGTTCTGGCAGTATCTCTTTTAATTGAATTTTCTTAGCAATTTGTCAATTACATCACTTTGGGCCTTATTCCCGATGAGTGAATAGAGAGACGAATAAATCTCAGGAGCAAAGAGGGCATGGATGCCTAGAATGCCGGTATGGTCACGGAGAATCATTTAATCTTTTTTAATGAGTGCTGTTCTGAAAGCTAAATGGGGAAATGAATATACCCGAGAGAGCTTGCTCAGTGCCCAGTATGATGTGTACATTTTAGTAGGTGGCATTTTGCCCGCCAATGCTACTGATGACATTTGTAGATCACTACATCTCTGCAAGAGGATACACTGGTTCTGGTAACCTCCTCTTACTCCCAGTCCACAGAGAGGTAACTGTAATCCTTATAAAAAAGAGATGGGGACAGTGAACGCTGCTGGCTTGAACCCTTATGGGAGTGTGATTGCACACAGGGCCAGCAACATGGGGGGTTCAAAGGGGACACCTGTACCGGGCCCCAAGGATCAGAGGGGCCCTAAGTATATGCTAGAAATGTAAGCTGTCTTGTCCAAATAGGGCGATAAGCTGGAGGCGGTATGGCTGCAAGCCTCAGAGTGACAGGAGCCTCTCACACACAGTGACTGTGCACCCGCTCTTCTGGGTCCTGCTCTGTTGCAGGCAGTTATGGGACATGGCAGCAGCTCTGCTGGCCAGATTTCCCTGCCCTGCACCGGCCTTCTCTGCTGTCGTCTGCTGTGCGGTGTTCGAGTTCGGGAAGTGCAGCACAGGTGAGTCTCTCTCCAGGGTAAGAGTGGATTGGTGAGGGGATACAGGGCTTAAGGAGCCAGGATTGCAGCATGGAGTCATTGGGGAGAGACAGACTGTGGGGTGTGTGGGAGGAAGGAGAGATGTAGAAATGCATAATATACAGTATATACAGTATATATATATATATATATATATATATATAAACCTGTTGCACGCCATTTCGCTGAGGCGAAACATAATTTGTCTACCCTGAGATACCATATTATAGACCATGTGCCGCCGCTTACTAGAGGGGGTGACAGGTCAGTAAAATTGTTACAACGTGAATGTGAATGGATTATGCTTCAAGATACATTGGTTCCTCGTGGCTTAAACGAGACATTGGGTTTACAGGTTTTTAATTGAATGTGACCAGCAGTGTTCTTTATAATGCAGCATTTATAACTTCTAGTGTAAGTTACGATATGAAATTTTTTGATACATTTGTTGCTCCTTGAATGTTGTTACTTCTATTGAGAATATGCCATAAAAATTTGTTATAGCTTAAGATATTGAATAAATAATAGAACGATAATGCTGGTGCTTAGATGTAACTATTTGTGGTTCTCAGATACAGCATGTTGTTTTTAATCATTGTCTGTCTTTTTAATTTTATGTATGTATATCTATTTGTATTCTTGCAATACACAGTATTGGTGATTTGTTAGGTTACTATGGTAACAGCCCTGCAACCTGAGCCGGTCTGCAGGGTGACCTGGATACGGAAATGGGCGGAGCTTATGTGCATGGTGGTGGAAGCACTTAAATACCGGTATGTGTAAATCACTTTTGTAATTGGCTTGATAAAAGCGCTGAACGGCGCTGAAACGTTGCCTTAAAAACAGCCGACTTGTGTCATTTTTTTGAACCTTTGAGTGCCGCCTTTGGAGGGATATATATATATATATATATATATATATATATGTATTTACTAACAATTTGTTATACAGCGCAAATTCCGTTGCACATATATATATATATATATATATATATAATCTGAGGGGGCCCCAGAGATATCACTGTACCGGGCACCAAGATTTATGTTGCTGGCCCTGATTGCACATAGTGCTGTTCAGTGGCAGGAAAGGTGTGCCCCCTCCCCAGTCAACAGCTTTCTATTATCCTGCTCGCCTATTCTGCTGAGTCCTAGTACAGTAAACTACAAGTAACAGGAGCATAGTTTCCCGCTACCTGTGCTGACTAAACCCTGCCAGATCCCCCTTCTTGATTAGGGCAGCAGGAGCATAGTAGTAGTTGTGTGCATACGCATTGCAGACAACTTTTTAAAAGTACACATCTGTAAATATTTCTCTTTGCTGGTGCACTTATTCACAACCCTGTATGAGAAGACAGGAGGAGGAGACTCCACAGCCTGATTGACTCTCATCCTCTGAAGTACAGTATCCCTGCAGGGTTAAGAATTTTTCCCTTTTAAAACAAAATTTTTAGCAGAGTTGAACTGCCCATGTTTAAAGGTTTGTCTGTTATGTCTCTACCTGAGCGATGGAGACAATTTAAAGTGTCTGTAGTAGAGATGAGGAGGTTCAGTTTGTAGAAAACTGAACCCACTGAACGTACGGATAACGAGTAGATCTGAGCTGTGATTCAGATCTCCACGCCATTTCCAAAATGAGGCAAAATATTCTCACAGTGTTGCATTCTCATTGGTTTTGGATTCTATATACTGTAAGAGTGCCACGCCCAGGACTCGGTGCCATTTCAGACTCAGCACGCTACTGTATGCTGCGCTGCACTCTGCGGTACATTGGCTGTGATCAGACTCCAGACTCTGGTGCTTATACAGTTATCAGTGATATATAGGGGTATGCTGCTGTATGTTGCACTGTACTCTGCTATAAATTGGCTGTGCTGAGACTCCAGACTACAGTTCTCACTGCTCTGTATAGTCAGTGATGTATAGGAGCATGCTGCTGTGTGCTTTACTATACTCTGCTGGTTAAATTGGCTTTGCTGTGTCTATCTAGAGTGTCGGTCTGTTCACAAGCAGCACTACAGTGTGTATTATCATTGTGAATAAAGTAAAAAAAAACTAAAAAGTAAAAAACATTTAACAACAAAATAGATATTGTATGTACTGTTTGGTGCGTTTTACCCTAGCGTGCTTTGTTCAAAGCCCTGCCAGTTCATGCAGTTTTATCCAAGCTGTAAGTAAAAAAAAATTACAAATATATATATATATGAATGAGAGAGAGATCTATTATTTGTACCGTTTGGTGCACTTTACCCTAGTGCACTTTTTTCAAAGCCCTGTTACTGAACCAAGCTACGAGTTTAAAATTAAAAATACAGATCTATAACTTGTACTAATTGTAAAACAGTGATGTAATCCTAGTTGCGCACAATGTAGCTGTCTTGTAAACAATTGTAAAAAAGAGCCACACATCAGCTCTCACAGTACTGGAAAAGAAAGTTAACAAATGTCAACAAATGGTGCTCCTGCATAATGCAGGAAAAATGGATAACAGTTCACTTATTTTGGTTGATAGGTGTATCCCTTTTTCCTTTATATTCAGTCCATAGATATGTTACATGTAAGAAAACAGAAAACATTTTTCCTGTGTAATAAAGTCAAGCATTATTCATATATAAGCTCTATGGTGTGCTTCAAAATTCTTTATATCAGTTTGTATATGAAATCCACCACCTCAAGAGATAATTTCACAGGCATGCCCCAAAATGATTACACTCACAGACAGAGGCATCACTCACTCTAATGGCACCTGGAGTGGCCGCGGCTGCAAAAAGGGTGTGGCTTCGTGGGTGGGGGCATGGCTTCAAGGGAGAGGGCAGGGCTAATTTACCCCCCTTTTCGTCACTCCAGGGTCCATGAGATGTGGCCTGCCCTCGGAGACTGGCATGCCTGGCTTCTACAGGGTGACAGGAGTCAGGTTGATGCACGTAATGTAACAGTGCAGCACCCGGCTCCTCTCACTGAGCAGGAGCCGGGACTTTGGTTTCACCCCTCAGCGGGTAACACCCGGCTGTGGGCCGCATCACCCGCACACCCCTTGTGACACCACTGCTCACAGACAATAGACAGTAAATAAGTGTATCTTTTGGGACCATTCACCACATAGCTTTCCAACTTCTCCCTTGTCCAGCCTCATTTTCATACCATGCAAAAGAAGCATAATCTACATAGGGGATCCATAATGTAAAATCCTATTATTTTACACAATGGGTCAATAGGTCAAATTAAATATAATTTTATTTTGAATACCTTTCAAGTCCTTTATTACTAGAGCGCTAAAGGTATCCAAAATGCTTCCTCGGGAAGCTTGGGAAGAAAGTAGATTTGGATCTAAATGTGGGCTCCTCCTCCATTTCCCCCATTTCACCAATCTCTTCCTCTGCAAGGAAAAAATTTTGACCATTAATTTCCATATAAATTTTAGCAGATCTATATCAGATAAAATTAATTACATTTGGTCGAAGGGGCTTATTTCAGACCCTTTTCTAACACCTCTCTCTTATGTTCCTTCAAAATATGAGAACTGAGGGAAAAAACTTAATTGTCCCGTCTTTATTGTGGTTGGTCTGCATTTCTCCACTACCTGGAATGGGCCTTTACAGAATTTGGTAACGCAATCCAGCCGTAGAATGAGCCTGCTGAACCGTGTTACAGATCCAATAGTCTGCTTAGAAGCAGGTGCGCCAACCTTGTTGGCCGCATACAGGACAAACAGGGCTTCTGTTTTCCTCACTCTAGCCGTCCTAGCAACATAAATTTTCAAGGCCATGACTACATCCAAGGACTTGGAGTCCTCCAAGTCACTCTTAGCCACAGGCACCACGATAGGTTGGTTCATATGAAACGAAGACATCCCCTTCGGCAGAAATTGAGGACAAGTCCTCAATGCCGCTCTATCCACATGAAAAATCAAGTAGGGGCTCTTGTGAGACAAGGCCACCAATTCTAACACACGCCTTGCAGATGCTAAGGCCAATAACATGACCACCTTCCAGGTGAGAAATTTTAATTCAACCGTTTGAAGGGGCTCAAACCAGTGAGATTTAAGGAACTGTAACACCACGTTAAGGTCCCAGGGTGCCACTGGGGGCACAAAAGGAGGCTGGATGTGCAGCACTCCCTTCACAAAAGTCTGGACTTCTGGTAGAGAAGAGAATTCCTTCTGAAAGAATATAGAGAGGGCTGAAATCTGTACTTTAATAGAGCCTAACTTCAGGCCCATATCCACTCCTGTCTGTAGGAAGTGGAGAAAACGGCCCAGATGGAAATCTTCCGTGGGAGCATTCTTGGTTTCACACCAAGAGACATACTTCTGCCAGATACGGTGATAATGTTTTGCAGTCACCTCCTTCCTAGCCTTTATCAGAGTAGGTATGACCTCCTTCGGAATACCTTTCCCAGCTAGGATTCGACGTTCAACCGCCATGCTGTCAAACGTAACCGCGGTAAGTCTTGGAACACGCAGGGCCCCTGCTGCAACAGGTCCTCCCTGAGAGGAAGGGGCCAAGGAAGGAAACACATAGACCGACTGAAACACCCATGGTGTCACCAGAACCCAGTCCTGAATGCTGAACCTGCGACCCTCTAGAAGGTGAGCACTGTGCAGCCACCACAGGAGAGATACTCTGGCCCTGGGGGACAGCGTTATCGTCTGATGTATTTGTAGATGGGACCCGGACCACTTGTCCAGAAGGTCCCACTGAAAAGTCCTTGCATGAAACCTGCCGAAGGGGATGGCCTCGTAGGTTGCCACCATTTTTCCCAGAACTCGAGTGCATTGATGAACTGACACTCTTTTTAGCTTTAGCAGGTCTCTGACCATGGTCTGGAGATTCCGGGCTTTTTCCGATGGGAGAAAAACCTTCTTTCGTTCCGTGTCCAGAATCATGCCTAGGAACAACAGTCGAGTCGTTGGAACCAATTGAGACTTTGGCAGATTTAGAATCCAACCGTGCTGTTGGAGCGCCACGTTCTTCAGCAACTGATCTCTTGATCTCGCCTTTATCAGGAGATCGTCCAAATATGGGATAATTGTGACTCCTTGTTTGTGCAGGAGCACCATCATTTCCACCATCACCTTGGTGAAAATCCTCGGGGCCGTGGAAAGCCCAAACGGCAACGTCTGAAACTGGTAATGACAGTCCTGTACAGCGAATCTCAGGTACTCCTGATGAGAGGGATGTATGGGGACATGCAGGTAAGCATCCTTTATGTCCAGTGACACCATAAAATCCCCCCTTCTAGGCTGGATATTACAGCTCGGAGCGATTCCATCTTGAATTTGAATTTTTTTCATGTACAGGTTCAGGGATTTTAGATTTAAAATGGGTCTGACCGAACCATCCGGCTTCGGAACCACAAACAGGGTCGAATAATACCCTTTCCCCTGTTGGGTCAGGGGGACCTTGACAATCACTTGCTGTTGGTACAGCATTTGAATTGCAGCTAACACTACTTCCCTCCCTTGGGGAGAAGCTGGTAAGGCCGATTTGAAAAATCGGCGAGGGGGCACCTCTTCGAAATCCAGCTTGTAGCCTTGGGAAACAATTTCCATCGCCCAAGGATCCACATCTGACCAAACCCAGACCTGGCTGAATAATTGAAGGCACGCCCCCACCGGTGCGGACTCCCTTAGGGGAGCCCCAGCGTCATGCGGTGGATTTTGCAGAAGCCGGGGAGGACTTCTGCTCCTGGGAACTAGCTGAAGCAGGTGTTCTTTTTCCTCTGCCCTTACCTCTGGTAAGGAAGGAGGACCCCGACCTCTTCTGGGCTTATGCGACCGAAAGGACTGCATCTGATACTGTGGAGTTTTCTTTTGCTGTTGGGGAACAAAAGGTAAAAAGGTAGATTTACCCGCGGTAGCTGTGGAAACCAGATCCGCGAGCCCCTCCCCAAACAACACGTCACCCTTGTACGGTAAAACCTCCATATGCTTTTTCGAGTCCGCATCACCTGTCCATTGACGGGTCCATAAGGCTCGTCTCGCAGAAATAGCCATGGCATTGGCGCTGGAACTCATCAGTCCAATGTCTCCCTGAGCATCTCTCATATATAAGACTGCGTCCTTAATATGGGCTAAAGTTAATAAAATGGTATCCCTGTCTAGGGTATCAAGGTCAGCTGACAAGGTATCTGTCCAAGCTGCAACTGCGCTACATACCCATGCCGATGCAATTGCCGGCCTGAGCAAAGCACCAGTATGTGTATACATAGACTTTAAAGTAGTCTCCTGCCTGCGGTCCGCAGGATCTTTGAGGGCTGCCGTGTCTGGAGACGGCAGTGCCACCTTTTTGGACAGGCGTGTTAAAGCCTTGTCCACTGTGGGAGAGGATTCCCAACATACCCTGTCCTGCGTAGGGAAAGGGTACGCCATAAGAATCCTTTTGGGAATCTGCAGTTTCTTGTCTGGAGTTTCCCAAGCTTTTTCAAATAACTCGATAAATTCATGGGATGGGGGAAAGGTTACTACTTGCTTTTTCCCCTTAAACATGTGTACCCTCATGTCATCAGTGATATGTAAAACATCTTTTATTGCGATAATCATACACTGAATACTTTTTGTCACCCTAGGATGCAATCTAGCTTCATCGTAGTCGACACTGGAGTCAGACTCCGTGTCGGTATCTGTGTCTACTATTTGTGACAAGGGACGTTTCTGAGACCCTGAAGGGCCCTGTGAGTCGGTCCAATCCATGGATTGACCCCCTGTTGTCTCCCTGGACTCTGCTTTGTCCAGTCTCTTATGTAGTGATGCCACACTTGCATTTAACATATGCCACATATCCATCCACTCTTGAGTCGGCACCACCGACGTGGATTCACCACTCATCTGCTCCACCTCCTCCTTGGAAGAGCCTTCCGCTTCAAACATGCCGACATGCACGTACCGACACCCCACACACACAGGGATATAGCTATAAGGGGACAATTCCCTAATAAGGCCCTTTGGAGAGACAGAGAGAGAGAGTATGCCAGCACACATCCAGCGCTCACTGACACTGGAGAAATACCAGACAGCGCTTTTTGATATAATATAACTCACTGCGCCAAGAATTGTGCCCCTCCTCCTCTTTTCAAGCCCTCTGTCCTGAATTCAGCAGGAGAGAGTCCGGGGAGCCAGCGTCTCTGCAGCTTCTATGGAGAAAATGGCGCTGGTTAGTGCTGAGGAACAAGCTCCGCCCCCTGCAGCGGCGGGCTTCGGTCCTGCTAGAAATTACAAAAAATAGTGGGGGTTCACATATTTACTGCCTCTGCAGCCTAATATCTCCCAATATGCCAGTTCTGAGGTTTATTGCTGCCCAGGGTGCCCCCCCTGCGCCCTGCACCCATCTGTGCCTGCTGTGTGTGTGTGTCCCAGGAGCAAGATCTGAAGTCTTCTGCCGCCTTTGAAGTCTTCTTTCTTCTCATACTCACCCGGCTTCTATCTTCCGGCTCTGCGAGGAGGACGGCGGCGCGGCTCTGGGACGAACGGCAGGTTGAGACCTGCGTTCCGACTCCCTCTGAAGCTAATGGTGTTCAGTAGCCTAAGAAGCAGAGCCTATCAGTTAAGTAGGTCTGCTTCTCTCTCCTCAGTCCCACGATGCAGGGAGCCTGTTGCCAGCAGTGCTCCCTGAAAATAAAAAACCTAACAAAATTCTTTAAACAGAGAGCTCCCTGTAATGCACCCTACCTCCTCTGGGCACAAAATCTAACTGAGGTCTGGAGGAGGGGCATAGAGGGAGGAGCCAGTGCACACCCATACTAAAAGTTCTTTATAGGTGCCCATGTCTCCTGCGGAGCCCGTCTATACCCCATGGTCCTTACGGAGTCCCCAGCATCTTCTAGGACGTAAGAGAAATGATTTTACACTATGGATCCCCTCTGTGGATTATGCTTCTTTTGCATGGTATGAAAATGAGGCTGGTATGAAAACGAGAGAGAAGTTGGAAAGCTATGTGGTGAATGGTCCCAAAAAGCTATGTGGTGAATGGTCCCAAAATATACACTTGATGGGCTTATGTACCGTCTATTGTCTGTGAGTGTAACCATTTGGGGGCATCCCCGTGAAATTATCTCTTGAGGTGGTGGATTTCATATACACACCGATATAAAGAATTTTGGAACAATCTATACAGCTATATATATATATATATATATATATATAAACACAATAAAAAACAGAGTGCGCTATAGCATATACATTGATTGAATATTATTCAATTCACAAAAATAAGAATTTACTTACCGATAATTCTATTTCTCATAGTCCGTAGTGGATGCTGGGGACTCCGAAAGGACCATGGGGAATAGCGGCTCCGCAGGAGACTGGGCACAAAAGTAAAAGCTTTAGGACTACCTGGTGTGCACTGGCTCCTCCCCCCATGACCCTCCTCCAAGCCTCAGTTAGATTTTTGTGCCCGAACGAGAAGGGTGCAGTCTAGGTGGCTCTCCTGAGCTGCTTAGAAAAAAGTTTAGTTTTAGGTTTTTTATTTTCAGTGAGACCTGCTGGCAACAGGCTCACTGCATCGAGGGACTAAGGGGAGAAGAAGCGAACTCACCTGCGTGCAGAGTGGATTGGGCTTCTTAGGCTACTGGACATTAGCTCCAGAGGGACGATCACAGGCCCAGCCATGGATGGGTCCCAGAGCCGCGCCGCCGTCCCCCTTACAGAGCCAGAAGAGCAGAAGAGGTCCGGAAAAATCGGCGGCAGAAGACGTCCTGTCTTCAATAAGGTAGCGCACAGCACCGCAGCTGTGCGCCATTGCTCTCAGCACACTTCACACTCCGGTCACTGCGGGTGCAGGGCGCTGGGGGGGGCGCCCTGAGACGCAATAAAAACACCTTTTTTGGCAAAAAATACATCACATATAGCTCCTGGGCTATATGGATGCATTTAACCCCTGCCAATTTTTCCATAAAAAAGCGGGAGAAAGGCCGCCGAGAAGGGGGCGGAGCCTATCTCCTCAGCACACTGGCGCCATTTTTTCCTCACAGCTCCGTTGGAGGAAGGCTCCCTGACTCTCCCCTGCAGTCCTGAACTACAGAAACAGGGTAAAACAAGAGAGGGGGGGCACTAATTGGCAGATAAATATATACAGCAGCTATATCAGGGAAAAACACTTATATAAGGTTATCCCTATATATATATATATAGCGCTCTGGTGTGTGCTGGCAAACTCTCCCTCTGTCTCCCCAAAGGGCTAGTGGGGTCCTGTCCTCTGTCAGAGCATTCCCTGTGTGTGTGCTGTGTGTCGGTACGTTGTGTCGACATGTATGAGGAGGAAAATGGTGTGGAGGCGGAGCAATTGCCTGTGTTAGTGATGTCACCCCCTAGGGAGTCGACACCTGACTGGATGGTCTTATGGAAAGAATTACGTGATAGTGTCAGCACTTTACAAAAGACTGTTGACGACATGAGACAGCCGGCAAATCAGTTAATACCTGTACAGGCGTCTCAAACACCGTCAGGGGCTCTAAAACGCCCGTTACCTCAGGTCGATACAGACACTGACACGGACACTGACTCCAGTGTCGACGGTGAGGAAACAAACGTATTTTCCAGTAGGGCCACACGTTACATGATCACGGCAATGAAGGAGGTTTTGAACATTTCTGATACTACAAGTACCACAAAAAAGGGTATTATGTGGGGTGTGAAAAAACTACCTGTAGTTTTTCCTGAATCAGATGAATTAAATGAGGTGTGTGATGAAGCGTGGGTTTCCCCCGATAAAAAACTGCTAATTTCTAAAAAATTATTGGCATTATACCCTTTCCCGCCAGAGGTTAGGGCGCGTTGGGAAACACCCCCTAGGGTAGATAAGGCGCTCACACGCTTATCAAAACAAGTGGCGTTACCGTCTCCTGATACGGCCGCCCTCAAGGAACCAGCTGATAGGAAGCTGGAAAATATCCTAAAAAGTATATAAACACATACTGGTATTATACTGCGACCAGCAATCGCCTCAGCCTGGATGTGCAGTGCTGGGGTGGCTTGGTCGGATTCCCTGACTGAAAATATTGATACCCTGGACAGGGACAATATATTATTGACTATAGAGCATTTAAAGGATGCATTTCTATATATGCGAGATGCACAGAGGGATATTTGCACTCTGGCATCAAGAGTAAGTGCGCTGTCCATTTCTGCCAGAAGAGGGTTATGGACGCGACAGTGGTCAGGTGATGCGGATTCCAAACGGCATATGGAAGTATTGCCGTATAAAGGGGAGGAGTTATTTGGGGTCGGTCTATCGGACCTGGTGGCCACGGCAATGGCTGGGAAATCCACCTTTTTACCCCAGGTCACCTCTCAGCAGAAAAAGATACCGTCTTTTCAGGCTCAGTCCTTTCGTCCCCATAAGGGCAAGCGGGCAAAAGGCCACTCATATCTGCCCCGGGGCAGAGGAAGGGGAAAAAGACTGCAGCAGACAGCCTCTTCCCACGAACAGAAGCCCTCCCCCGCTTCTGCCAAGTCCTCAGCATGACGCTGGGGCCTTACAAGCGGACTCAGGCACGGTGGGGGCCCGTCTCAAGAATTTCAGTGCGCAGTGGGCTCACTCGCAAGTGGACTCCTGGATCCTGCAGGTAGTATCTCAGGGGTACAAATTGGAATTCGAGACGTCTCCCCCTCGCCGGTTCCTGAAGTCTGCTTTACCAACGTCTCCCCCCGACAGGGAGGCGGTATTGGAAGCCATTCACAAGCTGTATTCCCAGCAGGTGATAATCAAGGTACCCCTCCTATAACAGGGAAAGGGGTATTATTCCACGCTGTTTGTGGTACCGAAGCCGGACGGCTCGGTGAGACCCATTTTAAATCTGAAATCCTTGAACACTTACATAAAAAGGTTCAAGTTCAAGATGGAGTTACTCAGAGCAGTGATAGCGAACCTGGAAGAAGGGGACTATATGGTGTCTCTGGACATCAAGGATGCTTACCTCCATGTCCCAATTTGCCCTTCTCACCAAGGGTATCTCAGGTTTGTGGTACAGAACTGTCACTATCAGTTTCAGACGCTGCCGTTTGGATTGTCCACGGCACCCCGGGTCTTTACCAAGGTAATGGCCGAAATGATGATTCTTCTTAGAAGAAAAGGCGTCTTAATTATCCCTTACTTGGACGATCTCCTGATAAGGGCAAGGTCCAGAGAACAGTTAGAGGTCGGAGTAGCACTATCTCAAGTAGTACTACGACAGCACGGGTGGATTCTAAATATTCCAAAATCGCAGCTGATTCCGACGACACGTCTGCTGTTCCTAGGGATGATTCTGGACACAGTCCAGAAAAAGGTGTTTCTCCCGGAGGAGAAAGCCAGGGAGTTATCCGACCTAGTCAGGAACCTCCTAAGACCAGGCCAAGTGTCAGTGCATCAATGCACAAGGGTCCTGGGAAAGATGGTGGCTTCTTACGAAGCGATTCCATTCGGCAGATTCCACGCAAGAACTTTTCAGTGGGATCTGCTGGACAAATGGTCCGGATCGCATCTTCAAATGCATCAGCGGATAACTCTGTCTCCAAGGACAAGGGTGTCTCTCCTGTGGTGGTTACAGAGTGCTCATCTCCTAGAGGGCCGCAGATTCGGCATTCAGGATTGGGTCCTGGTGACCACGGATGCCAGCCTGAGAGGCTGGGGAGCAGTCACACAGGGAAAAAATTTCCAGGGCTTGTGGTCAAGCATGGAAACGTCACTTCACATAAATATCCTGGAACTAAGGGCCATTTACAATGCCCTAAGTCAGGCAAGGCCTCTGCTTCAGGGTCAGCCGGTGTTGATCCAGTCGGACAACATCACGGCAGTCGCCTACGTAAACAGACAGGGCGGCACAAGAAGCAGGAGGGCAATGACGGAAGTTGCAAGGATTCTTCGCTGGGCGGAAAATCATGTGATAGCACTGTCAGCAGTGTTCATTCCGGGAGTGGACAACTGGGAAGCAGACTTCCTCAGCAGACACGATCTTCACCCGGGGGAGTGGGGACTTCACCCAGAAGTCTTCCACATGATTGTGAACCGTTGGGAAAAACCAAAGGTGGACATGATGGCGTCCCGCCTCAACAAAAAACTGGACAGATATTGCGCCAGGTCAAGGGACCCTCAGGCAATAGCTGTGGACGCTCTGGTAACACCGTGGGTGTACCAGTCAGTATATGTGTTCCCTCCTCTGCCTCTCATACCCAAAGTACTGAGAATCATAAGAAGGAGAGGTGTAAAGACTATACTCGTGGCTCCGGATTGGCCAAGAAGGACTTGGTACCCGGAAATTCAAGAGATGCTCACGGAAGACCCGTGGCCTCTACCTCTAAGAAAGGACCTGCTCCAGCAGGGACCATGTCTGTTCCTAGACTTACCGCGGCTGCGTTTGACGGCATGGCGGTTGAACGCCGGATCCTGAAGGAAAAAGGCATTCCGGATGAAGTTATCCCTACCCTGATCAAAGCCAGGAAGGATGTAACTGTGCAACATTATCACCGTATTTGGCGTAAATATGTTGCGTGGTGTGAGGCCAGGAAGGCCCCTACAGAGGAATTTCAACTGGGTCGATTCCTGCATTTCCTGCAAACAGGACTGTCTATGGGCCTCAAATTAGGGTCCATTAAGGTTCAAATTTCGGCCCTGTCAATATTCTTCCAAAAAGAACTAGCTTCAGTTCCTGAAGTTCAGACGTTTGTCAAGGGGGTACTGCATATACACGTTTGTCAAGGGGGTACTGCATATACAGCCTCCTTTTGTGCCTCCAGCGGCACCTTGGGATCTCAATGTAGTTTTGGGATTCCTAAAATCACATTGGTTTGAACCACTCACCACTGTGGACTTAAAATATCTCACATGGAAAGTGGTAATGCTGTTAGCCCTGGCTTCAGCCAGGCGTGTATCAGAATTGGCGGCTTTATCCTATAAAAGCCCTTACCTAATTTTTCATACGGACAGGGCAGAATTGAGGACTCGTCCTCAATTTCTCCCTAAGGTGGTTTCAGCATTTCACTTAAACCAGCCTATTGTGGTGCCTGCGGCTACTAGGGACTTGGAGGATTCCAAGTTGCTGGACGTAGTCAGGGCCCTGAAAATATATGTTTCCAGGACGGCTGGAGTCAGAAAATCTGACTCGCTGTTTATCCTGTATGCACCCAACAAGCTGGGTGCCCCTGCTTCTAAGCAGACGATTGCTCGTTGGATTTGTAGTACAATTCAGCTTGCACATTCTGTGGCAGGCCTGCCACAGCCAAAATCTGTAAAAGCCCATTCCACACGGAAAGTGGGCTCATCTTGGGCGGCTGCCCGAGGGGTCTCGGCTTTACAACTTTGCCGAGCAGCTACTTGGTCAGGGGCAAATACGTTTGCAAAATTCTACAAATTTGATACCCTGGCTGAGGAGGACCTGGAGTTATCTCATTCGGTGCTGCAGAGTCATCCGCACTCTCCCGCCCGTTTGGGAGCTTTGGTATAATCCCCATGGTCCTTTCGGAGTCCCCAGCATCCACTAGGACGTTAGAGAAAATAAGAATTTACTTACCGATAATTCTATTTCTCATAGTCCGTAGTGGATGCTGGGCGCCCATCCCAAGTGCGGATTGTCTGCAATACTTGTACATAGTTATTGTTACAAAAATCGGGTTATTATTGTTGTGAGCCATCTTTTCAGAGGCTCCTCTGTTATCATGCTGTTAACTGGGTTCAAATCACAAGTTGTACGGTGTGATTGGTGTGGCTGGTATGAGTCTTACCCGGGATTTAAAATCCTTCCTTATTGTGTACGCTCGTCCGGGCACAGTATCCTAACTGAGGCTTGGAGGAGGGTCATGGGGGGAGGAGCCAGTGCACACCAGGTAGACCTAAAGCTTTCTTTTAGTTGTGCCCAGTCTCCTGCGGAGCCGCTATTCCCCATGGTCCTTTCGGAGTCCCCAGCATCCACTAGGACGTTAGAGAAACGTGATTGCAGGTTCTCTTGGATTCTGTTCCTCTTAATGCCTTCCCAATTGGGGCCTACAGAGAAACCCACTCACCAGAAAGAGATATTCACCCGACAAAAAAATCAACAAATTAATAGTAGAACTTTGATTAAAAAGGTTTTTAATACATAGTTTTGTGTAGCATAATGACAAAAAATACACGATCAATTGGACACACACCAAATTGCTTAGATGGTAAAAAGAATAGCCTCCTCACCTTAACGGTGTGAGCTCAAAGGAGGATACTCAAAGCAAAAAGATAGTGTACAATAATTGATGAACCCTACGTGTTTAATCCTGATGGACTTCTTCAGGGGATAAAATAATGTCTGGGTGGAAAAAAAATTGGAAGAGGAAAGTGTAAAAAAATATCTAAATATATATACTTGTAGAGGAGGGAATTCTGGAGGATATTAAGAGCACATATTAATGGATTAAGTACCCACCTAAGAACTTAGCATACTGGTATCCACAAGGGGAACTGCCAGATAATAATTGGATTCGTAGAGGACCAATATATTGTGTATAGCTGAATCTATTAAATCCAAATTTATGTCAATGGATATATATTCATATATAGTTATAACAATGGTACTGATAGACTTATACTGACCTAAATGTTCGATATAAATTGCTTGAATTTAATATGGTCGGTTGTACTACTCAGACCATACTAGTCTTAGGTGCTATTTGTTATTGTCACCTCTGTAATAAAGAAAAATAATTAATTCTGTATTATTATTTTTTTATTCACATATTTGTGTCTCATGATAAAAAACTTAAACTGACCTAAAATTTGATTAAAAATTGCTCAGAGCTAGTGCGGTCAGCTGTATTATTCAGACCATAGTGATTTTAGAGGCAATTTCCACCTCTATAAAAAAAGGAGGATATATATAAGTGAATATGTTACCTAATGTGCATCTAGAGCTAAAGAATTAATAGTTAATTCATACCGATAGGTGATCCACAGTGAACATCACCCAATGCAAGTCTGAATTTAGACAAAGTGAAAAATGTGGAAATCCCTCTTCACTAAAAAAAGGGTAGGGGTTAATTGTGAGATTATTTTGTAAAGATTTTTTACTAATATATATGAAAAAAAAGGGACTATCCATACCAATAGATAATACAAGATCTGTAACAGCAGCAGAGGTCAGAACTAGACCCAATGGGAAATCTTAAAAAATCTCTCTTCTCTATAATAAAAGAAGGATATATGCATAAGGTTTATCGATATACATACCACAGCATGAATAACTGGTTTGTATACAGGAATGTGTACAAAAAATAACACTTTAAATATCAGAGATAATGGCCCTTATTCCGAGTTGTTCGCTCGCTAGCTGCTTTTAGCAGCATTGCAAATGCTAGGCCGCCACCCTCTGGGAGTGTATCTTAGCTTAGCAGAATAGCAAATGAAAGATTAGCAGAACTGCTACTAAATAATTCCCTGCAGTTTCTGAGTAGCTCCAGACCTACTCCTAGAATGCGATCACCTCAGTCCGTTTAGTTCCTGGTTTGACGTCACAAACATGCCCTGTGTTCGGCCAGCCACTCCCCCGTTTCTCCAGCCACTCCTGCGTTTTTACCTGGCACGCCTGCATTTTTTAGCACATTCCCTGAAAACGGCCAGTTTCCGCCCAGAAACACCCACTTCCTGTCAATCATACTACAATCACTCTAGCGAAGAAAAAACGTCGCTCGAGCTTGTGTAAATCTACAAAGTTTTGTGTGAAAGTACTTAGCGCATGCGCGCTGCGTACCATGCGCATGCGCATTTTTTCAGTTTTTTCACTTGATCACTGCACTGCGAAAATCGGCAGCGAGCGAACAACTCGGAATGACCACCAATATTACTTCAGTTGTATGGAATTATAATGACATTCCTTACACAATATCTTTTGATGCGTTAAATTCCATATTATTTTATATCATTCCATAAAAGATCAGTGCACAAATACTTATTCTGGCTTCCCTAGAATTTTTTTTTTTTAAACAAATGTAGGGAGCTTAGTATTTATCCACTTATGTGGCATTACCAATAAACATATAAGTAGAGGAAGCCGGTATTTATCTACATATGTGACATTACCAATACACATGCCATGGCCTCAACATTCCACATCCAGAAATAATCAGATTAGTGAGATACAATGAACTGATATTTATAAAAGATTATATCTGCATATAATTATAACAACCGCCAAAAATAGACATGTACATGTATATATAACGCATATAACTATGAGTGAGGTCAAAATGTGAAAATGGAAAACCAGAAAACAATTAGAAAACTTACTCCACTGCAGTCTATCTCTGGATCATCTGTTCATGACAGTCAGGAAGAGAGAAGTGATTCAGGAGCTCAAAGCAGGCTCCTTATATCTGAATTGTTACATCACTTCCTGTTTAATTGGTATAGTTAATAATCAATAAAGTTCAATCAGTGCTTCCAATGTCCAAAAATGAGCCCCATTGGAAGATATGAATCTACCACACTCTAATCAGTTAACTCTTAATAGTGTAATGGTTAAATATCACCCTAAACATATAAATCCTAGGTGGACATTGAACAGGGGCATGGGAACGTGCTTCATGTTTGTGTTCCACCAGTGTCTGGCACTATTGCGTTCCAGCCATAATGAGACGCACGCACAGCACTGGAAAGAATTCACTCCCTCAGCGCCTGCACGCACACACCCCCAGGTGGAGCGCACATGTCCCAGCCAAACATATACAGTGATCTCGTACGCCCCATTCATAACGGAGCGCACACGTCACTGTCAGGACTTCAAAGCCACAACACGCCACTGCAGCAGGAGACGGACATACCCATGGTTTGTGACGTGCTGGCGCTCCACCCCCTGTACCGAGGCGCACACGTCATACCCGGAAGACCACAGTGGAATGTAACCGTCCCTGACGGGTGATCGCACCTGCAGCATGATCTCATGGTGTTGCTAAGCAACCACCCTGCTTAGCTGTCGGATGTTTATTACCAGACAGCTAGTCAGTGTCTAAAATAAAGTCTTTATAAGAATAATCAAACAGCGGAAGTTTTAATTATCTGATTCATTCCAATATTGTTTCATCTGTATCAATATGGCAATTAGAGATTTTATGAAGCAGCGGGAATTTTTTATTATCTAATCTAATTGTTATTATCATTTGTAGTAAATGCCATTGCACTACAAATCCATCTAGGAAAATTAGAGCAATGGAAATCCACTAAGAAATTCGAACTCACTCATAGTTTTACATAGGTACCTTTTAATATCACAATATTAACAGTAAATAACCTTTAGATGGCTGCTATAATGGCACATTGCTTACAAAAAGGAGACAATATCGATACTCTCATTTAAACCTTTTGGGGAAAGGGTATCAAGGGTAAAAATCCAAAAGGATTCCCTCCTTGAGAGTGCCAATTCCCTATCCCCTCCCCTAGGGTTGGGTTTCATTTGTTCTAAAATGGTGAATGAGAAATCCCTAATATCTGAGTTATGACATACCGCAAAATGTCTTGGTAAGCTGTGAGTTTTAATCTTATTTTTAATGTTACGTAAATGCTCTTGTATGCGCAATTTTAAAAGCCTTTTGGTTTTCCCCACGTATGACAATTTACAACTACAGGTGATTCTGTAAACAACAAAATTTGAATTGCAGTTCACAGTATCTTTTAATCTGTAGGTGTAACCATTGTCTAATGTACATAGAAAGGGGATTTTCTCTAAATGTTTGCAACAAATGCATTTGTTGCATGGACGACACCCAATTTTAGTTTGTAGAAAAGTATCTACTTTATTAGACTCGCTGTGGTCACAATTTCGTTCCAACTTGCTCGGTGCTAAGATACTTTTAAGGTTATTTGCTCTTTTAAAAATTATTTAGTTTTTTTTGTGGAAGATTTGGACCCAAAACAGGATCTTTGAGTAGAATGTTCCAATGACGTTCGATAGCCTTTCTTATTTTCGGATTTTCTTTTTTAAATTGCTTGATAAATGGTCTACTCCCAAACTCTTTCTTGAGGTTGGGGATCGGGGTCAAAAGATCATCCCGATTTCTGGCTGCGGCTCTCGATATAGCTTCATCAATTTTATATGTATTGTAGCCCCTTGTCAGGAGCCTATCCTTCAGTACTAATGTTTGGGAATGGAAGTCTTCCATATTGCTGCAGTTTCTGCATAAACAGAAAAACTGCGCGTAAGAGACACTGTTTAACCAAGTAGGATGATGGCAACTTTTCGAAGGTATAAAGCTATTTGCATCTACCTCCTTAAAGAAGGTGGAATTTTTAATTTTCTCTGATTGGGTGCTTTCTAACTTCAGATCGAGATAATCAATGGTTGTCTCGTGGAATTTATGGGTGAACTTTAGGTTAAAGTTGTTCCTATGAATTTCCTCCATAAAGAATTCCACATCTGATAGATCACCATTCCATATAAAGATTAAGTCATCTATATAACGGCGGTAAAACTTGATATGCTTTGATCTAAACCTGGAGTTATATACGAATGTCTCCTCCCATTCCCCTATCAACAAGTTTGCGTATGAAGGGGCAAATTTTGTCCCCATCGCCGTTCCTTGTTGGAGGTAAAAAACTTCCTCGAACAGAAAAAAATTATGTTGTAGTATACATTTAATACTAGCCAGAATGAAGGTGGTTTCCTCACAGGATTTACTCTTATCCAAATTTAATATTTTGCGCACTGATTCCAAACCTGTTTCGTGCGGGATGGAAGAGTACAAAGCCTGTACATCAATAGTTAACCATTTATCTCCCGGTAGCCAGATATAATCTTTAAATTCCTGTAATAAACTGGTTGAATCTCATAAATAAGATGACTAATTTTTTACATATGGTTCAAGTTTTAAGTCTACAAAGTGGGAGAGATTAGCCGTCAAGGAGTCAACTGCTGAGATTATCGGTCTACCAGGTGGTCAATTTCTGTCCTTGTGTACTTTAGGAAGATGGTAAAAAATTATGGTGGGATGTTTTACCATAAGGTATTCATACTCTTTTTCACAAATAACTTCTTTATGTTTTGCATCATAGAGTAAAACCTGGAGTTCATCCTGAAAAAGTGACGTAGGATTAAGTGATAGTTTTTTTTATATGTTGTGGTATCATTTAAGATATTATAGGCTTCCTGAAGATATGCAGATCTATTCTGTAGGACCACTGCTCCGCCTTTGTCAGCACTTCTAATAATTAAATCCTCATCTTTTACCAATTGCTTTAGGGCTTTCTTTTCTAGCGAATCCGTATTGGTATTAAATTTGTTGTGGGAGACTTTGATACTTCTAAGATCATCTTTCACTGAATTATAGAAGATATCAACAAAGATTTCCCTTGATTCTACTGGGTAAAATTTTGAGGGAGGTGCCATTAATGGTTTAGATTTGGACGGTACTGAAGACTGACGAACTGGATTCTTTAAAAAGTGTCTCTGAACGGTAAGGTTCCTCACAAATGTATTTAAATCAATGAACAGATCAAAGTTATTAGCATGCTGATCTGGGGCGAATTTCAAGCCCTTGTCTAAAACTTTGATCTGTTGGTTGGATAGCTCTCTCTCTCTGTGAGATTGATGATACTTGTTTTAAGGTTCTCCTGTTGGTGGAATTTATATATATGGACTGGATATAAAGGAAAAAGGGATACACCTATCAACCAGAATAAGGGAAGTGTTATCCATTCTTCCTGCATTATACAGGAGTGCCATTTGTTGACATTTATTAATTTTCTTTTTCACTATTGCTTGTACTGTTTGGTGTGCTTTACCCTAGCTTTGTTCAGAGCCCTGTCATTCAACAGTTTGAACCGAGCTGCAAGTTCAAAATACAAAAATAAAAATATAAATCGATTGTTTGTACTGTCAGGTGCGCTTTACCCTAGTGCACTTTGTTCACGTGTATATATAAGAACTGTGTCTCCATGCAGTGATATGCGAATTGAAAAATGGATAATGATTAGTTTAGAGAAGAGCAACCAAATACTGTCACTGCAGCTGCTGCCACCAGTCATGATGACAAAGCTAGTCCTTCAATGTCATCTACCAAAGCCAATGCTCAAGGGTATAGAGGGTCTAAGGCAGGGCATCTGAAAGTAAAAAATATATATATATATATACAGTGGTAAAGAAAGAAAGCACCTCTGATAAAGTGAAAGTTTAGTGCAGAAAAATTGCCAACATACCATTCACCACATGCAGGGGCAAGGAAAGGCTCAGGCCTGGCTTTTATTAATGAGTGGTGGTTCTGCAACCATCAGTGAGGCATCTTCTTCTGCCTCTCCTGATGATGCAAAACCTTTTCACTAAGTGTGTAGAAGAGGTGTAATAAAACTGAAAACCACTAAGACTGTAGAATAAACTGTACTTTCAGAAACAAAATATCACAAATCCCTGAGAGTATAAGTGTGTCTATGGGTGCTATGTGTGAGCCTGACCTTTATGATACTGTAGAGGAGCCTCCTTGCAACCATTTGTGTACCCTCTGCTAATGTGGGGATGAGCAGCACAAGTCAACATGTTAACATATAAATTGGGGATGCTGCTGTGGAAGTGCAAGAGGATGAGGGGGATATTTGTGTAGCTGATGTCAGCACTAATGAGGATTTTGATGATGAGTATGTTGTTTGTGTAAGTCAGGCATCAGTGGAAGCATTCCTTGCCTGTGATAAGGACATTTTCATGCCTGGGCATAATACCAGAAAAAAAACACTTCTTGTATGGAATTACTTTTATCCAAATCCTGACAACACTTGTCTAGCTACAGTATCTGTAGCATTTGTAATGCTACAGTAAATAGAGGTAGGGGCCTTAACCATATAGAAACCTCCTCCCTGTTATGTCATTTACAATGAGATCATGGAAAGATTTTGGGAAAATCAGAAATCAGTGCTAAAAAATAACAGACAGTCCAGCATCAGTTAGCTCTCTTCCCTCAGCTAGATCCCAGCACCTGCAATCTCCACCCCCAACACCTTTATCATCAATATCACTAATGATTGGAGGTAGTCCTGCATCCAGGATAAGGCTAAGTGTGTCCCCTCCTATCCATTAAACCTCAGAAGAATCCTTCAGCGCTAGACCCACTGATGCTTCTGCTGTTGGAGGTGGATCTTTGTAGTTTCAAACAACAATTCACTGTAAAACAATCCTTTGTGAGAGTATGCAAGTATGACAGCTGTCACCCATTTGCACAGTGGATCACTGATGCTATGACGGATATGCTAGTATTAGATCTGCATCCAATATCTGCCATTAATGCAGTGGGTTTTAGACAGTTAATTGAGGTCCTGTGTCCCTGCTACCAAATTTAATCTCAGTTCCATTTTAATAGACAAGCAATTCTTCAGTTGTACCAGGACATTAAAAAATACTAATTATTGGCCTACAAAATGCCACTGTACTGACTGTTCACTTAACCACAGATATGCGGACAAGCAGAACTTTAAAAACTAAAGATTATATGACTGTTACAGCCCACTAGGTGGGTGAGTTGCATTCAGCAGCAGGAACAGTGTCAATGGCATTTAACAAACAATGCTAGCTCATGCAGGGGCAGGCTACTCTGCGTATCACCGGCTTCACTAAGAGGCATACCACTGACAACCTGTTAGAAAAACTAAGGGATGTCATTGCAAAATGGCTTACACCACTTGGACACTCCTCGTGATTTGTGATTTGTGATAACACATCAAACATTGTGATAACATTATAGCTGGGTGAATTCAACATTTCTCAAGTTTTGCTCACACTATTAACTTGGTGGTACAGAGTTTTTTTTAATGAAAAAACAGGGGTATGCAAGAGATGCTGTCTGTGACCTGAAAATTTTCTTGACATTCTCTGCATTTAGCAGCTGCATGCAGCAGACTGCAGTGCTTGCAAGAACAGTTCAATTTGCCCTGCCACCAACTGAAGAGGTGGTGAGAAGGTGGAATTCTACCCTTTACAAGCTTCCACAGATGGACAAACAGCAAAAAGCCATTCAAAGCTACAAAATAAGTGATGACATTGGGAGAGGAGAGGGACTGTACCGCAGTGCAGTGGAGAATACGTTCTATGTTGTGCAAGGTGCTGAAACCTTTTGAAGTAGTCAAATGAGAAGTGCCAGCTTGAATCAGGTGATTCCCCTAATTAGACTTGGAAAGGCAGCTTGAGAAATTGAAGGAGGAGATTAAACAAAATGATTCTGATAAGTATGTCACACTTGTTGATCAAGTCCTTTATTAACTTCGCCAGGATCCAAAGGTTGGCAATATATTGAAATAATATCACTGCATTGAGGTGACCGTGCTTGATCCTAGATTTAAGTCGTATGCAGTGTCTTTCTTTCCAATTGACCCAGGTCTTAAGAGATGCAAAGGGCTCCTGGGTAGCAAGTTGTCAACTAAAGTGGCACATGACATGACAACCTCTCCTCCTCCAGTTTCTCTGGCAGCTGCTCCCGCCAGGAAAAAACTCATCTTTCCCAGGAGACTCGGTGGTAATGCAGAGGAGTTAAGACAATATTTTGACATTTGGTCGAGTCCATCTAATATGATCACCATTAAACTGTGGTGGAGGATTATTTAATGACAGTTTACAGATAGGCATGTCACAGAGTACCTTTGAGTACTAGAAGGAAAAAAAGGCAATTGGAGGCCCTTGCACAAACTCACCTTGCATTACTTGAGCTACCCAAACTCCAGTGTTTACTCAGAAAGAGTTTTCAGCACAGCCGGGAACTTTGTCAGTGACCGGCATCGGAGGCTACTAAAGTGAATTATAAATTCCATGAGGAAGACCTTTGCCAGTAATACATAAAAATACTAGAGATGAGCGCCGGAAATTTTTCGGGTTTTGTGTTTTGGTTTTGGGTTCGGTTCCGCGGCCGTGTTTTGGGTTCGACCGCGTTTTGGCAAAACCTCACCGAATTTTTTTTGTCGGATTCGGGTGTGTTTTGGATTTGGGTGTTTTTTTCAAAAAACATCTAAAAAACAGCTTAAATCATAGAATTTGGGGGTCATTTTGATCCCAAAGTATTATTAACCTCAAAAACCATAATTTACACTCATTTTCAGTCTATTCTGAATACCTCACACCTCACAATATTATTTTTATTCCTAAAATTTGCACCTAGGTCGCTGGATGACTAAGCTAAGCGACCCTAGTGGCCGACACAAACACCGGGCCCATCTAGGAGTGTCACTGCAGTGTCACGCAGGATGTCCCTTCCAAAAAACCCTCCCCAAACAGCACATGACGCAAAGAAAAAAAGAGGCGCAATGAGGTAGCTGTGTGAGTAAGATAAGCGACCCTAGTGGCCGACACAAACACCGGGCCCATCTAGGAGTGTCACTGCAGTGTCACGCAGGATGTCCCTTCCAAAAAACCCTCCCCAAACAGCACATGACGCAAAGAAAAAAAGAGGCGCAATGAGGTAGCTGTGTGAGTAAGATAAGCGACCCTAGTGGCCGACACAAACACCGGGCCCATCTAGGAGTGTCACTGCAGTGTCACGCAGGATGTCCCTTCCAAAAAACCCTCCCCAAACAGCACATGACGCAAAGAAAAAAAGAGGCGCAATGAGGTAGCTGTGTGAGTAAGATAAGCGACCCTAGTGGCCGACACAAACACCGGGCCCATCTAGGAGTGTCACTGCAGTGTCACGCAGGATGTCCCTTCCAAAAAACCCTCCCCAAACAGCACATGACGCAAAGAAAAAAAGAGGCGCAATGAGGTAGCTGTGTGAGTAAGATAAGCGACCCTAGTGGCCGACACAAACACCGGGCCCATCTAGGAGTGGCACTGCAGTGTCACGCAGGATGTCCCTTCCAAAAAACCCTCCCCAAACAGCACATGACGCAAAGAAAAAAAGAGGCGCAATGAGGTAGCTGTGTGAGTAAGATAAGCGACCCTAGTGGCCGACACAAACACCGGGCCCATCTAGGAGTGGCACTGCAGTGTCACGCAGGATGTCCCTTCCAAAAAACCCTCCCCAAACAGCACATGACGCAAAGAAAAAAAGAGGCGCAATGAGGTAGCTGTGTGAGTAAGATAAGCGACCCTAGTGGCCGACACAAACACCGGGCCCATCTAGGAGTGGCACTGCAGTGTCACGCAGGATGTCCCTTCCAAAAAACCCTCCCCAAACAGCACATGACGCAAAGAAAAAAAGAGGCGCAGTGAGGTAGCTGTGTGAGTAAGATAAGCGACCCTAGTGGCCGACACAAACACCGGGCCCATCAAGGAGTGTCACTGCAGTGTCACGCAGGATGTCCCTTCCAAAAAACCCTCCCCAAACAGCACATGACGCAAAGAAAAAAAGAGGCGCAATGAGGTAGCTGTGTGAGTAAGATAAGCGACCCTAGTGGCCGACACAAACACCGGGCCCATCTAGGAGTGTCACTGCAGTGTCACGCAGGATGTCCCTTCCAAAAAACCCTCCCCAAACAGCACATGACGCAAAGAAAAAAAGAGGCGCAATGAGGTAGCTGTGTGAGTAAGATAAGCAACCCTAGTGGCCGACACAAACACCGGGCCCATCTAGGAGTGGCACTGCAGTGTCACGCAGGATGTCCCTTCCAAAAAACCCTCCCCAAACAGCACATGACGCAAAGAAAAATTAAAGAAAAAAGAGGTGCAAGATGGAATTGTCCTTGGGCCCTCCCACCCACCCTTATGTTGTATAAACAGGACATGCACACTTTAACCAACCCATCATTTCAGTGACAGGGTCTGCCACACGACTGTGACTGAAATGACGGGTTGGTTTGGACCCCCACCAAAAAAGAAGCAATTAATCTCTCCTTGCACAAACTGGCTCTACAGAGGCAAGATGTCCACCTCATCATCATCCTCCGATATATCACCGTGTACATCCCCCTCCTCATAGATTATCAATTCGTCCCCACTGGAATCCACCATCTCAGCTCCCTGTGTACTTTGTGGAGGCAATTGCTGCTGGTCAATGTCTCCAAGGAGGAATTGATTATTATTCATTTTAATGAACATCATCTTCTCCACATTTTCTGGATGTAACCTCGTACGCCGATTGCTGACAAGGTGAGCGGCGGCACTAAACACTCTTTCGGAGTACACACTTGTGGGAGGGCAACTTAGGTAGAATAAAGCCAGTTTGTGCAAGGGCCTCCAAATTGCCTCTTTTTCCTGCCAGTATAAGTACGGACTGTGTGACGTGCCTACTTGGATGCGGTCACTCATATAATCCTCCACCATTCTTTCAATGTTGAGAGAATCATATGCAGTGACAGTAGACGACATGTCCGTAATCGTTGTCAGGTCCTTCAGTCCGGACCAGATGTCAGCATCAGCAGTCGCTCCAGACTGCCCTGCATCACCGCCAGCGGGTGGGCTCGGAATTCTGAGCCTTTTCCTCGCACCCCCAGTTGCGGGAGAATGTGAAGGAGGAGATGTTGACAGGTCGCGTTCCGCTTGACTTGACAATTTTCTCACCAGCAGGTCTTTCAACCCCAGCAGACTTGTGTCTGCCGGAAAGAGAGATCCAAGGTAGGCTTTAAATCTAGGATCGAGCACGGTGGCCAAAATGTAGTGCTCTGATTTCAACAGATTGACCACCCGTGAATCCTTGTTAAGCGAATTAAGGGCTCCATCCACAAGTCCCACATGCCTAGCGGAATCGCTCCATGTTAGCTCCTCCTTCAATGTCTCCAGCTTCTTCTGCAAAAGCCTGATGAGGGGAATGACCTGACTCAGGCTGGCAGTGTCTGAACTGACTTCACGTGTGGCAAGTTCAAAGGGCATCAGAACCTTGCACAACGTTGAAATCATTCTCCACTGCGCTTGAGACAGGTGCATTCCACCTCCTATATCGTGCTCAATTGTATAGGCTTGAATGGCCTTTTGCTGCTCCTCCAACCTCTGAAGCATATAGAGGGTTGAATTCCACCTCGTTACCACTTCTTGCTTCAGATGATGGCAGGGCAGGTTCAGTAGTTTTTGGTGGTGCTCCAGTCTTCTGTACGTGGTGCCTGTACGCCGAAAGTGTCCCGCAATTCTTCTGGCCACCGACAGCATCTCTTGCACGCCCCTGTCGTTTTTTAAATAATTCTGCACCACCAAATTCAAGGTATGTGCAAAACATGGGACGTGCTGGAATTTGCCCATATTTAATGCACACACAATATTGCTGGCATTGTCCGATGCCACAAATCCACAGGAGAGTCCAATTGGGGTAAGCCATTCCGCGATGATCTTCCTCAGTTGCCGTAAGAGGTTTTCAGCTGTGTGCGTATTCTGGAAACCGGTGATACAAAGCGTAGCCTGCCTAGGAAAGAGTTGGCGTTTGCGAGATGCTGCTACTGGTGCCGCCGCTGCTGTTCTTGCGGCGGGAGTCCATACATCTACCCAGTGGGCTGTCACAGTCATATAGTCCTGACCCTGCCCTGCTCCACTTGTCCACATGTCCGTGGTTAAGTGGACATTGGGTACAGCTGCATTTTTTAGGACACTGGTGACTCTTTTTCTGAGGTCTGTGTACATTTTCGGTATCGCCTGCCTAGAGAAATGGAACCTAGATGGTATTTGGTACCGGGGACACAGTACCTCCAACAAGTCTCTAGTTGGCTCTGCAGTAATGATGGATACCGGAACCACGTTTCTCACCACCCAGGATGCCAAGGCCTCAGTTATCCGCTTTGCAGTAGGATGACTGCTGTGATATTTCATCTTCCTCGCAAAGGACTGTTGGACAGTCAATTGCTTGGTGGAAGTAGTAAAAGTGGTCTTACGACTTCCCCTCTGGGATGACCATCGACTCCCAGCAGCAACAACAGCAGCGCCAGCAGCAGTAGGCGTTACATGCAAGGATGCATTGGAGGAATCCCAGGCAGGAGAGGAATCGTCAGAATTGCCAGTGACATGGCCTGCAGGACTATTGGCATTCCTGGGGAAGGAGGAAATTGACACTGAGGGAGTTGGTGGGGTGGTTTGCGTGAGCTTGGTTACAAGAGGAAGGGATTTACTGGTCAGTGGACTGCTTCCGCTGTCACCCAAAGTTTTTGAACTTGTCACTGACTTATTATGAATGCGCTGCAGGTGACGTATAAGGGAGGATGTTCCGAGGTGGTTAACGTCCTTACCCCTACTTATTACAGCTTGACAAAGGCAACACACGGCTTGACACCTGTTGTCCGCATTTCTGTTGAAATACTTCCACACCGAAGAGCTGATTTTTTTGGTATTTTCACCAGGCATGTCAGTGGCCATATTCCTCCCACGGACAACAGGTGTCTCCCCGGGTGCCTGACTTAAACAAACCACCTCACCATCAGAATCCTCCTGGTCAATTTCCTCCCCAGCGCCAGCAACACCCATATCCTCCTCATCCTGGTGTACTTCAACACTGACATCTTCAATCTGACTATCAGGAACTGGACTGCGGGTGCTCCTTCCAGCACTTGCAGGGGGCGTGCAAATGGTGGAAGGCGCATGCTCTTCACGTCCAGTGTTGGGAAGGTCAGGCATCGCAACCGACACAATTGGACTCTCCTTGTGGATTTGGGATTTCGAAGAACGCACAGTTCTTTGCGGTGCTTTTGCCAGCTTGAATCTTTTCAGTTTTCTAGCGAGAGGCTGAGTGCTTCCATCCTCATGTGAAGCTGAACCACTAGCCATGAACATAGGCCAGGGCCTCAGCCGTTCCTTGCCACTCCGTGTGGTAAATGGCATATTGGCAAGTTTCCACTTCTCCTCCGACAATTTTATTTTAGGTTTTGGAGTCCTTTTTTTACTGATATTTGGTGTTTTGGATTTGACATGCTCTGTACTATGACATTGGGCATCGGCCTTGGCAGACGACGTTGCTGGCATTTCATCGTCTCGGCCATGACTAGTGGCAGCAGCTTCAGCACGAGGTGGAAGTGGATCTTGATCTTTCCCTAATTTTGGAACCTCAACATTTTTGTTCTCCATATTTTAATAGGCACAACTAAAAGGCACCTCAGGTAAACAATGGAGATGGATGGATACTAGTATACTTATGGATGGACTGCCGAGTGCCGACACAGAGGTAGCTACAGCCGTGGACTAACGTACTGTGTCTGCTGCTAATATAGACTGGATGATTGATAATGAGATGAAATCAATATATATATGTATGTATATATAATATCACTAGTACTGCAGCCGGACAGGTAGATAATATATTTATTAGGTAATGATGACTGATGACGGACCGGCTGGACACTGTCAGCTCAGCAGCACCGCAGACTGCTACAGTAAGCTACTATACTCTATAGTAGTATGTACAAAGAAGAAAAAAAAAAAAAACCACGGGTAGGTGGTATACAATTATGGATGGACTGCCGAGTGCCGACACAGAGGTAGCTACAGCCGTGGACTAACGTACTGTGTCTGCTGCTAATATAGACTGGATGATTGATAATGAGATGAAATCAATATATATATGTATGTATATATAATATCACTAGTACTGCAGCCGGACAGGTAGATAATATATTTATTAGGTAATGATGACTGATGACGGACCGGCTGGACACTGTCAGCTCAGCAGCACTGCAGACTGCTACAGTAAGCTACTATACTCTATAGTAGTATGTACAAAGAAGAAAAAAAAAAAACCACGGGTAGGTGGTATACAATTATGGATGGACTGCCGAGTGCCGACACAGAGGTAGCTACAGCCGTGGACTAACATACTGTGTCTGCTGCTAATATAGACTGGATGATTGATAATGAGATGAAATCAATATATATATGTATGTATATATAATATCACTAGTACTGCAGCCGGACAGGTAGATAATATATTTATTAGGTAATGATGACTGATGACGGACCTGCTGGACACTGTCAGCTCAGCAGCACCGCAGACTGCTACAGTAAGCTACTATACTATAGTAGTATGTACAAAGAAGAAAGAAAAAAAAAAACCACGGGTAGGTGGTATACAATTATGGATGGACTGCTGAGTGCCGACACAGAGGTAGCTACAGCCGTGGACTAACGTACTGTGTCTGCTGCTAATATAGACTGGATGATTGATAATGAGATGAAATCAATATATATATGTATGTATATATAATATCACTAGTACTGCAGCCGGACAGGTAGATAACATATTTATTAGGTAATGATGACTGATGACGGACCTGCTGGACACTGTCAGCTCAGCAGCACCGCAGACTGCTACAGTAAGCTACTATACTCTATAGTAGTATGTACAAAGAAGAAAGAAAAGAAAAAAACCACGGGTAGGTGGTATACAATTATGGATGGACTGCCGAGTGCCGACACAGAGGTAGCTACAGCCGTGGACTAACGTACTGTGTCTGCTGCTAATATAGACTGGATGATCGATAATGAGATGAAATCAATATATATATGTATGTATATATAATATCACTAGTACTGCAGCCGGACAGGTAGATAATATATTTATTAGGTAATGATGACTGATGACGGACCTGCTGGACACTGTCAGCTCAGCAGCACCGCAGACTGCTACAGTAAGCTACTATACTATAGTAGTATGTACAAAGAAGAACGAAAAAAAAAAAACCACGGGTAGGTGGTATACAATTATGGATGGACTGCTGAGTGCCGACACAGAGGTAGCTACAGCCGTGGACTAACGTACTGTGTCTGCTGCTAATATAGAGTCTAGACTGGATGATAAATTATTGATAATGAGATGAAATCAATATAATATCACTAGTACTGCAGCCGGACAGGTACTATATATATTTATTATGTAATGACTGATGACGGACCTGCTGGACACTGTCAGGTCAGCACAGCACCGCAGACTGCTACAGTAAGCTACTATAGTAGTATGTATAAAGAAGAATGAAAAAAAAAAAACCACGGGTAGGTGGTATACAATATTATATATATATATATATATATATTATATACAATTATATATATATATATTAAACTGGTGGTGATTGATTATTAAACTGGTGGTCACTTCAGGACAGGTCACGTTGCAACTTGCAACTAGTACTCCGAGGCCTAAGCAGACAATCACAAAATATATTATTATACTGGTGGTCAGTGTGGTCACAACAATGGCAGTGTGGCACTGACTCTGGCAGCAAAAGTGTGCACTGTACGTTATATGTACTCCTGAGTCCTGCTCTCAGACTCTAACTGCTCCCCACTGTCAGTGTCTCCCCCACAAGTCAGATAATACACTTACAGTCACACTATCTAATCTATAAATATCACTTCAGCAAGTAGTATAGTAGTATACAGTAGTACTCCTCCTAATAATGCTCCCCGAAAATACTGTGTCTCTCTCTTCTCTAAACGGAGAGGACGCCAGCCACGTCCTCTCCCTATGACTCTCAATGCACGTGTGAAAATGGCGGCGACGCGCGGCTCCTTATATAGAATCCGAGTCTCGCGATAGAATCCGAGCCTCGCGAGAATCCGACAGCGTGATGATGACGTCCGGGCGCGCTCGGGTTAGCCGAGCAAGGCGGGAAGATCCGAGCCTGCTCGGACCCGTGTAAAAAACCTGAAGTTCGGGCGGGTTCGGATTCAGAGGAACCGAACCCGCTCATCTCTAAAAAATACAGAGATTACTGGATGTATTCCAGTGAGAATGTATTTATATTGTGTGAAGAGGATTAAAACACTGATGAGAGTGAGGATAAGGATGGCAATGGCATCTTGCCACAGTAAGGATAGACCAATGACAGCACTGTAAGCTTAGCTACCTTAAGCCAATTAGTAGCTTGTTTTGTGAGGGCCTAAACAAATCAAATATTAGCCACAAAAGTGGCAGATCCTGTCGCTGAAATGCTTGGTTCATTAAATTGTGCATGTACTTTTTAATATCGAACATAAGAGTGGATTAGCAGGCCCAAGGACAATCCATCTTACATCAGTTTTCTTTTCTGTCACTGCTGTGTGGCAATGTTTCATAGATGTACTACAGGTTGAGTATCCCATATCCAAATATTCCGAAATACGGACTTTTTTTGAGTGAGAGTGAGATAGTGAAATCTTTGTTTTCTGATGGCTCAATGTTCACAAACTTTGTTTAATACACAAGGTTATTAAACTATTGTATTAAATGACCTTCAGGCTGTGTGTATAAGGTGTATATGATACATAAATGAATTGTGTGAATGTACACACACTTGTATAATGCATACATTTATTACAAATATTTGCTAAAATGACCTTCAGGCTTTGTGTATAAGGTGTATATGAAACATAAATGCATTCTGTGCTTAGACTTAGGTCCCATAGCCACGATATCTCATTATGGTATGCAATTATTACAAAATACGGAAAAATCCGATATCCAAAATACTTCTGGTCCCAAGCATTTTGGATAAGGGATACACAACCTGTATAAACTACGACCTTTGGCCTAGACTGGATGAAAACAATATTGTGAGCTGTCAGGTGGACTGGAAATGACTAGAAATAAATGTTATTTAGGTTAATAATACAACAAAATACACAAAAATAAGATATTGCGCTGACCTGCTATTTATTACTAATAAACTTTATTCTATCTCCATATGTGGTAATTCCACTTTTCTAAATGCCCTGCCGCTGCCTCCAAAAGGAGGTATTTGCATAAACCTCCTGCAATGAAACAAGACAATACAAATAGAACGGATGGTGGCGCGGCTGGAATTTTTAGAACTGTGGATTAGATATCAATATTTACAATAAGCAGCATAGATTGTAAATTCATAAAAGATTTTTATTCCACTGATAAAATCAAATATAAAATATAGAAAAATATGATGTACACCATATATACCTAAATCATATTATAACTGATCCCATAATCTTAATAGGCCATCCGAAATAATCTTGGATAGTATTATAAAGGGAATATTCCTCTCAACAATATAAATGATAAAAAAATCCCAATAGTCTCTAAATGAGGTGCCGGCACCCTTTATGATTTCCCAAGTATTGATTTGATGTCCCGGTTTTGGGAATTTATAGCAGGTAAATAGCAATATACACCTTGGGGATTTCCACTTTTAGATCCTTTATATCATGCAATATAAGGGACTGTTTCCTTTGGCCAATTCTTTATTTAAACAACTGTGTGGTCTGAATTTCATACACAGTGTACCTGTATCTCCACGTATTTAGCCTCCTCGTCCACTCTGCTGGCTCTGCCAGTGTTTTACAGCATTGGTGGTGAATGGAGGTGCGGGAGTACCTGTATCTCCACGTATTTAGCCACTTCATCCACTCTGCTGGCTCTACCAGTGTTTTACAGCATTGGTGGTGAATGGAGGTGCGGGTGTATTTTTTCTACCCCGTGGTTCAGGTTCTCCTGCTGCAAGGTAACAGTCTGCCGTGAATAGTGGAAATCACTCTCGTATGGCCCCCTCATATGACGCGTTTCTATTCACGGCAGACTGTTACCTTGCAGCAGGAGAACCTGAACCACGGGGGAGAAAATACACCCGCACCTCCATTCACCACCAATGCTGTAAAACACTGGCAGAGCCAGCAGAGTGGACGAGGAGGCTAAATACGTGGAGATACAGGTACACTGTGTATGAAATTCAGACCACACAGTTGTTTAAATAAAGAATTGGCCAAAGGAAACAGTCCATTATATTGCATGATATAAAGGATCTAAAAGTGGAAATCCCCAAGGTGTATATTGCTATTTACCTGCTATAAATTCCCAAATCCGGGACATCAAATCAATAATTGGGAAATCATAAAGGGTGCCGGCACCTCATTTAGAGACTATTGGGATTTTTTTATCATTTATATTGTTGAGAGGAATATTCCCTTTATAATACTATCCAAGATTATTTCGGATGGCCTATTAAGATTATGGGATCAGTTATAAGTATGATTTAGGTATATATGGTGTACATCATGTTTTTCTATATTTTATATTTGATTTTATCAGTGGAATAAAAATCTTTTATGAATTTACAATCTATGCTGCTTATTGTAAATATTGATATCTAATCCACAGTTCTAAAAATCCCAGCCGCGCCACCATCCGTTCTATTTTTATTGTCTAGGTTAATAATACTGTAGGAACAAAACATACTCAAATTATGTGATTTTATCAGTTTTAAGCATATTCCTTAAAAACAATACAGATCCAAAACTCAATGCCATAATTAGACATTTTGGCGCTGTGTGCAAGAAACTGCATTGGCACCCCCCTTTTTGTAAAATAGGGGCAGTGTGCGCCGCAGGCGCACATGAAAAATATAGAGGCGTGGCTTCATGGAGAAGGGGTGTGGCCACAAAATAATACCAATTCATATTACAGTGCATAGTAGTCTCCATTATTCAAATGACACCACACAGTAGTGCCACTACACCAGGTAGAGCCCCTTCTACACATTACGGCAGACAGCATCCTCTTTTTTACACATTACGGCAGACAGCATCTCCTTTTTACACATTACGGCAGACAGTGTCCCCTTTTTTACACATTATGGCAGACAGCGTCCCCTTTTTACACATTACGGCAGCCAGTCCCACTTTTTACACATTACGGCAGACAGCGTCTCCCTTTTTACACATTACGGCAGAAAGCATCCCCTTTTTACACTTTACGGCAGACAGCATCCCCTTTTTACACATTATGGCAGACTGTCCCCCTTTTTACACATTATGGCAGGTGGAGCTCCCTTTACTCATTACGGCAGGCAATGCTCCTTACAGCCCCCCTACCCTTAGGCTGTAATGTAGTGTACTGTAGTGTAGTGTACTTTAGTGTAGTGTACTGTAGTGTAATGTAGTGTAGTGTACTTCAGTGTAGTGTAGTGTACTTTAATGTAATGTAGTGTAGTGTAATGTAGTGTAGTGTGTGGGCAGCCACTTACATGATTTCTCCTTCTTCCTGTGGCTGTGCTGCTGCAGGCTCCTGATCCAGCGCTCCCTCTGTACACTACACTGCAGGCAAAGAGAGGGGGCGGGCCGTCGGAGCGCAGCACAGGGGGACCAAGAGAGGGGGCAGGTTGCGGAAGTCGAGAAAGAGAGAGCATTGTCTGTAGCAAACACAGACAGTGTGTCATCCATCTCCAGCATTGGACTAGTGTTCACACAACTGCATGCATGACGTGCGTGCATGATGTGCTTGCATTTGTGAAGCATGCATGGGTCTGCATGAGCAGCCAGGGCTGGATTAAGCCTTGGGGGAGACCCGACCCACTTAATACAGGGGGCCCATGGAAGGGGGTGTATATTAGATTGTGCATATCTCCCAACATGACCCATTCAAGGAGGGACAAAATGCTCTCTCTTCCTTGACTTCCCTCTTAATATATGGTGGGTGTCACCTGTCGTGAACTATTTAATTGATAAGACAGATATTTCAACACAGGGGAATGCAATCATAAACAGGAGTGATGTCAAGATAAAGAGCATTTTGTCCCCATGGAATGGTTCATGTTGGGAGGTATGGATTGTGTATATTAAATTTAAGCCAATAGTATACAGTATATTAGATTTAAACTAGAGATGTGCGGCGGACACTTTTTGTGTTTTGTGTTTTGGTTTTGGATCTGGATCCCCGCTTGTGTTTTGGATCTGGATTGGTTTTGTCAAAACCACCCTTTTGGGTTTTGATTTTGGTTTTGGATCTGGATGATTAAAAAAACACACAAAAACAGCTAAAATCACAGAATTTGGGGTAATTTTGATCCTACGGTATTATTAACCTGAATAACATTAATTTCCACTCATTTCCAGTCTATTCTTAACACCTCACACTTCACAATATTGTATTTAGGCCAAAGGTTGCACCGAGGTCGCTGGATTACTAAGCTAAGCGACACAAATCGGCAGCACAAACACCTGGCCCATCTAGGAGTGGCACTGCAGTGGCAGACAGGATGGCAGATTTAAAAGCTAGGCCCCAAAGATCACATAATGCAATGGAAAAAAAAGAGGTGCAAGATTTATTTATTTTATTTATTAGCAGTTTCTTATATAGCGCAGCATATTCCGTTGCGCTTTACAATTAGAACAACAGTTATAGAACAAAACTGGGCAAAGACAGACAGACATAGAGGTAGGGAGGCCCTGCTTGCAATCTTACAATCTAATGGGAAATAGGCATTGATACACAAGGATAGATGCTACCTGTTGTATAATGGTCCACCAGATTGCTAGGTTCTTAATGGGTTGTATGATATGATCACCCAGCAATGTTGGAAGACAAAATGTGAGGTTATGTGCAGAGCCGGCCTTAGGCATAGGCAAACTAGGCAAATGCCTATGCCATTTGGTATGCTTAGGGGCACCAGCAGCTTCTGTTGATTAAAATGATATGCGGCATGCCTATATTCTGTGTGTGACTGCGGCTGTATCTGCATACGAAATGCTATGTTGCAGTGTATTCCTGGAAACCACTGTAATGTAGCATATTATATGCAGATACAGCCACAGTCGCACACAGAATATAGGCATGCAACATATCATTTTAATCAGCAGAAGCTGCTTGTGCATCCTAGCCATATAGTAATGCAAATAATATGATGAATTTTCATAAACAAAAGGCACCCAACGTTAGCATAGCTGCCAGCTGACTCATGCCAGGCATCTCCTGCAGAACTACCGGTGGTGCTAGGGGGCACCAGCCAAAATCTTGCCTAGGGCATCATATTGGTTAGGGCCTGCTCTGGTTATGTGGACTGTACAGAGAGGATGTAACTGGATAGGGAAGCATTGAAGGTTATGTGGGTGGGTCTGGAATTTGGTAGGCTTGTCTGAAGAGATGAGTTTTTAGGGAACGTTTAATGGTTTGGAGACTAGAGGAGAGTCTTATTGTGTGTGGGAGGGCATTCCACAGAGTGGGTGAAGCCCAGGTAAAGTCCTGTAATTTTGAGTGGGAACATGTAATACATGTGGATGAGAGTCGCAGATCTTGTGCAGAGCGGAAAGGTCTGGTAGGGAGATATTTTGCGATGAGTGAGGAGATGTATGATGGTGCAGTTTGGTTAATTGCCTTGTATGTAAGTAAAATTATTTTATATTTAACACGTTAGAATACCGGTAACCAATGAAGGGACTGACAGAGCGGATCAGAAGACAAAGAACATCTAGCGAGGAAGATTAGCCTCGCAGCTGCATTTAAATTGGATTGTAGTGGTGAGAGCCTATGTTTGGGAAGATCAGTAAGGAGACTATTACAATAATCAATGCGGGAGATGATGAGTGCATGGATTAGAGATTTTGCAGTGTCTTGTGTAAGATAAGGGCGTATTTTGGATATGTTTTTTAGGTGCATGTAACATGATTTAGAGACAGATTGAATGTGTGGAACAAAGGAGAGTTCAGCGTCAAGGGTGACACCTAGGCAGCGAGCTTGTGGGGTAGGGTGGATAGTCGCATTGTCAACAGTTATAAAGATATCAGGTTGGTAAGATGGAATCATCCTTGGGTCCTCCCACCCACCCTTATGTTGTATAAACAGCATATGTACACTTTAACAAACCAATCATTTCAGCGACACGACTGTGGCTGAAATGATTGGTTTGTTTGGGCCCCCACCAAAAAAGGAGCAATTAATCTCTCCTTGCACAAACTGGCAAGATGCCATCCTCATCCTCAGATCCCCTTCCCCCCAGTGTTTACATTCTCATCCTCACAGAGAAATAATATTCTATCAAAACCACATCATTTAGGTGTCAGTGGACTGCTTATGCTATTACCCAAAGTTTCTGAACTTGACAATGATTTATGATGAATGCGCTGCAGGTGACATATAAGGGAGGATGTTCCTAGGTGGTTAACATCCTTACCCTTACTTATTATGGATTGACAAAGGCAAAAGATGGCTTGACACCTGTTGTCCGGATTTGTGGAGAAATAATTCCACACTGAATAGGTGGCTTTTTTGGTATTTTGCCCAGGCAGGACACTGGGCTTTTTCATCCCATAGCCAACAACTGTCTCCACTGGTGCCTTATACAAACAAACCACATCACCAACAGAATCCTCATTGTAAACTTCCTCTGCAGCGCCAGCTACACCCATATCCTCTTCATCCTGGTGTACTTAAACAGTGACATCCTCAATCTCAATATCAGCAACTGGACTGTATCGATGCCTTACCTTCTCCCAGTGCTCCGGCCACAGCCAGGTAACGTCTGCTGGACCTGCTAGTTTTATCCGACACAGACGCCCGCCAAAACAGCACTGTACTCGTGGGTAAGCGTTGTCCTGACCCGGCCGGGAGTTGTTGGAGCGACTCTTTCTTAGGTACGTATAAGACGCTATTTAGAAAGATCACTCATAAAAAATAATAAGACTATTAAAATAAAATTAAAAAAGGTTATGGCTGCTAAAAACCAGCAGCCCTTAGACCATGGTCTGGCTCCTGCCGCACCAAACCAAAAAGTGATTTGCCTGAGCCAGGAGGTGGGGATATATGGACGCGCCGACTGCATGCTGGAAATCCAAAAAGCTTTGACTGTTTGGTGCAGATCCGCTGTCGCTCCACCATATCCTAATGTATCCTGTGGATACCCTGTGGACCCTGCAGGAGAAACGTCCATTTTTAATGCCCAATGTTGCTTCTCAGGTAATTGGATACCCCCACAGTACTATAAGTTAATAGACACATCTGCAGTCATAACAGTTACACAACTGCAATGTTCATATGACAGGCTTTCATTTGCACCACTCTAGTATCAGTTTCATGTTTTAATATTTACATAATTAAAATATGATATCAAAACAGCTAAGAAAAAGTTATATCAGCAAATCACAAAATCACAAACTGAATCTGGTAATAAAAGGGAAAAATCAGTTTATAAAATAGTTTCCTTTAAGTTTGGCTTAATAACTTTCAAAACCCTACAGAACCAGGGCCCAAGGTACCTGAAGCATCTTCTGATCCCTTGCTGCCCTGCTTGATTACTGCGATCTGTAGATGATGGACTACTAGCAGTTCCTAGAATCTCTCTGACTTCACTTGGGGGTCGATCTTTCAGCTTTGTGGCTCCGACTCTATGGAACTCGCTTCCACACACGGTTCGAGAGGCCTTCACTGTAGAATCCTTTAAAAACAGACCCAAGACTTACCTGTTTGATCAAGCATATCACTAATGTCCCATTTTAAGTTTATTTGTTTTTCATGTTGTAAAGGTAAATGTAAGGCACTTTGTGTCGTATTAGGAGAAAAATGCCATATAAATAACATTGGCCCTCATTCAGCTTCATTAGCAGTTTTGATAAAATAGCAAAACTGCAACCGCTATCATTTGAATGCTGGCGGCCGCTCAGCATGGGGCATGCTAATGGCTGCCAACCATGCAATCGCAATATAATTGTGATCGCATTGCTGAATAAGGAAAGCTCCCCTGCCTGCGCAGCCTGGCTGCGAAGGCAGTCGGGCCGGTGCCATTTTCCCCATAGCAGCAGCCACCCCAAAAATGGCCTGGACCCAACCCAGTTTTGCTGTCCCATCCATGTGGCGCCACATAGGGAATGCCTCTTCCTGTCAATCAGGCAGAAGCATTCGCATCAATGCGATGTGATTGCATGTCCCAGCCAGTGTACGCACAGAACAGGACCTGTGCATGCGCTCTGTCCCGCTGATCGGGAGAATGCGGTCACATTGCATCTCTGATCCAACTTGAATAAGGCCCATTATTATTATTATTATTATTATTATTATTAATAATAATAATAAGTTAATACACATTGAATATTAAGTTTACAATATTCTATTCTAAGTTAAAACAAAAAGTACTATGGCCCTCATTCCGAGTTGTTTGCACGCTAGCTGCTTTTAGCAGCATTGCACACGCTAAGCCGCCGCCTACTGGGAGTGAATCTTAGCTTTGCAGAATTGCGAACGAAAAATTCGCATAATTGCGAATAGAAATTTCTTTGCAGTTTCTGAGTAGCTCCAGACTTACTCTGCCACTGCGATCAGTTCAGTCAGTTTCGTTCCTGGTTTGACGTCACAAACACACCCAGCGTTCGCCCAGACACTCCCCCGTTTCTCCAGCCACTCCCGCGTTTTTCCCAGAAACGGCAGCGTTTTTTCGCACACGCCCAAAACGGCCAGTTTCCGCCCAGAAACACCCACTTCCTGTCAATCACACTCCGATCACCAGAACAATGAAAAATCCTCGTTATGCCGTGAGTAAAGTACCTAACTTTTGTGTAAAATAACTAAGCGCATGCGCTCTGCGAACCTTGCGCATGCGCAGTAAGTGACTAATCACAATATAGCGAAACTCGGCAACGAGCGAACAACTCGGAATGAGGGCCTATATTCCTGATGCTACACATTTAAAAATATGTCACTGTCAATAAAAAAAAATATATATTTTTTTATTTTTTTTATTTAAGATTTGCCACCCAAACTCTCCCTCTTTTCCAAAATCTCTTCACTGACTTCAAAGGATACCTTTTTTGTCTTAATCTGATGCGTTGAGGACTTTAGTTCAAACAGAACATTCCTTTTACCCACTTCTGGAACTTCAGCCTAAACTTATTTCCTTTCCAAAAGTAGCAATTGCATCTCTGTTGCACAGTGATTGGGTTTTGGATGATCAGCTCATGCTATTAATTAATCACACAAAGGGGACTCATTTTGAGGCATTCAATTTGACAAGAGACCAAGAAACAGAGAGTTCTTTGAAAGAAGATTCAGTTAACTAGAAGAAGAGGTAAAAGAGAAAAGCTCCACAACATTTGAGGTGGGATAGGGCACAGCTAATAGAGCCTGCCTTCCTCTCATTGAGTGGTTTCTTAAGAAGCGTACACACATGCTCAGGCACAAGTAAACCTAGCACAAATATCGCTACCTCAATACCTTTGCCCAGCTTTCAGTTTTATTCTACTAATAAATGCACTTACTTTGTACTCCAATGAACTTCATATAGAAATTGTTCATCTTATAAAAAAGAAAAAAGCCTGTGAAAGAATGGGATATGAAGTGACGCAAGAAAGTAGAATTGCAGACAAGAGATTAAAGCTTTTTATTGAGTATCTCTTTCGTATTTAAATTGTGCTAAGGGCTCTGTGAAAGTTAGATGCAAGCTCTTTCAGGAGAGCTTCTAAAGTGTGTACACGGATTTCATGGGAATAAAACAGAAGCCACAGACTGGATAATGAAAGGGAGATAAGATGTCTCATATAAAACAACTCAAGAGTGGTTCAATTACCTCAGCAAACCATCAAGGCAAGCTTTGAAGATGCGGGGTAATACTGTAAAAAATGTAAAAAAAAAAGTAACACATAAAAAGTATGTTTGCACATCCTGTGCCAATAATTGTTTGTACATCTCATGATTTAGCAGTTATATCCCCCACATACACTTTCCCTATAATAAAGTCATTTTTTCAAAACAGAATTTGCCTTTTAGTTCCTGGGCATTTGTTAACAGATACAGTACATTATTCCAGCTTCTTGCTGACAGCAGGTAACAATTTTTGATCAAAACTTCTAACCTTAGTGTGTATCTAAATGATCGCTTGTTTTTAATCCTGCGCAAATTATTAATTTTAGTACTAAACATTCAGAAGTTACACATGGATTGCATGTTGGAAGGCACCTGGTACAATTACAGTACGGTGGATATTAGGATATTTGCAATTGTAACTTTTTATTATGAAGTATATTTTGAAAATATGTATTATTTATGTTAAATATACTAGTATCGTTTTCAGGATGAATAAATGTAAGGACTGCTGATAAATTAACGGTTTCGGAAACTGAAAATGGAGGTGGCAAAAAAGCAGAAAAGATATTTGAATACATTGCAATTAATAACTGTAAGTTTAAATAGTGAATAGAGCAGAAGTGAGGTACAGAGGAATGAGAGGGAGAATACGAGAGTCTGTCAGTGAGCGATAGCAGAAGTGAGGTACAGTGTCTGTGAGTCAATGATAGCAAAAGTGAGGTACAGACAGGGCAGGTGCAAGGTTTCTCTGCACCCTAGGCAAAACTTCATCCTCCCCCCTCCCCCTCCCCTAACCCACACACCAATACCCACTTTCCAGCCTCAGGTGAAAGTGTGGAGGTAGCATCTTAGAAGTTCAACAGCATCCATATGCATTGAGTTTACTTAGAGTTATACTTAATTTTGTTATAAGCAGACTCAGGGCTGCCTCCCCGGATCCTGGCTCCCTAGGTAATTGCCGAAAGCTCACTAATATTAGAGCTGGCCCTGGGTACAGAAGGATGACAGGGTGAATATGAGTGTCTGTGAGTCAATGATAGTAGAAGTGAGGTACAGAGGAAAAACAGGGATAAAACTGTATGGGGTAAATTTACTAAGCTCTGTTTGCCGGAATTTTCAAACTCAGGAGTATGTGGCCATTTGTACAAACACAGGAATTTACCAATGACAAAACACATACATGGATCAGAACTTCAAAACACGGGTGGATACAGACATATGATCAAATACACCATCCAGCAAACTCAGATGTCATTTCTATAGACAATACTGAAACACCGGATTTACCTAGCATTGTGTTTGCAAACGCACCTGTCAGGGTCATCAATCTAACTACTGTGCATGTGCGGCTGCTAATTTGGCTGCGATTTTTGGCGTGACTACAGCGCCCAAAGCTGGACTGCAGAAAAGTTTGTATTAAAATAATGGGTGTAGTGTGTGCGGTGTGGACTCCCCCTGGACACATGGGCTCGTGTACACCACACACATTGCACCAATTATAAAAATGCCAATGACACCCATGATTTGCGCAAACTCGGAACAAAGTACAATTTTCCAATAGACGCCCTCTTCAGTAGCGTGTATAGAGAAGCCTGCACATTTCAGAGAGATTGGTGCAGTGCTTCTCTGTGTAAATGTCATTAAATGGTTAAAAAGCAGAAAAAATGGCTTGAGGTCCCTGAACAAATATAACCAGCCCAGGGCTCTTTAAGCTGGTCCTGGTTCAAAAAATAAAGGAAAAAAATTGAGTAGGGTTCCACTGTATTTTATGAACAAGCACTGGGCTCTTTCACTGGTTCTAAAAATACGGGGGAAAAAGACATAGGGGTCATCCATATTTTTAAAACCAGCACAAGCTCTACTAGCAGGAGGGTAAATGCTACATCCAAGGGGACATGCTTATATTGGACCCTGTGACCACAGCCTAAACCCATAGTTGCCTACCTGACCCTCTCCATGAGGGAGAAAATGCTCTGTTCCTGGACTTTCCTGGTAATGTATGATTGACATAACCTGTGGTGAGCTAGGTAATGGATAAGAAAGGTGTTTCACCACGGTTATGGCAATCATACATTACCAGGAAAGTCCAGGAACAGAGCATTTTCTCCTTCATGGAGAGGGTCAGGTAGGCAAGTATGCCTTAACCTCACCCCCTAACTAGTCAGTCTGGGCCATAGTTTCCTGGGGGAATCATGGGCAAATGCAGGGAGGACTCCGGTTGCCTGCAAACCCCCTCCTCTTAACCATGGGAGAGGATTATGTCCTCCTCTAAGCCATAATTCTCCCCCCTCCTCACTAAAACCTAGACAGTTTGTGCACCTTGAGGACTGAGGTTGGGAAACACTAGCCTATACCATCTACACCATTTATAGTGTTAATTATTAATACTGTATTCCTTACACTATCCAGTGAATGAAAAGACCAATGTGTACATATACAGTATGTCCAGCAAGTCAGTACTAGTTTCTTTGACAACACCCCCAGACTTCCGCACTTGCACCAGTGTTCTATTGTTGATTACATTTTGAGGGATCCAGACTATGGGTCAACATTCATTAGGTTGACAATCATTAGGTTGAACCCATATGGTCAACAGGCTCAATGTCGACTTGGACAAAATGTTGACATAAGAAGGTCGACACTGGAAAAGGTCAACAGGTTCATATGGTCAATGTGTCAATGGTCCACACACATATTGTCGACACATGTTTTTTGGTGGGTTTCATGTTTTTGGACTTTTTCCATCCATGGGGGGTATGCAATTACCCACAGTCAATGACTGCGGGTAATTGTATTGCCAGGGGATATTCAATTAGCCCCGATGTGGTGCGTTCCTCACCCAAATGCCAGCACTTAATGGGGATTATGCTTCGGGTGCCTCAGGCACATGAAGCATAATACACGATAGGTGGCCTTCTGGAGCTGCAATAACACATGGGATTAGGGACCTATCCCCGATCCCATGTGTTTTTGTGTGCAGGGCTGGCCCGAGGCCAAATTATTTGGTAAGCGAATAAATACTTTGGCGCCCACCTAAGCACTTTTGCGACATTTGTCTGAAAAAATTAAGGAGGCGTGGTCTCATTGTAAAAGCCCAGTTGTAGTGCCCCTTACACATTTGCACACTGTATAAGTGCCCCTTACACATTTGCCCACTGTGCAAGTGCCCCTTACACATTTGCCCACTATGTAAGTGCTCCTTACACATTTGCACACTATATAAGTGCCCCTTACACATTTGCCCACTATAATAGTGGCCCTGACACATTTGCCCACTGTTGAAGTTCCCCTTACATATTTTGCCCAATTTAATACTTCCCCTTACATATTAATATAATCAAAGTACTGTATTACCTGTGCCTGGAGACCCGCAAAGCAGTCAGCGGTGTAGGCGCCTCTGCCATGCCCGGCACTGCACTATAGTACTAGAAAAAGAAGAATCTCAAAATAAACTACCGCTCCTAGTAGCCGCACAGCAAGGGCTTCTGGGAGCGGTAGTTTGTTTTGCATGTACAGTAATGTGGAGAATCTCAATATAAATTACAGCTCCCAGCAGCCCTTGCTGTCTGGAAGCAAGGTATTCTGGGAGCAGTAGTGTATTATATTTTTTTTTCACATTACTGTAGAACTAGTGGGGTGCGCTGCCAGACATAGTGCAGCGGCGCCAACATCACTGCCTGCTCATTGAGTCTCCGGGCAGGCGCTACATATCAGGGCATATCAGGAATGGCCAGTGTTACACATATCGCTGGCGCAGATGAGTAGGGCTCCCTCCTCTATGCTGCGCGTTAGTCAGCTGCATAACCAGTGTATGCGTAAAACCGGCCCTGTTTGTGCGATCGCAGGTCCAATTTTGGCTGCTCAAAATGGCCTCTAATTGGATACCATGATAACTTCCATTGGTCATTAATCGCGATAACTAGAGATGTGCAGCGGGCATTTTTCGTGTTTTGGTTTTGGATTCGGTTCCGTGGTCATGTTTTGGATTCAGGCGCGTTTTGGCAAAACCACCCTTTCAGATTTTTGTCGGATTCGGATGCATTTTGGATTTGGGTGTTTTTTTCAAAAATACTTCAAAAGCAGCTTAAATCATAGAATTTGGGGGTAATTTTGATCCTATAGTATTAATAAGCTCAATAGCCATAATTTCCACTCATTTCCAGTCTACTGTGAACACCTCAAACCTCACAATATTATTTTTAGTCCTAAAATTTGCACCAAGGTCGTTGGATGACTAAGCTAAGCGACCCAAGTTGGTGGCACAAACACCTGGCCCATCTAGGAGTGGCACTGCAGTGTCAGACAGGATGGCCCTTAAAAAAATAGCCCCCAAACAGCACATTATGCAAAGATAAATAAAAAAAGAGGTGCAAGATGGAATTGTCCTTGGGCCCTCCCACCCACCCTTATGTTGTATAAACAGTGTCACGATCCAGGTAATTCCTTCAGCTGCACTCTAATTTCTGCCTAATTATCCAGCAGCTGCACTCTAGACTCTGCTTAATCAGCCAGCCAATCCCTGCTTCCCAGCTGGTATAAATATCCTGTTCCAGGGCTGGAAAGTTGTCAGTGCTTCAGTTGTCCTTCTAGTGAAACCAGTCTCTTCCTATTGTGGTCGTTCCTGCCTGCAAACTCCACTAGAGATTCGCACCAGTTCCACTCTCCATGGTGCAGCCTGACTCTGCAGTGTCTCATCATTGCAACCTGCGTTTGGCAGATTACTATGACACCGGCTTCCAGCATTCCAGCTTCCAGCGGTGCCCTGTACCTGTATTCCGGTAATCTGCGCTCTGAAGCATCTCCTGTATATGCTCACAAGCATCTCCTGTATATGATCACAAGCATCTCCTGTATATGCTCACAAGCATCTCCTGTATATGCTCACAAGCATCTCCTGTATATGCTCTCAAGCATCTCCTGTATATGCTCTCAAGCATCTCCTGTATATGCTCTCAAGCATCTCCTGTATATGCTCTCAAGCATCTCCTGTATATGCTCTCAAGCATCTCCTGTATATGCTCTCAAGCATCTCCTGTATATGCTCTCAAGCAACTCCTGTATATGCTCTCAAGCATCTCCTGTATATGCTCTCAAGCATCTCCTGTATCTGCACTCACAAGCATCACCAGTATATGCTTCTAAGCATCACCTACATAACTCCTCGCTCTCAAGCTACAGTTTGCATTACAGCATTATTAACACAGCTCTTCAGTGCATTGGTGTGGTAAAGGACTCACCATCTCCAGGTCCTTTAAGACTGTTCTATTGTACCACACCTAGAGACTTCCTATGTGCATCTCTGAGAGCTGTGACTTGTCATCCTGTTACCATACTGCTAACTGTCGCTATAATTTGTGAGCTGAGTTCATTTAATAAACCTGTTGAACATATCCTCTGTTGTCGTGGTCACGCCTTCGGGCTTTAGGTACCTCAGGTTCACGAATGTCCAGGAGTCCGATCTGGCCTCTCACATTTAAGTATACCTCAGCCCCTACAACTGAGGCTTCCAGTAGTGAGCACCAGCCCTCAGTTGCGACAAACAGGACATGCACACTTTAACAAACCAATCATTTTAGCGACAGGGTCTGCCACACTATATCCTAAAAGAAGAGAAGGGTAACTTGCGCCTTAGTTGCAGCCCTGGACTAAAACTCTCAAGAGCACCACTTCTTGATAAAAATACATATACACAAGAAAAAATAAAGTAGTCCACAAGCGCTACTAGATGTAGAGCAATCCAGATGTACAGTCTTCCCAAACACACGCCTCTATTAGGGTTAAGAATTCCTCAGAACATCAAGGTTTCTCCTTCGTATATAGGTTCGCACCTCAAAACTGACCTCCACACCATGCGGGATGTACATCAAAAGGTTTCTTTATATCATCATTCGCCTCACTTCTTGTAATTTCAACTGGTCATCATCCTAGCCCATATAAAAGACACTCACCTCCAGTTATAGCCCTATGTTCCTTGAAAGGTTTCTTTGCTCTGCGTCGCCCCCTCTGGCTCTGTTGTGAATTCTTATATTATCCACCACTGCCGGTGAGTAGGATAGGCACGGGCAGTCCAACACCAGATGTATAACACAAAAACAGAGGTGTACGTATGTCCAAAAAAGCAGGGATTTATTCAAAATACAAAATAAACAAATTAAAAACAATAAAACAAAGTGGTGAATAGATCCTCTGGTCTAAAGTTTGTTCTACCATATACCCCCTAGGAGTTGCATAAAAAATCACTTCATAAGTCTCCAAAATGGGGATAAAATGCAGCAAAGAGAACAACTTACAGACCTAGGTCTAAATCAAAAAACAAGTACCACCACGTTTCGGATCTATCATCCTTCCTCAGGGTACAACTGAGGCTTCCAGTAGTGAGCACCAGCCCTCAGTTGTGACAAACAGGACATGCACACTTTAACAAACCAATCATTTTAGCGACAGGGTCTGCCACACGACTGTGGCTGAAATGAATGGTTGGTTTGGGCCCCCACCAAAAAAGAAGCAATCAATCTCTCCTTGCACAAACTGGCTCTACAGAGGCAAGATGTCTACCTCATCATCATCGTCCAATTCCTCACCCCTTTCACTGTGTACATCCTCCTCCTCACAGAGTATTAATTCGTCCCCACTGGAATCCACCATCTCAGGTCCCTGTGTACTTTCTGGAGGCAATTGCTGGTAAATGCCTCCACGGAGGAATTTATAATTCATTTTAATGAACATCAATTTCTCCACATTTTCTGGAAGTAACCTCCTACGTCGATCGCTGACAACGTGACCGGCTGCACTAAACACTCTTTCGGAGTACACAATGAAGGGGGGGGGGGGGGGCAACTTAGGTAAAATAAAGCCAGTTTGTGCAAGAGCCTCCAAATTGCCTCTTTTTCCTGCCAGCATACGTACGGACTGTCTGACATGCAAACAGTGATGCTGTCACTCATATAATCCTCCACCATTCTTTCAATGGTGACAGAATCGTATGAAGTGACAGTAAACGCCATGTCAGTAATCGTTGGCAGGTCCTTCAGTCTGGACCAGATGTTAGCACTTGCTCTTGACTGCCCTGCATCACCGCCAGCGGGTGGTTTTGGAAATTTTGTCCTTTTCCTGGCAGCTCCAGTGGCAGTAGAAAATGAAGGAGGAGCTGTTGGCAGGTCACGTTCCGCTTGACTTGACAAGTGTCTCACCAGCAGGTCTTTGAACATCTGCAGACTTGTGTCTGCCGGAAATAGAGATACAACTTAGGCTTTAAACCTAGGAACGAGCACGGTGGCCAAAATGTAGTGCTCTGATTTCAACAGATTGACCACCCTTGAATCCTGGCAAGCGAATGAAGGGCTCCATCCACAAGTCCCACATGCCTAGCGGAATCGCTCCGTTTTAGCTCCTCCTTCAATCTCTCAAGCTGCTTCTGCAAAAGCCTGATGAGGGGAATGACCTGACTTAGGCTGGCAGTGTCTGAACTGACTTCACGTGTGGCAAGTTCAAAGGGTTGGAGAACCTTGCACAACATGGAAATCATTCTCCACTGCGCTTAAATCAGGTGCATTTCCCCTCCTTTGCCTATATCATAGGCAGATGTATAGGCTTGAATGGCCTTTTGCTGCTCCTCCATCCTCTGAAGCATAAAGTGTTGAATTCCACCTCGTTACCACCTTTTGCTTCAGCTGATGGCAGGGCATGTTCATGAGTGTTTGCTGGTGCTCCAGTCTTCGGCACATGGCGGCTGAATGCCGAAAGTGGCCCGCAATTTTTTGGGCCACCGACAACATCTCCTGCAAGCCCCTGTTGTTTTTCAAAAAATTATGCACCACCAAATTAATTGTATGTGCAAAACATGGGACGTGCTGGAATTTGCCCACATGTAATGCATGCACAATATTGGTGGCGTAGTCCGATATCACAAATCCCCAGGAGAGTTCAATTGGGGTAAGCCAATCTGCGATGATGTTCCTCAGTTTCCGTAAGAGGTTTTCAGCTGTGTGCCTCTTATGGAAAGTGGTGATACAAAGCGTAGCCTGCCTAGGAACGAGTTGGCGTTTGCGAGATGCTGCTACTGGTGCCGCCGCTGTTGTTGCTGCGGGAGGCAATACATCTACCCAGTGGGCTGTCACAGTCATATAGTCCTTAGTCTGCCCTGCTCCACTTGTCCACATGTCCGTGGTTAAGTGGACAATGGGTACAACTGCATTTTTAGGACACTGAGGACACTTTTTCTGACGTCTGTGTACATTCTTGGTATCGCCTGCCTGGAGCAGTGGAACCTAGATGGTATTTGGTACCGGGGTCACACTACCTCAAGCAATTCTCTAAGTCCCTGTGAACTAACGGTGGATACCAGACGCACGTCTAACACCAACAAAAGTTGTCAAGGCCTGAGTTATCCGCTTTGCAACAGGATGACTTCTGTGATATTTCATCTTCCTCGCAAAGGACTGTTGCTTACTGGAAGTAGTACAAGTGGTCTTCCGACTTCCCCTCTGGGATGACGATCGTCTCCCAGCAGCAACAACAGCAGCGCCAGCAGCAACAGCAGCAGTAGGTGTTCCACTCAAGAATCCATCGGAGGAATCACAGTTAGGAGAGGACTCATCAGACTTGCCATTGACATGGCCTGCAGGACTATTGGCATTCCTGTCTAAGGAGGAAATTTACATTGAGGGAGTTGGTGGTGTGGTTTGCAGGAGCTTAGGTACAAGAGGAAGAAGGGATTTAGTTGTCAGTGGACTGCTTCCGCTGTCACCCAATTTTTTGAACTTGTCAATGACTTCTGATGAATGCGCTCCAGGTGACGTATAAGGGAGGATGTTCCTAGGTGGTTAACATCCTTACCCCTACTTATTACAGCTTGACAAAGGCAACACATGGCTTGACACTTGTTGTCCGCATTTCTGTCGAAATAATTCCACACCGAAGAGGTGATTTTTTTTTGTGGTATTTTGACCAGGCATGTCAGTGGCCTTATTCATCCCACGGACAAAAGGTGTCTCCCCGGTTGCCTGACAAACAAACCACCTCTTCATCAGTATCCTCCTCGTCAATTTCCTCCTCAGCGCCAGCAACATCCATATCCTCATCCTGGTGTACTTCAACACTGACATCTTCAATTTGAATATCAGGAACTGGACTGTGGGTGCTCCTTCCATCACTTGCAGGGGGCGTGCAAATGGTGGAAGGAGCGACCTCTTTCCGTCCAGTGTTGGGAAGGTCAGGCATCGCAACCGACACAATTGGACTCTCCTTGGGGATTTGTGATTTAGAATGCACAGTTCTTTGCTTTGCTTTTGCCAGCTTAACTCTTTTCATTTTTCTAGCGGGAGGATGAGTGCTTCCATTGTCATGTGAAGCTGAACCACTAGTCATGAACATAGGCCAGGGCCTCAGCCGTTCCTTGCCACTCCGTGTCGTAAATGGCATATTGGCAAGTTTACGCTGCTCCTCAGACGATTTTAATTTAGATTTTTTTATTTTACATGCTCTCTACTATGACATTGGGCATCGGCCTTGGCAGACGACGTTGATGGCATCTTCTTACTTCTGTTCCAAGCTCTGTACATGCACCATAGCAACATATTGAAGGGGATCCTGTCTAAATGCTTCTTCAGAGATACCTATTTGAAGCAATTATTAATTTTATTCCCCGTAATAGTTCCCTATGTAGTTAATTTTCTGAGCCATAGTAATGCCCTTGTTAATATTATGCCCTTAGTCTATTTTCTGAACCATCATAGGGGGTGATTCAGACCTGATCGTAGATGTGCTAAATGTAGCACATTTACGATCAGCTTCCCAGACATGCGGAGGGATGCACAGCACAGGGTTAGTCCGCCCCACATGTCAGGGCCGACCCCCCCCCACACACACAAGTTGTACTAGAAGAGTAGCTCCCAGCCAGAGCAGCCGCCCCCCACCCCCCGTGACATCACACAGCCCCCCAACGGTTCCACACCCTCCCACCCAGCGACTGGCTCTGCCTGTCAATCAGGCAGAGGCGATCACAGGGCTAAGACAGCCATCGGCTGTCTACCATGCGCCGGCGCACTGTGGTGCCAGTGCATGCACAGTTCAGGCCTGATCGCTGCTGTGCGAAAATGCACAGCACCGATCAGGTCTAAATTAGCCCAATAGTTCCTTAGTTTACAAGATGTCACATTGAAGGACTGCCAGTACACATTATGTCACACAATGCTCCATGTGTAGTATGGTATGCCGGCGGGCGGGCTCCCGGCGACCAGCATACCGGCGCCGGGAGTCCGACCGGCGGCATACCGACAGTGTGGCGAGCACAAAGGAGCCCCTTGCGGGCATGGTGGCACGCTACGCGTGCCACGCTATTTATTCTCCCTCCAGGGGGGTCGTGGACTACCACGAGGGAGAATAGCTGTCGGTATGCCGGGTGTCGGGATCCCGGCGTCGGTATACTGTGCGCCGGGATCCCGACATTCGGCATACTGAAGACCACCCCAATACTCCCACTTCACCTTATGACAGTGGGGGTTATTCAGACTCAGTAGCAGTTTTGTTAAAAATGCTAAATTGCTACTGATAAAATCACATGCTAGGGGCCGCCCAGCACAGGACAAGGCTGCCCAGCATGGACAGCGCCACCCTGCAATGCGATGCAATTCAATTGCAATCACATCACAGAAGTCGTGAAATAGAGGTAGACCCCTACACACACCATGTTTCCCATCACAGGAAACGTGGGCAACGTCATCCTGCTGCCCCAAAAATGGCCATGACACACCTGCATTTCCTGCACCACTCCCCACCAGTTCTGTGGCGCCGTCCCCGAATGCCCGCCACCTGTCAATGACATTGCTATCGCATCCTTCCGAGATGCAATCGCATGGGTAATGTCCACACGTGTGCAATGCATGTGCACACAGGCGATAATCGGCCAATTTGCAATTTAGCAAAATAGTGAATGAGTACGAATAGTCCCCAGTGTCAGTTCATTTTATGCAACATTACAGTGCTCCCTGTTTAACATTAGTGTTCCCTGCAGTTCCAATTATAGCACTTTACAGTGGTATCCAGACAAAAGGTCGACACCAATAAGGTTGACACCATTTAGATCGACACCAATTGGTTGACACACATTAGGTCGACACCTGAAATAGGTTGACATGGATAAAGGTCGACATGAGTTTTTCACTTTTTTAATTACTTTTTCATACTTTACAATCCACGTGGACTACAACTGGGAATGGTAACCTGTACCAAGCGCAGCGGTAATGGAGCAAGGCACCTAGCCTGAAGTATGACGAGCGAAGTGAGCCATGCGAGGGGACATGGTGCACTAATTGGGGTTCCTGGTCACATTACAAAGAAAACGACACCAAAAAAACATAAAAAATTCATATCGACCATTTCCATGTTGACATTTTGTCCACGTTGACCTATTTCAGGTGTCGACCTAAGGTGTGTCGACCATTTGGTGACAACCTCATTTCTTTCGACCTTGAGTCCCAGACCCCATTACAGTGCCACTGTTCATATTATGCCACACTTTAGTGCCTCCATTTTATATTGTGCTTTATTACAGATCCCCATTTCTTATTACTGTATGTAACAGATAGTGCCCTCCACATTACAATGAGCAGATTAGATTATGACACATTACAGTGCTTTCCAGTTCATATTGTGCCACATTACAGTGGCCCTTCAGTTCAAATAATTTCATATTACATTGCCCACTTACCATTATAACATCAACTACGCACTCCTCTACCTGAAAATTTAATATCTTACAATTCAGGCTCTATAATGGACCAGACCCAAATGTTTAGCAGGCAAATCTGGAAAATTGGTATGCAAGTTGGGTTAGGCCCTCCTAAAACTCTAAGCCTCATAACAGTGGCGCCCCATACACCTACTATAGTTACGCCCAAGCCTATAACACATGGAGGTAATAAAGTTGTCAAGGTAGCAAATACAATCTGTAGAGTGCTAAGATGCATTGAATTAAGCATTTTTTTTTGTTCTGGAATCTGGCACTACACCAGACAATAATCAACCAAAAATTCAGATAATTTGATTTTATTATTACTATTATTATTATTATTATTATTATATTGTTCATATCATATAATATTATTATTATTATTATTATTATTATTATTATTATCATTACTAGCTGAATAGCCGTTCTTTGTATGGAATTTCAAGTATAATGCCAATCTTTGTCAGGTCGCACCTCCTGGCGGGCCTTTCCCGGATTGATGCTGTCAAAAGGCTGGCACTGAGGAGAACAATCTGCCTAATTCTCTGCCATGTCTTGCCTTGATGCTGCCCTGCTCAGTACTGTAAATTCAGGGACGACAGGCCATGCTCTGCCCAATGTGTGTTAAATATATAAGGTTTGCAGGGAAAGGCTGACTGTATTCCTAAGGGCCCTAGGTCTCCTTGCTTAGCTTCTCACTCTCCTTATGGCTCCTCCTTTGAGGTAAAACGGTAAATATTTTCATACACATTTAAGGTCACTGGGAGAGCTGCCGGTAGCAATTACACGGCAGATTAGCAGTTGCTGACTATCAAGCTTTCCTTTAATGCATTTAAAAGTCAAAATATCTATCTCTCCTCTCCTCCTATTACTCTCTGAGAGCTTCAGCAATGTTTAGTTCAAGAGACAGGCTAACCTCTGATAATTAAGATACTATCCACTCCTGACTGGAAATAGGTTGGTTAAGTACTTAAAAGGCAAATACCACTGACTCATCACAAAATCTCCTGAACCATAAGGCTGGACATTCTTGCCAGTTGCAGTTGCAGAGCAGTCCATTATTCAAATAGAGGAGCCACACCCATCAACGTTTGACAGTAATGGAACAGAGCATTGTGTCCTCCCCCCTCTGTGACTTGGTATCGCCGCCACCATGCATTCTTTATAGCCCCAGCTGGGTGGGCTGTCTTAACTCTTCTCTGTGAGGGGGGAAATTCTCAATAATCATCTCACCCCTTTTAACCCTTTTTTTGTGTGTAATTAAAAAAAAAAATCTCTTCATAGTGGCTGTCTACGTCACAAAAGCAAGCTACTGTCCAAATGTCAAGTTCCTAGTACTTATGGTTCAGGAGATTTTGTGATGAGTCAGTGGTATTTGCTATTTATATATAAAGATTACAGGTTAAATATCCCATATCCAAATATTCCAAAATATAGAATTTTTTGAGTGAGAGTGAGATAGTGAAACCTTTGTTTTCTGATGCCTCAATGTAAACAAACTTTGTTTAATAAACAAAGTTATTAAAAATATTGTACTATAAGACCTTCAGGCTGTGTGCATAAGGTGTATATGAAACCGAGGTCGCTGGATGACTGAGCTAAGCGACCCAAGTGGCCGACACAAAAACCTGGCCCATCTAGGAGTGGCACTGTAGTGTCAGATAGGATGGCAGATTTAAAAAATAGTCCCCTAACAGCACATGATGCAAAGAAAAAAAGAGGTGCACCAAGGTCGCTGGATGGCTAAGCTAAGCGACCCAAGTGGCCGACACAAACACCTGGCCCATCTAGGAGTGGCACTGCAGTGTCAGACAGGATGGCAGATTTAAAAAATAGTCCCCAAACAGCGCATGATGCAAAGAAAAAAGAGGTGCACCAAGGTCGCTGGATGGCTAAGCTAAGCGACCCAAGTGGCCGACACAAACACCTGGCCCATCTAGGAGTGGCACTGCAGTGTCAGACAAGATGGCAGATTTAAAAAATAGTCCCCAAAAAGCACATGATGCAAAGAAAAAAAGAGGTGCACCAAGGTCGCTGGATGGCTAAGCTAAGCGACCCAAGTGGCCGACACAAACACCTGGCCCATCTAGGAGTGGCACTGCAGTGTCAGACAGGATGGCAGATTTAAAAAACAGTCCCCAAACAGCACATGCAGCACACATATGGATTGTATACTTGACGACACAGAGGTAGAGCAATGGACTACTGTACCGTACTGCTATATATATACTGGTAGTCAGCAAAATTCTGCACTGTCCTACTACTATATACTGTGCACAACTACAATGCAGCACACATATGGATTGTATACTTGACGACACAGATGTAGAGCAAATCACTACTGTACCATACTGCTATATATATATACTGGTGGTCAGCAAAATTCTACACTGTCCTCCTACTATATACTGCGCACAACTAAAATTCAGCACAGGTATGGATGGATTGTATACTTGACGACACAGAGGTAGAGCAATGGACTACTGTACCGTACTGCTATATATATACTGGTGGTCAGCAAAATTCTGCACTGTCCTCCTACTATATACTGCGCACAACTAAAATGCAGCACAGGTATGGATGGATAGTATACTTGACGACACAGAGGTAGAGCAATGAACTACTGTACCGTACTGCTATATATATACTGGTGGAAAGCAAGATTCTGCACTGTCCTCCTACTATATACTGTACACAAGTACAATGCAGCACACATATGGATTGTATACTTGACGACACAGAGGTAGAGCAATGGACTACTGTACCATACTGCTATATATATACTGGTGGTCAGCAAAATTCTGCACTGTCCTCCTACTATATACTGCGCACAACTAAAATTCAGCACAGGTTTGGATGGATTGTATACTTGACGACACAGAGGTAGAGCAATGGACTACTGTACCGTACTGCTATATATATACTGGTGGTCAGCAAAATTCTGCACTGTCCTCCTACTATATACTACGCACAACTAAAATGCAGCACAGGTATGGATGGATAGTATACATGACGACACAGAGGTAGAGCAACGGACTACTGTACTGTACTGCTATATATATACTGCTGGTCAGCAAGATTCTGCACTGTCCTCCTACTATATACTGCACACAACTACAATGCAGCACACATATGGATTGTATACTTGACGACACAGAGGTAGAGCAATGGACTACTGTACCGTACTGCTATACGGTATATATACTGGTGGTCAGCAAAATTCTGCACTGTCCTCCTACTATATACTGCGCACAACTAAAATGCAGCACAGGTATGGATGGATTGTATACTTGACGACACAGAGGTAGAGCAATGGACTACTGTACCGTACTGCTATATATATACTGGTGGTCAGTAAAATTCTACACTGACCTCCTACTTTATACTGCGCACAACTACAATGCAGCACACATATGGATTGTATACTTGACGACACAGAGGTAGAGCAAATCACTACTGTACCGTTCTGCTATATATATATACTGGTGGTCAGCAAAATTCTGCACTGTCCTCCTACTATATACTGCGCACAACAAAAATTCAGCACAGGTATGGATGGATAGTATACTTGACGACACAGAGGTAGAGCAATGGACTACTGTTCCGTACTGCTTTATATATACTGGTGGTCAGCAAAATTCTGCACTGTCCTCCTACTATATACTGTGCACAACTAAAATTCAGCACAGGTATGGATGGATAGTATACTTGATGACACAGAGGTAGAGCAATGGACTACTGTACCGTACTGGTATATATATACTGGTGGTCAGCAAGATTCTGCACTGTCCTCCTACTATATACTGCGCACAACTACAATGCAGCACACATATGGATTGTATACTTGACGACACAGAGGTAGAGCAATGGACTACTGTACCGTACTGCTATATATATACTGGTGGTCAGCAAAATTCTGCACTGTCCTCCTACTATATACTGTGCACAACTACAATGCAGCACACATATGGATTGTATACTTGACGACACAGAGGTAGAGCAAATCACTACTGTACCATACTGCTATGTATATACTGGTGGTCAGCAAAATTCTGCACTGTCCTCCTACTATATACTGCGCACAACTAAAATTCAGCACAGGTATGAATGGATAGTATACTTGACGACACAGAGGTAGAGCAATGGACTACTATACCGTACTGCTATATATATACTGGTGGTCAGCAAAATTCTGCACTGTCCTCCTACTATATACTGCGCACAACTAAAATGCAGTACAGGTATGGATGGATAGTATACTTGACGACACAGAGGTAGAGCAATGGACTACTGTACCATACTGCTATATATATACTAGTGGTCAGCAAAGTTCTGCACTGTCCTCCTACTATATACTGCGAACAACTACAATGCAGCACACATATGGATTGTATACTTGACAACACTGAGGTAAAGCAATGGACTACTGTACCATACTGCTATATTTATACTGGTGGTCAGCAAAATTCTGCACTATCCTCCTACTATATACTGCGCACAACTAAAATGCAGCACAGGTATGGATGGATCATGAACAAAGTAGATTATATTAGTGAAGCCAATCGACAACTTGGCGATCAGAAATTTTATCAGGTATTGGATAGGAATCCCACTGAGGCTTTTCTTAAAGAAATCAAAACAATGTTGACTTCAGCACTGGGGTCGGGGGTCATATCCAGGGAGGAATACGGTTTCTTGCTACCTAATTTTCCCACCTCCTCCACATTCTATTTCCTCCCCAAGATTCACAAATCCCTCACCACACCTCCTGGGAGACCTATTATTTCCGGTATAGGGTCTCTCACGTCCAATCTTTCTTCTTATGTTGATTTATTTCTCCAATCACGTGTATCCGCACTGAGGTCACATCTCAGGGACACAACCGACTTTCTCAATAAAATTCATAATATACAATGGAAAAATACTTATAATTTTTTAATGCTTGATGTACAAGCGTTGTACACGCACATTCCTCACTCAGCCAGAATAGATGCAATTTCAAGAAAGCTGTCCTTGGATGGTGACCTCAGTGCGGAACACCAGGCATTCATACTTCAGTCTATTTCCTTTATATTGTCACATAATTATTTCTTATTTCTTTCCACTTATTATTTACAAATCATGGGGACCAGGTTCGCCCCCAGCTATGCAAACCTATACATGGGGGACCTAGAGGACTCACTTGTGTGGGGGAGTGGCTGGGAGGTGAACCTGTTCTTCTATGGCTGTTACATCAATGACCTTTTTATTATTTGGGATGGGGACCCACCTAGCATTTCTTCATTTGTATCACATCTCAATCACAACACATATAATACAACCTTCACATCCACCTCTAGTCGGGAACACGTTGACTTCCTGGATGTGACCCTCGACATTGTAGACAATCACATTGTTACATCTAATCATATAAAGTCAGTGAGTACAGATTCCTATTTGCACTTTGACAGTGCACATTATGCCCCCTGGAAACAAAACATTCCCAGGGGGCAGATGATGCGACTTAGATGAAACTGTTCGGATATTGACACATTTTCACTACAGGCTAATGAATTAATGGACTCTCTGAGACAAAGAAAATATCCTGAGGGTCTATTGAAACAAGCCTTTGATGATGTGTATCATATGGACAGAATGACATTACTTATTCCCAAAACTCAAGACAAAAGTAATGAAAACAATGCAGCTAGGGTCAATAATGAGAGACAATTAGCCTTTGTATGTAAATATAATAATTCGGCTCAATAAATTAGATCTATTATTTCTAAAAATTATAGAGTTTTAAAACAAGATCAAACTCTTAACCAAGTGCTCCCCTCTAAACCTATGGTGATTTAAAAAAAAAAAAAACAAATCCCTTAAAACTATATTAGCTCCAACCTATTTGGCCCCCACTGAGAGAAAAAATTAGACACTGTTAGGGTGTGAGTGGTTATCTACCAAACCCATTGGGTGTTTCAATTGCAGTACGTCCCGGTGTACAACTTGTACCTATATGCCTAGAAAAACATGTTTTTTAATCTTACCAGGTAATAGTGAGCAATACAAGTTGAAATCCTTCATGAACTGCGATACGAACTTTGTCATTTATTTACTCACGTGTGGGTGTGGCCTTAATTACATTGGGTGGACCACAAGACCTGTGCACGTTAGGTTTATGGAACATCACAGAAATATTATTAAGAAATATGATAAGCATAGTGTATCGAGACACTTTACACAGATCCATTCAGTGGACCCGAAGAGTCCTTCTCTGGTCTGTATTGAACACGTGGCCCCCAAACCTAGGGGGGGGGGGGCAGGTTCAATAGATTATGTTCAAGAGAAATATACTGGATACTTAAATTTGGCTCTCTATACCCAGATGGGTTAAATGAAAGTATAGAACTAAATACAATACAATAAAAACCTTAGGCTTTTAGGATCTATATATTTTGCCTAAATCTATTTTCTGGATTGGTTCTAGAACCATCATATTTCCATATCCTGAGTGGATTTATGTATAGGTATATATGTCCGTATGATGGTGGGCGCACCTATTGATGTGGGTTGCATGCACTCAGTGCATGCACCCACATACATACGCCACTAATTTGGTGTGTCCCTTCCCCATAGTCCCTGATATCTTCCTGTCTCTCTTTCTGCCTGATATATTTTGTTATACCTGTATTGCATCATACCAAAGACTAATTTCTCTCCCCGAAGGTTCTGGGATATATGATGATAAAATATAAAGGACAAACTGAGCTTTCAGATATTCCCCCCCCCCCCCCTTTTTTCTTTGATTAGAAATGTAATTCATTGATATGATGTTACATACATAGCTATGGAGTGATAAGTGATCTATAATAATGGTTAGTAATATAAGATCAAATACAGTGGATTATTAAATAATAAATAATATCTATGGAAACTTACTTATGAGTATGATAACTATGGGATAGATTGATTACTACTAGTAATTAGTGGATTATTGAAGCTTTTTATATTGTAAGATATTGTGTATTAGATTGATGTCTCTAATTGTATTGCACCTATTTTATTGTGGGGAAACTTTACCTTATGCGAGGTGTACTAACGGTATGTCATTTGAAATTACTGTGCTTATGATCACTACTATTATGTTTTTTATCCGAAGGCTGAATAGTCTCTATCTTATATCCAATTTCTCTTTTTTCTGTGCATATTAAATATATCCCTTTAAGAGAATATACCCACTAAACGATAGTACTGGGCTCCGCTGAGAATGGAACGCAGCACTTACTTCCGGATCATCTGCGCTGCGCTCCACTTAGCGGCTGTCACTTCCGTATCTGTGAACCGCACGGAAGAGATTTGGTCCGTCCCTGGGATCACGTGATCGGATGCGGCCACGTGACTACGGGCGGGAACATATGAATGTCTGGTAAATAGCACCTACAACTAATGTCGATCATGTGACATTAGTTGTAGTAAATACTTTTAGTGTTTTGTACCATTTCCAAGCTTCGTTTTTGCAAATAAATACAAAGGTTGATCTGGGAACATTAATGATTGCTTTCTGCTGTGATTTGAATTAAGTTTTGTGAAATATTATTTAATGTATCAGAATGGAGACAACAGTTGTTTCTTGTTGCCCCTTGATTGTAAGGGTATATAAAGGGTATCAGTAAGACACTGGTTTTATGCTCCTGAGGAAGCTGGCAGCCACTAGGCCAGCGAAACGCGTTGAGCTTTATTTCCAAGGACCACAAGGTGTTTATTTCCCCTACCAACATCTCTGACGGTATGGACTCTTTTGCATCCACCGGATAAAATCCCAGCACAATTTATCTACAGACCCGGATATATCCCTGTTTGCCTAACTGGATCTTCATGTAAGAGATACCTAGGTGGACTTTTTCCGGAAGCAAGTCTGGTGACAATTTCTTTCATCAATTGAACTTGTGAGCAAAAGTGGAATAGAGTCCAAGCCAGAAGTTGTGGACACTGCATTTATAAAGGGAATAACCAGTGGTACCTTGTGTATCTTTTATCAATTACTTCCTCCTACTATATACTACAATGCAGCACAGATATGGAGCATTTTTCAGGCAGAGAACGTAGATATTTTCAGCACACTGAGCACAGATATTTGCAGCACACTGAGCACAGATATTTGCAGCACACTGAGCACAGATATTTGCAGCACACTGAACACAGAAACTGAGAGAACGCAGCCACATCCTCTCGCTATCATCTCCAAAGCACGAGTGAAAATGGCGGCGATGCGCGGCTCCTTATATAGAATATGAATCATGCGAGAATCCGACAGCGGGATGATGACGTTCGGGCGCGCTCGGGTTAACCGAGCAAGGCGGGAGGATCTGAGGCTGCCTCGGAACCGTGTAAAATGGGTGAAGTTCGGGGGGGGGGGGGGGGGGGGGTTCGGATTCCGAGGAACCGAACCCGCTCATCTCTAAAGTAAGGGAAGGAAAAGCACATGAAAAAGAGTACTCTTCTTATGAGAGCTTACATTCTAAATAGAAAGGGAGGGGCAGACAGGCATTGGTGACACAGATGGGGTATACATTGAACATAGGACAGTTGGTTAGGATATGAGCTGTATGGCTTTGATGAAGAAGTGAAAAGTGTGATAGGTAGAGAATTCTAGAGGTAGGGAGCAGAGAGGTTAAGAAGAATGAGCAGGGAGTAATGGCCCTTGGACTTGGCAGCAAGAATGTCATTGCTGACGTTCATGAGGGCAGTTTCAGTGGAGTGGAGAGGACAGAAATTTGGTAAGGCAGTTGTAGACAATATGCTTAAGGAGTTTGGAGGCAAAAGGGTAAAGAGAGATGGGTCAGTAGTTGGAAAGAGTGTTCTGATCAATTGTGGGTTTATTAATAATGGGGAAGACAAGGTCATGCTTGATGAGAAGGAGAGATTGAAGAGGTGGGTAATATGGAACAAACAAAAGAAGAGAAGTAGCAGAGGAGGCTGGACAGGATAGGGTCAAGTTGGAAGGTGGAAGAGGTGAGTAACCAATGAGGGCCATGACTTCATCTCCAGATACAGGGGACAAAGATGTCAGAGTTCGTAATATGGATAAGGAGGTGTAGGCTGAGAAAGGAGGGTTGAGATTCTGAGGAACTGGTGGGATGTCATGTTGTGAAATTGTGACGTATGGAGTCAATTTTAGATGTGAAGTCAAGGGCAGAGAGTGAGGAGGCAATACAATGAAGGGTGTGTGTGTGTGGAGGGGTCGTCAGAGAGCAGGGAGTTGAAAGTGGGAAGGAGATGCCAGGGGTTTGAGGACTGGGAGATGAGGTTCTTGAAATATGACTTTTTAAAATGGGAGAGATCAGCACTGTAAATTGATACATTTACAATGCCCTGTAGCGCGATTTCCTCGACTGTTGTTTGGTAGTTCATGAATACATTTGCACTGTAGGTATCTGGTGCACTTGAAATGCCAGTGTTCAAGTGTGGATCTGCAAGAGTGATTAGTGATCACTAGAGCAATGAAGTAAAAAAAAAAAGTAATGGAGGCATTGTATAGGGAAGTAGCTTGCTTAGGGCAGGAGAGAGAGACAATATAAGAGAGAAGGCAGAGGATTACAAGGAGTGAGGAATAACTTAAATGCGAGAAGGTGATGTCAGAGTGGGGGAATGGGCAATTGGTGTACCCATAAGAATCACAATGGTGAGTGAAGACTAGATCATGTGAGTGCCCATTCACTTCAGAGGGGAGGAGATCCATTGGTAGAGACAAAACAATGATGTGAGGGTAAGACGTTTAGAGGCAGAGGATTCTGTGTGGCTATCGATAGGGATATTGAAGTCACCTAAGATGATGCAAGAGCAATATGAAGAAAATAATTGGAGGAGCCATGTAGCAAAGTTGTCAAAGAGTTTAAAGGTAGGGCCTGGGGAAAAATAAGTAACAGCTACTCAAATGTAAACAGGCTGGAAGAAGCGTTTAGCATGAACCTCAAATGTAGAGAAAGAAAGGGATTGTTTTGTCGGTATGAGCTAGTAGGATTAAGCTGAGGATAGAAGCACCCCAACACTGCCACCATGGCAACTCAATGGGCCGGAGGGATGTGAGAGAATGTGTGGTCCCAAGAGGAGAGAACTGCAGGAGAAGTGGTATCAGAGGGGGAAATCCAGGTTTCAGTAATGGCTAGGCGATACAGGGAGTTGAATATGAAAAGGTTTGTTAGAGATGTGGCATTTCAGAGGGCACAGGAGAGAGGTACAGAATGTTTGGGAGAAATATGAATGAGATTATCAGAGTTGCTGTAGCATTGAGGTGAGGTTAATTTGAAAGACAGAGATGAAGAGATTGCAGGGATGGTGCAGGCTCCTAAGCTAGGAAGGGAAACTTCAGGTGGTGGACAGGGATGGAGTTTAGTGGGATAAAGATGGAGGTAAGGTGAGGTGACAAGGACAGGAGGTACAGGGCTTAGTGGTTGGTTAGTAGGACCATGATGGGGAGGACATGCGGTCAAGATCCCGACGGACGAGATCCCTGCGGTCGTAATACCGACACCCCGACCAGCACAATCCCGACATATTCTCCCTCTGTGGGTGTCCACGACACCCATAGAGTAAGAATAAATTAGTGTGCCAAGCGCAGCGAGGCACTGGGCAAGCAGCGTGGTAAGCGCAGCGACCCCGCAAGGGGCTGCATTGCGCCCGCCCCCCTGTCGGGATTCTGCTTGCCGGGATCCCGGTGTTGGTATTACAACCACCGGGATCTCGTCCGGCGGGATCTCATACTGATCCCATGGGGAGGAGTGAATGAAAATGGAGAAACAGAAGTGGGAGGGAAGCAGGGGGGTGAATGGAAACAGTGTAGGGGAGGGAGAGTGAGGGAGGAGGATGGGGAGGAGAATTGTGGGGGTGCATAGTGGTGAGAACGGGGGTAGAATAAATGATAAGGTAGTCACTGAGTGATTGAAGAAAAGAGAGTCATAAGGTACTGTAAATAGGGGAAGGAAAACTGGAAGAAGGAATGGTGGCTGTATGAGATAGTGATATAAAATTGCAGAAAGGCAGGAAGAGAGCTGCATAGGCTTGAAGCCGCAAGTACCCTAGGTTTTTGTGACTATTTGGTTAAGGCATACCTCCCAACATGACCCTCTCCAGGAGGGACACAATGCTCTGCTTCTGGACTTTCCTCTTAATGTATGATTGCCGGCACCTGTGTTGAACAGGTTAATGGATAAGAAAGGTGTCTCAGCACAGGTGATGGCAATCATACATTAAGAGAGAAGTCCAGGAGCAGAGCATTCTGTCCCTCCTGGAGAGGGTCCTGTTGGGAGGTATGGTTAAGGGTAGGCAGGGCTAGCCTTAGTGATGGACAGGTTGGGGTCAGGTGACCCAGTGTGCCTACCAGGTTTGGGTAGGAGGAGTGTTTACAGGGGTATATAGATGCAGGATAGACAGCCATTTTCCTCTTGCCATTTTTGGATGCAGTAAGGTTACCATTTTATTATATTCTTGTTTTTGCCAAGTTACGTTTCTTTCCCCCCTGCTGCTTTCTACTCTGTCTCTGCGCCCTCACTGACTGTGCCCTGCCAGCATCTCCCCCTGCAGGATGCCCCGCATGGGGGGAGCGGGGTTAGGATGGATTGGAGTGGGCGGTTAGGACACCAGAGCATGGGAAGGAGTTGAGGGATGGGAGGGGTAGCAGCCAGAACTGAGGATGGGATCAGTTAGCAGGGACATGGTGGAGCGAGCAAGGGCAGACTGAGGTGCTGTACACACACATACATACATACATACATATATACAAACATACAACACAATAGAGAATAGCCAGGTAACTGAAAATGTGTAATACTAGAGTGACCATATTATCCCTTTTACCTGGGACGCTCATGGATTACACAGGTTCTGTGGCTGGCTGACTACAAACCTACATTTAAGATGGTTTTAATCAGCTACAGAACCTGTGTAATCCATGAGCGTCCCAGGTAAAAGGGATAATATGGTCACTCTAGTAATACAAAGCTGAGCTTTGGCGGCTAGCTAAGCTGAAAAGTAATATGCAATAAAAAGGGTGGAGCTGGTGGCTAAATATTAAATAAAATGTAGCTGAGGCAGGCAGCAAATGAGAGTAACTACAAACTAACAGAGGTCAAACTGGTAGGCAGAATTGAATAACAAAATAAATTGCGATGATGCAGCCACCATTTGGGACAGGGACGGATCTAGACTTTTCTTTTAGGGGGGGCGGTTTACTGTTTAATCTTGACCCCTCCCCTCTCCAGTCCAAACTCCTCCCATCCTCCTCTCTCAATTCTGACTGAACTTTTGCGTGAGACTGAGATAGAGCTTTGTGATTGTTCTAAGTACATGTGACTGTGCTGAGGGGTAACTGTATTTATTAGCCCTAGTACCCACACACCAGCAAGTGAGGGCCAAATACTCTGTAACCCTTGCTCTCCTGGCTCCTCTGTGCTGCTGTGGTATGGGCTGCAGCACATCGTTCTGCCTCAGGCTCTCCCCAGAAAGCTCTCTACTGCTCAAAAGTGGGCATGGCTATGACTGTGTTAGGGGGGGCGGTCGCCCCCTTCGCCCCCCCCTAAATCCGGCCCTGATTTGGGACAATATCATTAACCAGTAATATGTGTGCATGAGCATACCCATTCATTTAAAAATTTGTTTTATACAGTATGACATACTGTACGGCAGAAATAGCCATTACCAGCAATGAGAGTGTACTGCTGCTGTCAGCATGAAAAACCCCCACCTGAGCCCAATCCAAGTTATTCATTGAGTTCAACCCTTGCTGCACTAATCAAATAATGTTAGCACCTGTAACTGTTTTGTTCATATGCTTGTAATTCCAATGATTAGGACACAGAGGCATGTGAGTTCACTTCTACGCTATCTTATTACATTACCAACTCTAGACACACTGCACACCGGACCACCCACTTCCCAGCAGTCCCTCTGGTCCTAGGGACCATCACTGAAGAGTCAGGCTTACACATTTTAGTAAGGGAGTGTCTACAAGCATTAAGCATTCTAATGCAATAACATCCTCTTTTCTTTAAAGATAAACCCTGTATCCTTCAGTGCAACATTTCAACGTGATATTAAGAACATTAACATGTTTCAATGAGTCTCTCAGGTCTGCTTATTTCCCTTTTGGGTCTTTTATACACAGTATGTGTTTCGTCAACCATGTTGGACCTTCTAGAATCGTGGTTTGTTCACCATTATCCGGTTCATTATACATGTCAGATAAAGGGTATTAGTCAGTCATGTTGTCTTCATTATGGTTAGGTTGAGATCTTAAATCCACCTGATTTCCTCTTACTTCTGTTCCAAGCTCTGTACGTGCCCCATAGCAACATATTGAAGGGGCTCCTGTCTAAATGCTTCTTCAGAGATACCTCTTTGAAGCAATTATTAATTTTATTCCCTGTAATAGTTCCCTATGTAGTTAATTTTCTGAGCCATAGTTAATATTATGCCCCTAGTCTATTTTCTGAACCATCATAGGGGGTGATTCAGACCTGACCGTAGATGTGCTAAATGTAGCACATTTACGATCAGCTTCCCAGACATGCGGAGGGATGCCCAGCACAGGGCTAGTCCACCCCGCATGTCAGGGCCGACCCCCCCACACAAGTACAAAAGCATCGCACAGCGGCGATGCTTTTGTACTGGAAGAGTAGCTCCCAGCCAGCGCAGCCGCCCCCCCCCCCCGTGACATTACGCATCCGCCGCGGCCTGCCCCCCCAACGGTCCCGCCCCCTCCCACCCAGCAACTGGCTCTGCCTGTCAATCAGGCAGAGGCGATCATAGTGCTAAGACAGCCGTCGGCTGTCTGGCATGCGGCTGCGCACAGTGGTGCCGGCGCATGCACAGTTCAGGCCTTATCGCTGCTGTGCAACAACGCAAAGCACCGATCGTGTCTGAATTAGCCCCATAGTTCCTTAGTTTACATGATGTCACATTGAAGGACTGCCAGTACACATTGTCACACAATACTCCCACTTCACCTTATGACAGTGGGGGTTATTCAGACTCAGTAGCAGTTTGTTAAAAATGCTAAATTGCTATTGATAAAATCACATACTAGGGGACAAGGCTACCCAGCATGGACAGTGCCACCCTGCAATGCAATCACAATTCAATTGCAATCACATCACAGAAATCGTGAAATAGAGGTAGACCTCTACAGACACCATGTTTCCCATGACAAGAAAAACGCGGGCAATGTCATCCGGCTAACCCAAAAATGGCCATGACACACCTGCATTTCCTGCACCACTCCCCACCAGTTCTGTGGCGCCGCCCCCGAATGCCCGCCACCTGTCAATGACATTGCAATCGCATCCTTCCGAGATGCAATCGCATGGGTAATGTCCACACGTGTGCAATGCATGCGCACACAGCCAATAATCGGCCAATTTGCAATTTAGCAAAATAGTGAATGAGTACGAATAGCCCCCAGTGTCAGTTCATTTTATGCAACATTACAGTGCTCCCTGTTTAACATTAGCATTCCCTCCAGTTAAAATTATAGCACGTTACAGTGGTATCCGGACAAAATGTCAACACTAATAAGGTTGACACCACTTAGGTCGACACCTGAAATAGGTTGACATGGACAAAAGGTCGACATGAACAAGGTCAACATGGAAAAATGTCGACATGAGTTTTTCACTTCTTTTGAAAAACTTTTTCATACTTTACAATCCACGTGGACTACAATTAGGAATGGTAACCTGTACCGAGCGCAGCGGTAGTGGAGCGAAGCACCTTGCCAGTAGCATGACGAGTGAAGTGAGCCATGCGAGGGGACATGGTGCACTAATTTGGGTTCCTGGTCACATTACGGAGAAAATGACACCAAAAAACATAAAAAACTCATGTCGACCCTTTCCATGTCGACCTTTTGTCCACGCCGACCTATTTCAGGTGTCGACCTAAGGTGTGTCGACCAGTTGGTGTCAACCTAAGTGGTGTCAACCTAATTGTTGTCGACCTTGAGTCCCAGACCCCATTACAGTGCCACAGTTCATATTATGCCACACTTTAGTGCCTCCATTTTATATTGTGCCTTATTACAGTTCCCCATTTCTTGTTACTGTATGTAACATTATAGTGCCCTCCACATTACAATGAGCAGATTAGATTATGACACATTACAGTGCTCTCCAGTTCATATTGTGCCACATTACAGTGGCCCTTCAGTTCAAATAATTTCATATTACATTGCCCACTTACCATTATAACATCAACTACACACTCCTCTACCTGAAAATGTAATATCTTACAATTCAGGCTCGGTAATGGACCAGACCCAAATGCTTAGCAGGTAAATCTGGAAAATTGGTATGCAACTTGGGTCAGGAATTTCTAAACCTCTAGGCCTCATAACAGTGATGCCCCTTACACCCACTATAGCTACGCCCAAGCCTGTAACACCTGTAGGTCATAAAGTTGTCAAGGTAGCAAATACAATCTGTAGAGTGCTAAGTAGTGATGAGCGGGTTCGGTTTCTCGGAAACCGAACCCCCCCGAACTTCACGCTTTTTACACGGGTCCGAGGCAGACTCGGATCTTCCCGCCTTGCTCGGCTAACCCGAGCGCGCCCGAACGTCATCATCCCGCTGTCGGATTCTCGCGAGGCTCGTATTCTATCGCGAGACTCGGATTCTATATAAGGAGCCGCGCGTCGCCGCCATTTTCACACGTGCATTGAGATTGATAGGGAGAGGACGTGGCTGGCGTCCTCTCCGTTTAGAGTAGACTAGAGAGTAGTAGAGAGTAGAGACACTTGATTTACTAATTTTGTACTACTTGCTGATAGTGTGACCAGTGACCACCAGTTTAATTAATCCGTTCTCTGCCTGAAAAAAAACGATACACAGTGTGACTCAGTCACATACCATATCTGTGCTCAGCCTCAGTGTGCCCTCAGTGTGCTGCATCATCTATGTAATACTGTATATCTGACTGTGCTGAGTGCTCACTGCTCACACAGCTTAATTGTGGGGGAGACTGGGGAGCAGTTATAGCAGGAGTACATATTTTAACAGTGCACACTTTTGCTGCCAGAGTGCCACTGCCAGTGCCAGTGTGACTGACCAGTGACCACTGACCACCAGTATATTGTGATTGTCTGCCTGAAAAAGTTAAACACTCGTCGTGTGGTGTTTTTATTCTATAAACGCATTCTGCTGACAGTGTCCAGCAGGTCCGTCATTATATAATATTTACCTGTCCGGCTGCAGTAGTGATATATATATATTTTATATCTCATTATCATCCAGTCTATATTAGCAGCAGACGCAGTACTGTAGTCCACGGCTGTAGCTACCTCTGTGTCGGCAGTCGCTAGTCCATCCATAATTGTATACCACCTACCTGTGGTGTTTTTTTTTTTTCCTATCTTCATGATACTACTAGTAGCTTACTTTAGGAGTCTGCAGTGCTGAGCTGACAGTGTCCAGCAGGTCCGTCATTATATAATATATACCTGTCCGGCTGCAGTAGTGATATATATATATATATTTTATATCATTATCATCCAGTCTATATTAGCAGCAGATACAGTACGGTAGTCCACGGCTGTAGCTACCTCTGTGTCGGCAGTCGCTCGTCCATCCATAATTGTATACCACCTACCTGTGGTGTTTTTTTTTTTTCTATCTTCTTGATACTAGTAGCTTACTTTAGGAGTCTGCAGTGCTGAGCTGACAGTGTCCAGCAGGTCCGTCATTATATAATATATACCTGTCCGGCTGCAGTAGTGATATATATATATTTTATATCTCATTATCATCCAGTCTATATTAGCAGCAGACGCAGTACGGTAGTCCACGGCTGTAGCTACCTCTGTGTCGGCAGTCGCTAGTCCATCCATAATTGTATACCACCTACCTGTGGTGTTTTTTTTTTACTATCTTCTTGATACTACTAGTAGCTTACTTTAGGAGTCTGCAGTGCTGAGCTGACAGTGTCCAGCAGGTCCGTCATTATATAATATATACCTGTCCGGCTGCAGTAGTGATATATATATATATTTTTTTTTTATATCATTATCATCCAGTCTATATTAGCAGCAGACGCAGTACGGTAGTCAACGGCTGTAGCTACCTCTGTGTCGGCAGTCGCTCGTCCATCCATAATTGTATACCACCTACCTGTGGTGTTTTTTTTTTCTATCTTCTTGATACTAGTAGCTTACTTTAGGAGTCTGCAGTGCTGAGCTGACAGTGTCCAGCAGGTCCGTCATTATATAATATATACCTGTCCGGCTGCAGTAGTGATATATATATATTTTATATCTCATTATCATCCAGTCTATATTAGCAGCAGACGCAGTACGGTAGTCCACGGCTGTAGCTACCTCTGTGTCGGCAGTCGCTCGTCAATCCATAAGTATACTAGTATCCATCCATCTCCATTGTTTACCTGAGGTGCCTTTTAGTTGTGCCTATTAAAATATGGAGAACAAAAATGTTGAGGTTCCAAAAATAGGGAAAGATCAAGATCGACTTCCACCTCGTGCTGAAGCTGCTGCCACTAGTCATGGCCGAGACGATGAAATGCCAGCAACGTCGTCTGCCAAGGCCGATGCCCAATGTCATAGTACAGAGCATGTAGAATCCAAAACACCAAATATCAGTAAAAAAAGGACTCAAAAATCTAAAATAAAATTGTCGGAGGAGAAGCGTAAACTTGCCAATATGCCATTTACCACACGGAGTGGCAAGGAACGGCTGAGGCCCTGGCCTATGTTCATGGCTAGTGGTTCAGCTTCACATGAGGATGGAAGCACTCAGCCTCTCGCTAGAAAAATGAAAAGACTCAAGCTGGCAAAAGCACAGCAAAGAACTGTGCGTTCTTCGAAATCACAAATCCACAAGGAGAGTCCAATTGTGTCGTTTGCGATGCCTGACCTTCCCAACACTGGACGTGAAGAGCATGCGCCTTCCACCATTTGCACGCCCCCTGCAAGTGCTGGAAGGAGCACCCGCAGTCCAGTTCCTGATAGTCAGATTGAAGATGTCAGTGTTGAAGTACACCAGGATGAGGAGGATATGGGTGTTGCTGGCGCTGGGGAGGAAATTGACCAGGAGGATTCTGATGGTGAGGTGGTTTGTTTAAGTCAGGCACCCGGGGAGACACCTGTTGTCCATGGGAGGAATAGGGCCATTGACATGCCTGGTGAAAATACCAAAAAAATCAGCTCTTCGGTGTGGAAGTATTTCAACAGAAATGCGGACAACATTTGTCAAGCCGTGTGTTGCCTTTGTCAAGCTGTAATAAGTAGGGGTAAGGACGTTAACCACCTCGGAACATCCTCCCTTATACGTCACCTGCAGCGCATTCATCATAAGTCAGTGACAAGTTCAAAAACTTTGGGCGACAGCGGAAGCAGTCCACTGACCAGTAAATCCCTTCCTCTTGTAACCAAGCTCACGCAAACCACCCCACCAACTCCCTCAGTGTCAATTTCCTCCTTCCCCAGGAATGCCAATAGTCCTGCAGGCCATGTCACTGGCAATTATGACGAGTCCTCTCCTGCCTGGGATTCCTCCGATGCATCCTTGTGTGTAACGCCTACTGCTGCTGGCGCTGTTGTTGTTGCTGCTGGGAGTCGATGGTCATCCCAGAGGGGAAGTCGTACTCGTAAGACCACTTTTACTACTTCCACCAAGCAATTGACTGTCCAACAGTCCTTTGCGAGGAAGATGAAATATCACAGCAGTCATCCTGCTGCAAAGCGGATAACTGAGGCCTTGGCATCCTGGGCGGTGAGAAACGTGGTTCCGGTATCCATCATTACTGCAGAGGCAACTAGAGACTTGTTGGAGGTACTGTGTCCCCGGTACCAAATACCATCTAGGTTCCATTTCTCTAGGCAGGCGATACCGAAAATGTACACAGACCTCAGAAAAAGACTCACCAGTGTCCTAAAAAATGCAGTTGTACCCAATGTCCACTTAACCACGGACATGTGGACAAGTGGAGCAGGGCAGACTCAGGACTATATGACTGTGACAGCCCACTGGGTAGATGTATGGACTCCCGCCGCAAGAACAGCAGCGGCGGCACCAGTAGCAGCATCTTGCAAACGCCAACTCTTTCCTAGGCAGGCTACGCTTTGTATCACCGCTTTCCAGAATACGCACACAGCTAAAAACCTCTTACGGCAACTGAGGAAGATCATCGCAGAATGGCTTACCCCAATTGGACTCTCCTGTGGATTTGTGGCATCGGACAACGCCAGCAATATTGTGTGTGCATTAAATCTGGGCAAATTCCAGCACGTCCCATGTTTTGCACATACCTTGAATTTGGTGGTGCAGAATTATTTAAAAAACGAGAGGGGCGTGCAAGAGATGCTGTCGGTGGCCAGAAGAATTGCGGGACACTTTCGGCGTACAGGCACCACGTACAGAAGACTGGAGCACCACCAAAAACGCCTGAACCTGCCCTGCCATCATCTGAAGCAAGAAGTGGTAACGAGGTGGAATTCAACCCTATATATGCTTCAGAGGTTGGAGGAGCAGCAAAAGGCCATTCAAGCCTATACAACTGAGCACGATATAGGAGGTGGAATGCACCTGTCTCAAGCGCAGTGGAGAATGATTTCAACGTTGTGCAAGGTTCTGCAACCTTTTGAACTTGCCACACGTGAAGTCAGTTCAGACACTGCCAGCCTGAGTCAGGTCATTCCCCTCATCAGGCTTTTGCAGAAGAAGCTGGAGACATTGAAGGAGGAGCTAACACAGAGCGATTCCGCTAGGCATGTGGGACTTGTGGATGGAGCCCTTAATTCGCTTAACAAGGATTCACGGGTGGTCAATCTGTTGAAATCAGAGCACTACATTTTGGCCACCGTGCTCGATCCTAGATTTAAAACCTACCTTGGATCTCTCTTTCCGGCAGACACAAGTCTGCTGGGGTTCAAAGAACTGCTGGTGACAAAATTGTCGAGTCAAGCGGAACGCGACCTGTCAACATCTCCTCCTTCACATTCTCCCGCAACTGGGGGTGCGAGGAAAAGGCTCAGAATTCCGAGCCCACCCGCTGGCGGTGATGCAGGGCAGTCTGGAGCGACTGCTGATGCTGACATCTGGTCCGGACTGAAGGACCTGACAACGATTACGGACATGTCGTCTACTGTCACTGCATATGATTCTCTCACCATTGAAAGAATGGTGGAGGATTATATGAGTGACCGCATCCAAGTAGGCACGTCAGACAGTCCGTACTTATACTGGCAGGAAAAAGAGGCAATTTGGAGGCCCTTGCACAAACTGGCTTTATTCTACCTAAGTTGCCCTCCCACAAGTGTGTACTCCGAAAGAGTGTTTAGTGCCGCCGCTCACCTTGTCAGCAATCGGCGTACGAGGTTACATCCAGAAAATGTGGAGAAGATGATGTTCATTAAAATGAATTATAATCAATTCCTCCGTGGAGACATTGACCAGCAGCAATTGCCTCCACAAAGTACACAGGGAGCTGAGATGGTGGATTCCAGTGGGGACGAATTGATAATCTGTGAGGAGGAGGATGCACACGGTGATATATCGGAGGATGATGATGAGGTGGACATCTTGCCTCTGTAGAGCCAGTTTGTGCAAGGAGAGATTAATTGCTTCTTTTTTGGTGGGGGTCCAAACCAACCCGTCATTTCAGTCACAGTCGTGTGGCAGACCCTGTCACTGAAATGATGGGTTGGTTAAAGTGTGCATGTCCTGTTTATACAACATAAGGGTGGGTGGGAGGGCCCAAGGACAATTCCATCTTACACCTCTTTTTTCTTTCATTTTTCTTTGCGTCATGTGCTGTTTGGGGGGTGTTTTTTGGAAGGGCCATCCTGCGTGACACTGCAGTGCCACTCCTAGATGGGCCAGGTGTTTGTGTCGGCCACTAGGGTCGCTTAGCTTACTCACACAGCTACCTCATTGCGCCTCTTTTTTTCTTTGCATCATGTGCTGTTTGGGGAGTGTTTTTTGGAAGGGCCATCCTGCGTGACACTGCAGTGCCACTCCTAGATGGGCCAGGTGTTTGTGTCGGCCACTAGGATGGCTTAGCTTACTCACACAGCTACCTCATTGCGCCTCTTTTTTTCTTTGCGTCATGTGCTGTTTGGGGAGTGTTTTTTGGAACGGCCATCCTGCGTGACACTGCAGTGCCACTCCTAGATGGGCCAGGTGTTTGTGTCGGCCACTTGGGTCGCTTAGCTTAGCCATCCAGCGACCTCGGTGCAAATTTTAGGACTAAAAATAATATTGTGAGGTGTGAGGTGTTCAGAATAGACTGAAAACGAGTGGAAATTATGGTTATTGAGGTTAATAATACTTTGGGATCAAAATGACCCCCAAATTCTATGATTTAAGCTGTTTTTTAGGGTTTTTTGAAAAAAACACCCGAATCCAAAACACACCCGAATCCGACAAAAAAAATTCGGTGAGGTTTTGCCAAAATGCGTTCGAACCCAAAACACGGCCGCGGAACCGAACCCAAAACCAAAACACAAAACCCGAAAAATTTCCGGTGCTCATCTCTAGTGCTAAGATGCATTGAATTAAGTGATTGTTTTTGTACTGGAATCTGACACTACACCTGACAATAATCAAGCAAAAATTCAGATAATTTTAATTATTATTATTATTATTATTATTATTATTATATTGTTCATATCGTATAATATAATTTTATTATTATTATTATTATTATTATTATTATAATTATCATTATTACTAGCTGAATACCCGTGCTTCGTATGGAATTTCAAGTATAATGGCAATCTTTGTCAGGTCGCACCTCCGGGCGGGCCTTTGCCGGATTGATGCTGTCAAAATGCTGGCGCTGATGAGAATAATCTGCCTAATTCTCTGCCATGTCTTGCCTTGATGCTGCCCTGCTCAGTACTGTAAATTCTGGGACGACAGGCCATGCTCTGCCCAATGTGTGTTAAATATATAAGGTTTGCAGGGACAGGCTGAGTCTATTCCAAAAGGCCCTATGTCTCCTTGCTTAGCTTCTCACTCTCCTTAGGGCTCCTCCTTTGAGGTAAAAAGGTAAAGATTTTTGTACACATTTAAAGTCACTGGGAGAGCTGCCAGTAGCATTTACATGGCAGATAAGCAGTTGCTGACTATAACATTTTCCTTTAATGCATTTAAAAGTCAAAATATCTATCTCTCCTCTCCTCCTATTACTCTCTGAGAGCTTCAGCAATGTTTAGTTCAAGTGGCAAGCTAACCTCTGATAATTAAGATACTATCCACTCCTGACTGGAAATAGGTTGGTTAAGTACTTAAAAGGCAAATACCACTGACTCATCACAAAATCTCCTGAACCATAAGGCTGGACATTCTTGCCAGTTGCAGTTGCAGAGCAGTCCATTATTCAAATAGGGGAGCCACACCCATCACCAATTGACAGTAATGGACTGCTGTGCAACTGCCACTGGCAAGGAAGTCCAGAAACAGAGCATTGTGTCCTCCCCCCTCTGTGACTTGGTATCACCGGCACCATGCATTTTTTATAGCCCCAGCTGGGTGGGCTGTCTTAACTCTTCTCTGTGAGGGGGGAAATTCTCAATAAGCATCTCACCCCTTTTAATCCTTTTTTTTGTGTGGCATTTTCAAAAATCTCTTCATAGTGGCTGTCTACATCAAAAAAGCAAGCTACTGTCCAAATATCAAATTTATAGTACTTAAGTTTCATGAGATTTTGTGAGGAGTCAGTAGTATATGTTTTTTATATATATATATAGATTACAGGATAAGTATCCCATATCCAAAAATTCCGAAATACGAAATTTTTTGAGTGAGATAGTGAAACCTTTATTTTCTGATGGCTCAATGTACACAAATGTACACTAAGGTGTATATGAAACATAAATGAATTGTGTGAATGTACACACACTTCGTTTAATGCAAAAAGTTATTATAAATATTGGCTAAAATTACCTTCAGGCTGTGTGTATTAGGTGTATATTAAACATAAATACATTCTGTGCTTAGACTTAGGTCCCATCGCCATGATATCTCATTATGGTATGCAATTATTCCAAAACTTGGAAAAATCCAATATCCAAAATACTTCTGGTCCCAAGCATTTTGGACAAGGGAAACTCAACCTGTATTACAATTTTTTTATATGTTGTTGCAATGATACCACAAAGTACATAAAACAATGAGAAAAACAAGAAAATTGTGACTTACAGTACAACACAAAGCAGGGCAAGTACATGGTTTATAAGCATTGCTACATCAATGGTAACAATGCTCAAATAAACAAAAGGATGGCAGAAACCAAGGGTTGTGTGCTGTAATAAGGAGTATGAAGTAGATGATAGTATAAGTAAGGGAAGAAGAAGATCATGAAAAAAGAGGACTCCTCTTATGAGAGCTTACATTCTAAATAGAAGGGGAGGGGCAGACAGGCATTGGTGACACAGATGGGGTATACATTGAACATAGGGCAGTGGGTTAGGATATGAGCTGTATGGCTTTGTTGAAGAAGTGAAAAGTCTGCTAGGGAGAGGGAGAGAATTGTAGAGGTAGGAAGCAGAGATGTTAAGAAGAATGAGCAGGGAGTAATTGCCCTTGGTCTTGGCAGCAAGGATGTCATTGCTAACTTTCGTGAGGGCAGTTTCAGTGGAGTGGAGAAGACAGAAATTTGGTAAGGCAGTTGTAGACAATATGCTTAAGGAGTTTGGAGGCAAAAGGGTAGAGAGAGATGGGTCAGTAGTTGGAAAGAGTGTTCTGATCAATTGTGGGTTTATTAATAATGGGGAAGACAAGGTCATGCTTGATGAGAAGGAGAGATTGAAGAGGTGGGTAATATGGAACAAACAAAAGGAGAGAAGTAGCAGAGGAGGCGGGACAGGATAGGGTCAAGTTGGAAGGTGGAAGAGGTGAGTAACCAATGAGGGCCATGACTTCATTTCCAGATACATTGGACAAAGACGTCAGAGTTCGTAATATGGATAAGGAGGTGTAGACTGAGAAGGGAGGGTTGGGGTCCCGAGGATCTGGTGGGATGTCATGTTCTGAACTTGTAACATATGGAGTCAATTTCAGATGTGAAGTCAAGGGCAGAGAGTGAGGAGGCAATACAATGAAGTGTGTGTGTGTGTGTGTGTGTGGGGGGGGGGGGGGGGGGCATCAGAGCAGGGAGTTGAAAGTGGGAAGGAGATGCCAGGGTTTTGAGGACTGGGAGATGAGGTTCTTGAAATATGACTGTTTAAAATTGGAGAGATCAGCACTGTAAATTGATACATTTACAATGCCCTGTAACACGATTTCCCCCACTGTTTGGTAGTTCATGAATACATTTGTACTGTAGGTATCTGGTGCACTTGGAATGCCAGTGTTCAAGTGTGGATCTGCAAGAGTGATTAGTGATCACCAGAGCAATGAAGTAAAAAAGAAGTAGTAATGGAGGCATTGTATAGAGAAGTAGCGTGCTTAAGGCAGGAGAGAGAGATAGACAATATAAGAGAGAAGGAAGAGGATTACAAGTAGAGATGAGTGGGTTCGGTTCTCTGAGAACCGAACCCTACCGGACTTTACCATTCGAGTCCGGTTCCGAGTGAGGCTTGGGTTTTCCTGCCTGACTCGGAAACAAGACCGAGGCAAAACGTCATCATCCCGCTGTCGGATTCTCGCGGGATTTGGATTCCATATAAGGAGCCGCGCGTCACGGCCATTTTCTCTCCAGTCTTGCACAGTGTAGTGAGAGGACGTATCTCCATCATCAGTGTCTGTGTGGGGGCGGGAAAGTGGGGTGGCGATTCTAGTTCTGTCTTTTGCTGCTCAGTCTAGTGTAGTCAGTGTCTTATGCTGCATCAGTCCAGCTAGTCACAGTGTTGGTGTCCTCTCCTGCCAGTGCAGCTGTATAAAGTGGTGCTGTGCTGTCCAGTCCAGTGTAGTCAGTGTATTGTGCTGCATCAGTCCAGCCAGTCACAGTGTTGGTGTTCTCTGCTGCCATATATCCAGTGTAGCTGTATAAAGTGTTGTTGTGTTCAGGGCTTAAAGTGGTCCTGGAGAGGTGGGGGAACTCACCTCGCCTGCAATGCCGCAGAAAGGGGTGTGGCCTCACAAGGAAGGGGCGTGGCCACACAAAAGTACCACCAATTCAAAATAATGCTTCACAGTAGGACAATCTTATTCACATTTCCCGCCCCACATACTAGTGCCCTTTACACACACAATGCCCACAATAGCAGAGTCCCCCTTTTACACAGTACGGCAGACAGAGCCCCCTTTTACACAGTACGGCAAGTAGAGCCCCCTCCAAGGGCAAACGCAGGATTTTATGAGGGAGTTTTCCAGATAGATATACGTATATATATAGGCACTCAGAGTTTTGAAAAAGTGCAAAAACAGACAAAAAGAGAGAGAAAGAGAGAGAAAGAGAGAGAGAGAGAGAGAGAGAGAGAGAGAGAGAGAGAGAGAGAATTAAAATATCACCAGCAGCAGCAGAAAGACTGGGCACCCAGAGCTGTGATATGTAGCAGCAGTTACCTGGAGGTCTTCATGTGGAGGGCGAGTTGTCTCTCCTGCCAGACGCCATGGGGTGTGCCACGGTTAGGGCCTCGGACTGTAATGCACAATCACTTGCAGACAGCGCTCCGGTGGAGGTGGGGAGAGCATTATAGGCCGCGGGTCACTAAGCCTAGGGGTGGGGTGGACTTTAAGTTGCTGCGCTGGCAGGGAGATGTGGAGAGGGCACGGACATTACTTCCCGCCGCGCAGCCTCACAGTAAACTCCGGCTGCGGGGGGGATCGGGCATTACAGGCCGCGGCTCACACTCCGGATGCTGCGGCAGCGGCGGAGGGGGGGGGGGAGAGGGCACTTTGAATCTGGCGCCGACTGTGCGCCATTCACGGCTCCTGGACCGCCAGCTAATGAGAAGCTGCCACTTGGCAGCTTCTCATCGGCTGGCGGTCTGCGAGCCGTGATTGGCTCACGGCAGATTTTAAAAAAACCTTCCCTTCTTCTGATTGGTGCTGCAGCCGGTCCGCGAGCCGTGATTGGCTGGCGGCCGCTGCGACCTTTACAATGGAACAGGGACATGATGCTGTGGCCGGGCGGAGGCGGAACTGGTTCTGCCTGCAATTAGAGGTGACGGAATGCAGTTCCGCCCCGTTCCGGCCCACTTTAACCACTGGTTGTGTTGTGCTGCATCAGACCAGTGGTAGTGTCCTGTCTCATCAGTCATTCCAGTGACGATATACGCTGCTGCTATATGTCCACTGCTGCCGTATAATAATTAGAACAACAACCACAAGTCCCTTACAGTGTTGTTGTGTTGTGCTACATCAGACCAGTGGTAGTGTCCTGTCTCATCAGTCATTCCAGTGACGATATACGCTGCTGCTATATGTCCACTGCTGCCGTATAATAATTAGAACAACAACCACAAGTCCCTTACAGTGTTGTTGTGTTGTGCTACATCAGACCAGTGGTAGTGTCCTGTCTCATCAGTCATTCAAGTGACGATATATGCTTCTCTATATGTCCGCTGTTGCCATATAATAATTATAACAACAACCACCACAAGTCACTTACAGTGTTGCTGTGTTTGTGCTGCATCAGACCAGTGGTAGTGTCCTGTCTCATCAGTAATTCCAGTGACGATATACGCTGCTGCTATATGTCCACTGCTACAGTATAATAATTATAACAACAACAACCACAAGTCCCTTACAGTGTTGCTGTGTTTGTGCTGCATCAGACCAGTGGTAGTGTCCTGTCTCATCAGTCATTCCAGTGATGAGGCAGTCACAGTGGTATACGCTGCTGCTATATATCCATTGCTGCCGTATAATAATAATAATAATAACAACAACCACAAGTCCCTTACAGTGTTGTTGTGTTGTGCTGCATCAGGCCAGTGGTAGTGTGCTGTCTTATCAGTCATTCCAGTGATGATATATGCTGCTAATATATGTCCACTGCTGCCGTATAATAATTATAACAGCCACAAGTCCCTTACAGTGTTGTGTTGTGCTGCATCAGACCAGTAATAGTGTCCTGTATCATCCGTCATTCCAGTGACGATATATGCTGCTGCTATATGTCCACTGCTGCTGTATAATAATTATAACAACAACAACAACAACCACAAGTCCCTTACAGTGTTGTTGTGTTGTGCTGCATCAGACCAGTGGTAGTGTCCTGTCCATCAGTCATTACAGTAATTCCTGTGCCGCATATTGGCCCTCATTCCGAGTTGTTCGCTCGCTAGCTGCTTTTAGCAGCAGTGCAAATGCTAAGCCGCCGCCGTCTAGGCGTGTATCTTAGCTTAGCAGAAGTGCGAACGAAAGATTAGCAGAACTGCCCAGGAAAAATTTCATGCCGTTTCTGAGTAGCTCCAGACCTACTCCTATCTTGCGATGACTGCAGTCTCTTTAGTTCCTGGTTTGATGCCACTCCCCCGTTTCTCCAGCCACTCCTGCGTTTTTGCCTGGCACGCCTGCGTTTTTTAGCACACTCCCTGAAAACGCTGAGTTGCCGCCCAAAAAACTCCACTTCCTGTCAATCATACTACGAACACTTGAGCGACTGAAAACCGTTGCTCGAGCTTGGGTAAAACTACAAAGTTTTGTGTGAAAGTACTTAGCGCATGCGCAATGCGTACCATGCGCATGCGCAGATTTGCCGCTTTTTCACTTGATCGCTGCGCTACGAAAAATGGCAGCGAGCAATCAACTCGGAATGAGGGCCATTGTCTCATATAACTCCCTAAAAATAATGGAGAACAAAAATTTTGAGGATAAAATAGGGAAAGATCAAGAAGAACCACTTCCTCCTAGTGCTGAAGCTTCAGCCACTAGCCATGACATAGACGATGAAATGCCATCAACGTCATCTGCCAAGGCCGATGCCCAATGTGATAGTAGAGGGCATGTAAAATCCAAAAAGCCAAAGTTCAGTAAAAAGAACCAAAAAAAAATAATTTAAATTGTCTGAGGAGAAACGTAAACTTGCCAATATGCCATTTACGACACGGAGTGGCAAGGAACGGCTGAGTCCCTGGCCTATGTTCATGGCTAGTGGTTCAGCTTCACATGACGATGGAAGCCCTCATCCTCCAGCTAGAAATTTTTTAAGAATTAAGCTTGAAAGAGCACAGAAAAGAACTCTGCGTTCTGAGATGGTATCACAAAAATACCCAAGGAGAGTCCAAGTGTGTCGGCAGTTGCGATGCCTGACCTTCCCAACACTGGACGGGAAGAGGTGGCTCCTTCAACCATTTGCACGCCCCCTGCAAGCGCTGTAAGGAGCACCCACAGTCCAGTTCCTGATATTCAAATTGAAGATGTCACTGTTGAAGTACACCAGGATGAGGATATGATTGTTCCTGATGCTGAGGAGGAAGTTGACAATGAGGATTCTGATGGTGATGTGGTTTGTGTAAGTCAGGCACCGGGGGAGACACCTGTTGTCCTTGGGATGAAGAAGCCCATTGTGATGCCTGGGCAAACTACCAAAAAAGCCACCTCTTCTGTGTGGAATTATTTATTCAGAAATCCGGACAACAGGTGTCAAGCCATCTGTAGCTTCTGTCAATCTGTAATAAGTAGGAGTAAGGATGTTAACCACCTAGGAACATCCTTCCTTATACATCACCTGCTGCGCACTCATCAGAAGTCACTGTCAAGTTCAGAAACTTTGGGTAATAGCGTAAGCACTCCACTGACACCTAAATCCCTTCTTCCTCCTGTACCTAAGCTCCTGCAAGCCACACCACCAACTCACTCAACGTCAACTTCCTCCTCAGTCAGGAATGTCCGTAGTCCTGCAGGCCATGTCACTGTCAAGACTGAGGAGTCCTCTCCTAACCGGGATTCCTCCGTAGGATCCTTGAGTGGTACACCTGCTGTTGCTGCTGTTGTTGCTGCTGGGAGTCGATTTTGATCCCAGAGGGGAAGTCGGAAGACCACCTGTACTACTTCCAGTAAGCAACTGACTGTCCAACAGTCCTTAAGAGGAAGATGAAATATGACAGCAGTCATCCTTTTGCAAAGAGGATAACTGAGGCCTTGACAGCTATGTTGGTGTAAGACATGCATCCAGTATCCACCATTAGTTCTGTGGGACTTAGAGAATTGTTTGAGGTACTGTGTCCCCGGTATCAAATCCCATCTAGGTTCCACTTCACTAGGCAGGCGATACCGAAAATGTACACAGATGTCAAAATAAGAGTCACCAGTGTCCTAAAAAAATGTGGTTGTATCCAGTGTCCACTTGACCACAGACATGTGGACAAGTGGAACAGGGCAGACTAAGGACTATATGACTGTAACAGCCCACTGGGTAGATGTATGGCCTCCACCAGCAACAACAGCAGCGGCACCAGTAGCAGCATCTCGCAAACGCCAACTCGTTCCTAGGCAGGCTACGCTATGTATCACCACTTTCCTTAAGAGGCACACAGCTGACAACCTCTTACGGAAACTGAGGAACATCATCGTAGAATGGCTTAGCCCAATTGGACTCTCCTGGGGATTTGTGATATCGGACAACGCCACCAATATTGTGCGTGCATTACATGTGGGCAAATTCCAGCATGTTTTGCACATACAATTAATTTGGTGGTGGAGAATTTTTTTTAAAATGACAGGGGTGTGCAGGAGATGCTGTCGGTGGCCCAAAAAATTGTGTGCCACTTTCGGCATTCTGCCACTGCATGCTGAAGGCTGGAGCGCCAGCAAACACTCCTGAACATGCCCTGCCTTCAACTGAAGCAAGAGGTGGTAACGAGGTGGAATTCAACACTCTATATGCTTCAGAGGATAGAGGAGCAGCAAAAGGACATTCAAGTCTATACGTCCACCTACGATATAGGCAAAGTAGGGGTGATGCACCTGACTCAAGCGCAATGGAGAATGATTTCCATCTTGTGCAAAGTTTTCCAACCCTTCAAACTTGCCACACGTGAAGTCAGTTCAGACACTGCCAGCTTGAGTCAGGTCATTCCCCTCATCAGGCTTTAGCAGAAGCAGCTGTAGAAACTGAAGGAGGAGCTAAGACGGAGTGATTCCGCAAAGTATGTGGGACTTGTGGATGGAGTCCTTCATTCGCTTTGCCAGGATTCAAGGGTGGTCAATCTGTTGAAATCAGAGCACTACATTTTTGCCACTGTGCTCGATCCTCGGTTTAAAGCCTACATTGTATCTCTCTTTCCAACAGACACAAGTGTGCAGAGGTGCAAAGACCTGCTGGTTAGTAAATTGGTAACTCAAGCGGAATGTGACTCGTCAACAGCTCGTCTTTCAATTTCTCCCACCACTGGGGCTGCAAGGAAAAGGATAAGATTTCCTAGCCCACCCGCTGGCGGTAATGCAGGACAGTCAGGAGCGAAAGCTGACATCTGGTCCGGACTGAAGGCCCTGCCATAGATTACTGACATGTCTACTGTCACTGCATATGGGTGGTCATTCCGAGTTGATCGCTCGCTTGCAGCTTTTAGCAGCCATACAAACGCTATGCTGCTGCCCACTGAGAGTGTATTTTAGCTTAGCAGAAGTGCGAATGTAAGGATCGCAGAGTGGATACAAAATAATTTTGTGCAGTTTCTGAGTATCTTCAGACCTACTCAGTGCTTGCGATCACTTCAGACTGTTCAGTTCCTGTTTTGACACCACAAACACGCCCTATGTTCACCCAGCCATGCCTGCGTTTTTCCTGGCACGCCTGCGTTTTTCCGAACACTCCCTGAAACCGGTCAGTTGACACCCAGAAATGCCCACTTCATGTCAATCACTCTGCGGCCACCAGTGCAACTGAAAAGCTTCGCTAGACCCTGTGTGAAATTACATAGTACATTGTAATAGTATGTCGCGTGTGCACATTGTGCCGCATGCGCAAAAGTGCCGTTTTTTTGCCTCATCGCTGCACAGCGAATGAATGCAGCTAGCGATCAACCCGGAATGACCACCATGATTCTGTCACCATTGAAAGAATGGTGGAGGATTATATGAGTGACAGCATCCAGGTAGGCATGTCAGACAGTCCGTATGTATACTGGCAGGAAAAAGAGGCAATTTGGAGGCCCTTGCACAAACTGGCTTTATTTTACCTAAGTTGCCCGCACTCCAGTGTGTACTCCGAAAGAGTGTTTAGTGCAGCCAGTAACCTTATCAGCGATCGGCATAGGAGGTTACTTCCACTAAATGTGGAGAAGATGATGTTCATCAAAATGAATTATAAATTCCTCCAGGAAGCCCTTTACCAGCAATTGCCTCCAGAAAGTACATAGGAACCTGTGATGGTGGATTCCAGTGGGGATTAATTAATACTTTGTGAGGAGGATGTACACAGTGAAAGGGGTGAGGGTTCGGAGGATGAGGTGGACATTTTGCCTCTGTAGAGCCAGTTTGTGCAAAGAGAGATTGATTGCTTCTTTTTTGGTGGGGGCCCAAACAAACCAGTAATTTCAGCCACAGTTTTGTGGCAGACCCTGTCGCTGAAATGATTGGTTTGTTAAAGTGTGCATGTCCTGTTTATACAACATAAGGGTGGGTGGGAGGGCCCAAGGACAATTCCATCTTGCACCTCTTTTTCTTCTTTGCATCATGTGCTGTTTGGGGACTAGTTTTTATTTGTGCCATCCTGTCTGTAACTGCAGTGCCACTCCTAGATGGGCCAGGTGTTTGTGCCGCACAATTGTGTCGCTTAGCTTGGCCATCCAGCTACCTCATTGCACCTCTTTTTCTTCTTTGCATCATGTGCTGTTTGGGGCCTATTTTTTAAATCTGCCATCCTGTCTGCCACTGCAGTGCCACTCCTAGATGGGCCAGGTGCTTGTGCAGCACACTTGTGTCGTTTAGCTTGGCCATCCAGCTACCTAATTGCACCTCTTTTTCTTCTATACATCACGTGCTGTTAGGGGACTAGTTTTTGAATAGTGCCTTCTTGTCTGCAACTGCAGTGCCACTCCTAGATGGGCCAGGTGTTTGTGCCGCACACTTGTGTCGCTTTGCTTAGTCATACAGCCACCTTGGTGCAACTTTTAGGCCTAAAAACAATGGCCCTCATTCCGAGTTGTTCGCTCGGTAAAAATCTTCGCATCGCAGCGATTTTCCGCTTAATGCGCATGCGCAATGTTCGCACTGCGACTGCGCCAAGTAAATTTGCTATGCAGTTAGGAATTTTACTCACGGCTTTTTCATCGTTCTGGCGATCGTAATGTGATTGACAGGAAATGGGTGTTACTGAGCGGAAACAGGCCGTTTTATGGGCGTGTGGGAAAAAACGCTACCGTTTCCGGAAAAAATGCAGGAGTGGCCGGAGAAACGGAGGAGTGTCTGGGCGAACGCTGGGTGTGTTTGTGACGTCAAACCAGGAACGACAAGCACTGAACTGATCGCAGATGCCGAGTAAGTCTGAAGCTACTCAGAAACTGCTACGAGGTGTGTAATCGCAGTATTGCGAATACATCGTTCGCAATTTTAAGATGCTAAGATTCACTCCCAGTAGGCTTAGCGTGAGCAAATCTGCTAAAATCCGCTTGCGAGCGAACAACTCGGAATGACCCCCAATATTGTGAGGTGTTCAGAATAGACTGGAAATAAGTGGAAATGAATGTTTTTGAAGTTACTATTACTGTAGGAGCAAAATTACCCCCAAATTCTATGATTTTAGCTGTTTTTATGTTTTTTTCAACAATTATCCAGATCCAAAACCAAAACAAAAACACGAAAGGGTGGTTTTGGCAAAACCAAGCCAAAACCAAAACATGAAAGTGGAATTAGAACCAAAACCAAAACACAAAACACGAAAAGTGCCCGCCGCACATCTCTAATTTACAGATAATGGGGGTCATTCCGAGTTGTTCGCTCATTGACGATTTTCGCAACGGAGCGATTAAGTCAAAAATGTGCATGCGCATGGTACACAGCGCGTATGCGCTAAGTATTTTAGCACAAAACTTAGTAGATTTACTCATGTCCGAACGAAGAATTTTCATCGTTGAAGTGATCGGAGTGTGATTGACAGGAAGTGGGTGTTTCTGGGCGGAAACTGACCATTTTCTGGGAGTGTACGGAAAAACGCAGGCGTGCCAGGATAAAACGCAGGAGTGTCTGGCCGAACGCAGGGCGTGTTTGTGACGTCAAACCAGGAAAGAAATGGGCTGAGCTGATCGCAGTGTAGAAGTAAGTCTCGAGCTACTCAGAAACTGCTAAGAATATTCTATTCGCAATTCTGCTAATCTTTCGTTCGCAATTCTGCTAATTGAAGATTCACTCCCAGAGGGCGGCGGCCTAGTGTGTGCAATGCTGCTAAAAGCAGCTAGCGAGCGAACAACTCGGAATGAGGGCCAATGTACATTATGCACTCAGAATTTATTGAAACTTTTTCAGCATAGCAGGGCTGCACAAGCATTCACAGCCCTGCTATGCTAAAATACACTCCCTCAGTGGCAGGGGTTGTTCATGGTGGAGTTCTGCGAATACTGAGCAGCGGGCGCTCAGGCAGGTGTGGATGTGGGTTGGCAAGGAAAGCTGTGTATGCAGGCGGGAACTGGGAGATGGTTATGCAGGCAGGTGGGCTGGCTGGGTGGTGAGACACGGCAGTCGTGACCTATGAGATCACACCGATTTCAAGGCATGGGTCACGGCCGGATCACGACTGATCCTCTAAGAAGAGCCACTCTGAAGGTGCAGGAAGCTGCTCTGGCTCCGCAGCACACATTGCAACTGGTCGCGGCACACTAGTGTGCCACGGCACACTGGATGAAAAAGCCTGAACTAATGTGTACCCGGCTTAAGCATTAAAATACATTCATGCTTTTAAACAGGTTAGTGTCTGCAGATAATAGTTTTGCCAATTAATCTACAATAATATGTCAGAAGGCAATTTTGTTCAATAAAAGATATCTGTATTTAAAGCGATATGGAAATTGTGATTACCTATGCATATATATTTTTTAATATCATCAGCATACAGTAAACACATTGGCCTGATTCTGAATTGGATGTAGAGTGGCTGTATTTTCGTGAAGTCACAGAAGCTGCAACTTAATGCTATGCTAAAATACACTCCCCCATAGGCAGAGATTAGTTGATCGCACCAGCAGCAAAATGTTGCTTGGTGCGATCAACTCGGATTGACCCCCTAATTCAGACCTGATCATAGCAGCAAATTTGTTAGCAGATGGGAAAAACCATCTGCACTGTTGAGGGGGGGAGATATAATGTGCAGAGAGGGTTAGATTTGGGTGGGGTGTGTTAAAACTGAAATCTAAATTGCCGTGTAAAAATAAAGCAGCCAGTATTTACCCTGCACAGAAACAATATAACCCACCCAAATCTAACTCTCTCTCTGCACATGTTATATCTGCTCCCCCCCCCCCCCTTCCTGCAGTTCACATGGTTTTGCCTATCTGCTAACAAATGTGCTGCTACGATCAGGTCTTAGGGGGTCATTCCGAGTTGATCGTTCGCTAGCAACTTTTTGCAGTGCTGCCATCAGGTTAAAACTCATCAAAACTGCACATGCGTATGCACCGCAATGCACAGGCATGTCGTACGGGTACAAAGAGGATCGGTGCTGGGCGATGGATTTAACAAATTATCTATTCGCACAGCAGATCGCAAGGTGATTGACAGAAAGAGGGTTTTTATGGGTGTCAACTGACCGTTTTCTGGGAGTGTTTGGCAAAACCAGGCATGTCCAAGGGTTTGCAGGGCAAGTGTCTTACGTCAATTCCGGGACCCAAAAGACTGAAGTGATCACAGCGGCTGAGTAAGTCCAGAGCTACTCAGAAACTGCACAAACGATTTGTTTTTGTAATGCTTGGCTGCAAAGGCGTTTGCACACTTGCAAAGCGAAAATACACTCCCCCATATGTGGCGACTATCTGATTGCAGCGGTGCAAAAAGTTGCTAGCGAGCTATCAACTCGGAATGACCCCCTTAGTGTATAAAGAGGGAGGTCTGTTGGAGAGCAAGTAGATAATGAATAGATTAATACAGCAATTCTACAGAAATTGACACCTGAGTTTGACTCCCTCGTTGTGGCATTTGAAGCAAACCCAGCGCAATTAACCACAGACACAGTAGAGCAAAGTTTCTACAGTTCCAAGAACACCTTCCCTTTTAGTCAAGTACTAAGAGTACTGCATTGCATACAAAGAGTTAAAAAAGTCAGAAAATTCAAGTTCAAGTGCTATAATTGTAACAAGATAGGTCACAAAGCAAAATACTTTAAAACATATGCAAAGAAAGAAATGCAATGGCAAATATAAATCAACCCTGTGTGTTACAGATAGCAACAGAAAAGATCCTTGATTATTTACTCAAAGACTAGGGGGCTTCATGGGAGACTTTTTTTTAAAGGTGTTTGCTATTTTAAATTATGGGTATATGTACCTTATATGGCCTCAATCTAGTTGGTCTTGAAAAAGATGGTATTTACGGCTTGATTTGTCTGCACATGCTCAGACCGCTTTTGTACAGTCACTATAGCACCAAGTGCAACCAGTGGAGGTCCCAATGAGCATGTGTGAACTGTGCCGGTTCAACTGATAGAGCACCAAGTGTTTCCAGCGTCAGACCCTGTGCATATGTGCAGACCACACCGGCCTCACTAAAGCCCCAATGGCAGTAGTTTTGGCCCCAGGCTGTATTTATTTCCTCAATTTAATCATACCATGACATCTTAAAACACCCTAGTCTTTGAGTAGATTGTCTATTTGTATGGTGTTAGGACACCCCATTTATTTAGTGGCTGCTAGAGCTAATTATACAACTACCTACTGAGCACTGTATGTATTATTGTTTGCACAAGAAATGATTCTTGGTACACCAGTTCAGGCGCCAAAATATATTTCAGCTACAATGAGGAATGGTTCACCACATTATCCAAATGTGACTGTATCAAAATCAAAAGGATTGTCAATCAACTGCTTACAGCTATTTTAGTTGAAACAATGAAAACCTGCATGAAAATTGGAACAAAAACAAATGTCACATAAATTCAAGACGTGTTTTATGTACCAGAGATGGGTACAAAACTTATAGTTCTCAGTGTAGTAGAATATAGAGTCCATAGAGTCACTTTGCTAAAGGAAAGTGATTGTGCAAAACAGGAAAAGAATAATAATAGCTATAGGCAACAACTGCCCTAATAGTGCCCTAGTTCATTTTCTGAACCAGAGTAATGCCCTATTTAATGTTATTCCCCATAGTAGTGCCCTATTTCATTTTATAAACTATAGTAGTGCCCTAGTTCACATTATAGGGCTGCCAGTACACATTTATGCCACACAGTACCATCAATTCACATTATGACAGTGTCTCCACCTCATATTCTGCCACATTACAGTGCCCAAGTTCATATTATGTAACATTATATTGTCCTCCATTTAATTTTATGCTATATTACAATGAACAGTTCCAGGGGTATACCTAGCTATATTGCAGTCCCCAAGGGAAAAGTTTATAAGGGCCCCTATGCATCACCCAATGTTGAAAAATGTATGTAACATATGAAACTTTGACAGGGAAAGAGAGCCCCATAGCAGCTGTAATCACTGCACCCATGCTAGCTATGCCCTTGTGTATTTGGTTGAATGGAAGTAAAGTCAGTGAGTGGATATGGATACTTTGTGATGTTCATAGATGACTTCACAAGAGACTTGTAGGGAATTGAACAAGTCACAAACTCAAGATGCTGAGATCCTATAATGGAGACTATCTAAACAGAAAGGTGAAATTATTCTTGAGAAAATATGGAAAAGCATCAATTGACCATTGCCTATACTCCTGATCAAAATGGTGTAAGTGAACGAGCAAACCGTACACTAGTGGAGAAAGCAAGTTGTATGGTGAAGAATGCAGACCTAGACAAACAGTTTTGGGCAGAAACCATGTCCACAGCAGTTAATGTAAAGAACCATTCTAATACAATTACTATAAGGGACATAACACCTACTGAAGGATAGTCAAAGAGAAAACCGAGTGTAAAACATCTCAAAACTTTTGGGAGTACTGCCTATGTACACATATAAAAGGAAATAATGCGAAAGATGAATTCAAAATCAGTGAAGTGCATCATTCTAGGCTGCTGCCATGAAGGTAAAGGCAACCAATTGTAGAATCCAAGCACCAAAAGGCTTGTCAAGTCTAGAGATGTCATTTTCAAAGAAATAACAGTAGTTACATAAAAGCTGGAAGTTGATATACAAAACAGATCAAGTACAGCAGGTGTCACTGGACAAGCTAGTAGCTGGAGATGTATCTGAACCAGAGGCTACCAGCGTGGAAGTTCAACCACAGAAAAGGTCTTCTGCAATAATGAATATTGGTTATCCACCAAAGAGATATGAGGAAGAATTCACAAATACACCGTAGCATTCAGTTAGCCTCTGGACATCCAGAAGCCAAAGTCAAAATCTGACTGATGTGAGTGGAAGTCCAAGATAGGCAAAAGGACTTTGCAAGATTTAACAGTCACAAATGTGAAATACATAATGAATTGTGACATTGACAGTAGTACTAAGTTCATGAGTAAAGAGGAACACTCTTGCTGGTATGTCTACCAAATAAAAACAGACTAAAGTCACATGATATGTTGATGTTTTATCATGTGTTTAACCATGTTTCTTTTTCAGATTGCCACAAAGAATCTTCAGTTTTGTTTTTTGTTTTTTGTAACAAGTAGAACAAGTAGAAGCTTTTAGCAAAGGTGGGTGTTGAAAGTATATTATACTACTGTGAAAACTCCATATTATTCCATCAGGGAGGCTTTAATCCCTGTACCAAGATGTACCACCGATTTAAGTACTGTGTATGTGCTTCACCATCTTCTCACTATGTTAAAGCCCAACAGTGGGGGATAGTAGTTTTCCACTTTGCTTCGGTGAGACCTGCTATAAACTGTGATGCAACTCTTTCAGTAATTTTGCACAGCTATCTGCTACCTGTATATACTCACTTACTGGTGAGCTGCATGACATCCTATTCCACTCAAGCTCTGCTTCATGACCAGACTGTATATGTGAGTACAGATGTACATTGTATGACATCAATAAACCACTCCACTGATTAAGTATCCTGGGCAATTCATAGTGTTAAGGAATTTGCTGTTGTGTATAGAAATTCTGCTGCATACTTAAGCCTGCACACACATATTTCCAACACCCTACCATAGCTACACGCCTATGACACTCAGATGACACTCCCACAAGACAGATATCTTGCTTGAGACTGCAACATTGCTGCCCAGTTTTCACCCTGAAATGAACATTTCATGCAAGAAGAGATCAGGCCAAGGATAGGTATCACAATGTGGATGCGGCGGCCACCGCACTTACCTCTCTGTTTTCAGGGAACATTTGGAGACTAGAGGAGACTCTTATTGTGCAAGGGAGGGCATTCCACAGAGTGAGTGCAACCCGGAATATGTCTTCTAATTTTGAGTGGAAGCAAGTTATGCATGTTGAGAAGAGACACACATCTTGTGCAAAGAAGCAAGATATTTTGAGATGGGCAAAGAGATATATGTTGGTGCAATTTGGTTAATAGCTTTGTGTGTAAGCACAATAATGGTATATTGAATATGTTAAAATACCGGTAACCAATGAAAGACTGACAGAGTTGATCAGCAGACGATGAACAGTTGGCGAGGAATATCAGCCTTTCAGCTTCATTTAAAAATAGATTGTAGTGGTAAGAGCCTTTTGGGAAGGCCAGTAAGGAGACTATTGCAATTATCAAATGTGGAGCTAATGATTGCATGAATTAGAGTTTTTGCCGTGTCTTGTGTAAGATATGGTCATATTTTGGATATGTGTTTAGTTGTATGTAACATGCTTTTGAGAATGATTGAATGTGGAGAACAAAGGATAGTTCAGAGTCGAGAATGAAACCTAGCCAGCGAGCTTGTGGGGTAAGGTTGATTGTTGAGTTATCAACAATGTTAGAGATATCAGATTCATAACGATTATTGGCTGGTGGAAATATAATTAATTCTGTTTTGGTAATATTATGTTTGAGGTAGAGAGATGGCATCCAAGAAAAAATGGCAGAAAGGCTTTCAGTGACATGGACCAATACAAATGGTCACAGATCTGGAGAGGATCGGTAGATTTGAGTATCATCCACATAGTGATGATACTGAAATCCAAAAAAGCAGGTTAGTTTGCCACGAGATGTGGTCAAGACTGAGAAAAACAGAGGACCTAAGATTGAGCCTTGCAGTACTCCAACTGATAGAGGTAGCGAAGAGGAGGTGGATTCAGAGAAACGAACACTGAAAGAGCGATTACATAAGTAAGATGAGAACCAAGATAGGGCTGTGTCCTGAAGACCTAGGGATTGTAGTGTTTGTATGAGAAAAGAGTGGTTAACAGTGTCAAAAGTAGCAGAGAGATAAAGGAAAATAAAGTGAGTGACAGCCTTTAGACTTAGCAGTGACTAGATCATTCACTACATTAGTCAGTGCTGCCTCTGTGTAGTGTTGGGTACAAAAGCCTGACTGTAAGTGGGTCCAATAAGTTGTGTGAGTTAAGAAAGTGTGTGACGCAAGTGTAGGAAAGTCTGTCACATAGATTGGAGGGGCATGGGAGCTGAGAAATGGGACTGTAATTTGAGTTAGGATCAGAATTTAGTATTTTTCAGAATGGGAGTGAGTCCAGTAATCACTGGTTGTTTGAACAGGGATAGAAAGATACAGTACCAGTAGATAAAGATTACAGATGTTAGTTAAAATTGGGATGAGCACAGGAGACAGAGCAATATTGATACGTGAGGGTATAGGATCAAATGGCGAGGTAATAGAATAGGCAGGTAAGAAGATTGTAGTTACTTCATCTTCATTTGTGGGATCAAATGAAGAGAAGGTGCCAGAGAGTTCTGGAAAGGAATTGAGCAGGTCACTGGCTGTGGAAGAGCATACCATTTCCTTTTAGGTCTTATTCTTGTCCTTGAAATAGGAAGTAAAATCTCAGAGAGATTTGGGAGCAAAGCAAATAAAGAAGAGCAACTGAGCACCTGGACAAACCATGTTGCAATGCAAGGGATGCAAATATATTTTTTTGTCTGTAGGGTAAATACTAGCAGTATTGAAACAACTTTATTTTTACACTGCAAATTTTTCATTTAAGAAATTATCATACAGTATCTGTTCATAAACTTTATAATCCCCTTTTTGCATGCAGCTGCCTCCAGTCCATTGAACCATTTGTGGACTGCAAGCTTCAGCTCATCATCATTTCCAAAATGTTTCCCACCCAGAAAATCTTTGAGATTAATGAAAAGGTGAAAATCGCTTGAAGCAAGGTCTGGACTACACGGTGAATGATCAAAAACCTCCCAGCCAAAACGGTGACAAGTGCTATTGTGAATCTTCATAATACACATTTGTTCTTCAATTATTGAGCAGTTCTCACCACTTTCTCTTATCACCATAAATATGCTTTTGAAATGTCTCATTTTCTGAGCATCCAAGAATTTGAATTATACTCCTCACTTAACAGTCAGAAGGATTTTATATTGTAGGGTGCATTTTAACGATAGACAACATTGCCAAAAGCAATTATAACAGCACATCACTCACAGAACATGTATAAAAAAGTTAGGGAGACCCCCCGACCATGAATTCAGGAGGGTGAATGAGCAAATGGCTTTTACTCTCAGGGTTAACCTCGTAAAAGGGAAGACTTTGATGCAGTTGGATGGCTTGAACCTATTACAATGTGTGGACCAGATGCTGGGTATCACACATTCCCTGATTTTTAATATAGTACAATACAGTTTGGAGTGAAATTTTTTTGTACTGAGCATGTGTTGACTACTTTTCCAACCCTGGAGATTACTGGATGTGTTTGCCCCTTTATTGTTTGACACAACTGCTGCACATTATTATGAACAAACAAAAATTTTAAAGAGCTATAGGTATCAAACCCAGGGCATAATTCAGACCTGATCTCTGGGCAGCGATTTTTGCTGTGCTGCTATCAGGTAGTCTCCGCCTTCATGGGGGTGGAGGGGTTTGTGTGTGCTGGTGTGCGATCGCATGTGCTGGAGAACTGCCCAAACACCAGTTTGTGCAGTCTCTGCACAGCCCAGGACTTACTCGCCCACTGTGATGATCGGGGCCGGAGCTGACGTCATGATTCCTCCCACAAAATGCCGGGTCCCTCCTGTGTTTTTCTGGACACTCCCTAGAAACCGTCAGTTGTCATCCACAAACTCCCTCTTCCTGTCAATCTTCTTGCGTTTGCCGGTGCAATCGGATTTCTCTTACCATCCCGTCACGCCTGCACATTGCGGTACATACGCATGTGTAGTTCATACCTGATCGCCCGCTGTGTGAAAATGCACAGCAGCGGTCTGGTCTGAATTACCCCCACAATTCTCTATTTACTTGAATCAAATTTTATGAAACCTGATATTTTGTCAGTTCCATCCATGCCACCAAATATCCCTAATTACCAGCAATATCCATAATTGTCAGCAATACCATAGTACAGTGTTATCATTCATCTTTATACATTTTTTATATTTATATTAAATTAACATACAGTATATGAAATAGTACTTAAAACATGGATTATAACTTCAATGTAATCCCATTGCTTTTATATGTATTTACACATAGCAAAGAAATTATATGTTCAACACAATATCTACTATTTTGTAATACATGCTAATTAGCTGCAGAAAATTCTTAAACAAAGATAGTTTTGAACTGCTCCAATTTTTGCATATTGAAGTCTTAAAGTGATTTTCTTATACATTAAATAAAATGCTGAGCAGTACGAAATTGTAATATTTGCTATTTGTCAGTTTACTAAAATAATTTTTGCTTCTGGATGTGTGAAAATTAGGGGTGTGCACCGGCCACTTTTCGAGTTTTGTGTTTTGGTTTTGGATCTGGATCTTTCTTTGTGTTGTGTATCTGCATTGGTTTTGCCAAAACCACCCTTGCGGGTTTTGGTTTTGGATCTGTATTTTTTTTGGAAAAAAGCATAAAAACAGCTAAAATCTTTTTTTGTTCCTATGCTATTATTAACCCAATAACATTCATTTCCACTAATTTCAAGTCTATTCTGAACACCTCACAATATTGTTTTTAGGCCAAAATGTTGCTCCGAGGTAGCTGGATGACTATGCTAAGCGACACATATGGGCAACACAAACACATGTCTCATTTAGGAGTGGTACTGCAGTGGCAGACAGGATGGCAGTTTAAAAAACTAGGCCACAAGAGTATATAATGCAAAGAAAAGAGGTGCAAGCTGGAATTGTCCTTGGGCCCTTCCACCCACCCTTATGTTGTATAAACAGGAAACGTACGCTTTAACAAACCAACCATTTCAGTGCCAGGGTCTACCACACGACTGTGCAGTGGCGTAACTAGAAATTTTTCTCCCCCAAGCCAAAAAATTCTTAGGCGCCCCCCCCCCCTCATGTTCCATAATTGGGAGCAAGAAAGGGATAAATATGTGCGCGCCGAAGGCGCGTGTGGCAAAAAAGGGGCGTGGTTTCGTTGGAATGGGCGTGGTTTCACATAAAGGGGCGTGGCATTGCAGGAAAAGACTACCTTATACCCCAGTTTTGCAACCTGCACGCCCATACGTTGGCCACCACAGGAAAGAAAAATAATCCTGATTCATGCCCCTTACATTATTTGTCATTTTTCCTCCTTATAGTAATGCCCAGTATACATTATGCCACATACTGCAATGGCCCTTAGACATTATGCCGCACACAATAATGCACTTGACACAATATGCACACACTGTAATGCCCCCGACACATTATGCCACACACCGTAATGCCTGTGACACATTATGACAGGAATCGCAATGCCCGTTATACATTATGCTACACACTGCAATGCCCCTGATACATTATAGCACATACAATGTCTGTGACACATTATGACACACACCGCAATGTCCGTGATACATTATGCCACACACTGCAATGCCCGATACATTATAGCACATACAATGCCTGTGACACATTATGCCACACACTGCAATGACCTTGAGACATTATACCACAATGCCCGTGATATAGTATACCATACACCGTAATGCCTGTGACACATACCGCAATGCCCTGCCCGTTATACCCTATGCCACACACAGCAATGCCAGTTATGTATTATGCCACACTGCAATGACCCTGAGACATTATACCACATACCACAATGCCCGTGATATAGTATACCACACACCGTAATGCCTGACACATTATGACACACACCGCAATGTCCGTGATACATTATGCCACACACTGCAATGACCCTGAGACATTATACCACATATCACAATGCCCGCGATATAGTATACCATACACCGTAATGCCTGTGACACATTATGACACACACCGCAATGTCCGTGATACATTATGCCACACACCGTAATGCCCATTACACATTAAGTCCTACAGTAAGGCTTCTAATTACTTTTCAATTACCTGCTCGTTGTCAGGGGTTTCATGCACTGGGTGTCATGCTCGTTGCCAGGGGTTTCATGCTCTTGGTTCCATGCACGGTGCCAGGGGTTTTCATGCTCAGGGTGTCATGCTCGTTGCCAGGGGTTTCATGCACTGGGTGTCATGCTCGTTGCCAGGTGTTTCATGCACTGGGTGTCATGCTCGTTGCCAGGTGTTTCATGCACTGGGTGTCATGCTCGTTGCTAGGAGGTAGTCCTTGTTGCTAGGGCTGTGCTCCCAGTGCCACATATGTCCCCAGTGCCAGATATTCCCCCACGGTGCCAGGTACTCACATGCCCCAGTGCCAAATATAGCCCCCCTATGTGCCAGGTACACATATACCCCCCCAGTGCCATATATTCCCCCCCAGTGCCATATATTCCCCCCCAGTGCCATATATTCCCCCCCAGTGCCAGATATTCCCCCCAGTGCCAGATATTTCCCCCCCAGTGCCATATATGCCCCCAGTGCCAGATTTTCCCCCCCAGTGCCATATATGTCCCCAGTGCCAGATATTCCCCCCCCAGTGCCATATATGCCCCAGTGCCAGATATTCCCCCCCAGTGCCATATATGCCCCCAGTGCCAGATATTCCCCCCCAGTGCCATATATGCCCCAGTGCCAGATATTCCCCCCAGTGCCATATATGCCCCCAGTGCCTGATATTCCCACCCCAGTGCCAGATATTCCCCCAGTGCCAGATATTCCCCCCCCAGTGCCATATATGCCCCCAGTGCCAGATATTCCCCCCTCAGTGCCAGATATTCCCCCAGTGCCAGATATTCCCCCCCCCCAGTGCCATATATGCCCCCAGTGCCAGATATTCCCCCCCCAGTGCCATATATGCCCCAGTGCCAGATATCCTCCCCCCCCCCCCCACGCCGCTGCTGCTTTTTGGAGGGACACGGAGGGCACAGCTCGCCTCTCCTGTGTCCCTCCTGCTGCATCATCTCCGGCGGCCGCGGGTCTAATAGGGGGAAGTGCCGGTTCGTGAGCCAATTAGAGCTCACGGACGGCACTTCCCCCTATTAGACCCGCGGCCGCCGGAGATGATGCAGGAGGGACACAGGGAGGCGCGCTGTGCCCTCCGTGTCCCTCCAACAAGCGGCGGAGGGAAGGAGACCGCAGACTGACATGCGGACGCTCGTCCGCATGTCAGTCTGCTGTAAATCAGTGGTGCCCCCGCAGCCCCTCGCCCCCAAGCCACCGCGAGGGCTGCGGGGGCAGTAGTTACGCCACTGCGACTGTGTCTGAAATGATTGGTTCATTTGGGCCCCAACAAAAAAGCAGGCAATTAATCTGTCCCTGCACAAACTGGCTCTACAGAGGCAAGATGCCACCCTCATCCTCATGGACCGATACCTCACCCCCTTCAGTGTTGTGTGCATCCTCATCCTCACAGAGTATTAATTCATCCCCACTGGAATCCACCACCACAGGTCCCTTGATAATTAATTTTGATGAACATCATCTTCTCCATATTGTGTGAAAGTAACCTTCTATGCTTATCATTGACAAGGTTACCGGCTGCACTAAAAACTCTTTTGGAGTACACACTGGAAGGGGGGCAACTTAGGTAAAATAGAGCCAGTTTGTACAGGGGCCTCCAAATTGCCTCTTTTTCCTGCCAGTACTTGGATGCTGTCACCGATGTAATCCTCCACCATTCTTTCAATGGTGACAGCATCATATGCAGTGACATTAGACATGTCAGAAATTGTTGGCAGGTCCTTCAGTCCGGACCAGATGTCTGAAGTTGGTCCTGCCTGCCCTGCATCACCACCAGTGGGTTGGTTAGGAATCAGATATCTAAGTTGTTTCCTGATAGCCCCAGTTGCAGGAGAAAATAAAGAAGGAGCTGTTTCTGAGTCACGTACCACTTCAGCTGACAGTGTTTTCACCAGCAGGTCTTTGCACCTCTGCAGGCTTGTGTCCACCGGAAAGATAGACACCACGTAGGCTTTAAATCTAGGATTGAGCACAGTGGCCAAAATGTAGTGCTTTGATTTCAACAGATTGACCACTCTCAGATCCTGGCAAAGCAAATGAAGGGCTTCATCCACATGTCCCACACATACCGAGCGGAATCACTCTGTCTTAGCTCCTCCTTCACTTTCTTCAGCTGTTTCTGCAAAAGCCTGATGAGGGGAATGACCTGAACTCAAGTCTGAACTGACTTCACATGTGGCAAGTTTGCAGGGTTGGAGTACCTTGCACAACATGGAAATCAATTTCCACTGCACTTGAGTCAGGTGCATACCCCCTCCTTTGCCTGTCAAAGGTGGATGTATAGCCTTAAATGGCCTTTTGCTGCTCCTCAATCCTCTGAAGCATATAGAGGGTTGAGTTCCACCGTGTTACAGCCTCTTGCTTCAAGTGATGGCAGGGCAGGTTTAAGAGTGTTTGCTGGCACTTCAGTCTTCGTCACGTAGTTGCTGAATGGTGAAAGTGTCCTGAAATTTTTCAGGCCACTGAAAGCGTCTTTTGCACAGCCCTGTCATTTCTCAAAAAATGCTGCACCACCAAATTTACTGTGTGAGCAAAACATGGGACATGCTGGTATTTGCCCTGATTTAATGCCCGCACAATATTGGTGGCATTTTCTGATATCACAAATCCCCAGGAGAGTCTAAGTGGGGTAAGCCATTGGGCTATGATGTCCCTCAGTTTCTCTAAGAGGTTGTTGGCAGTGTGCCTCTTACTGAAACCGGTGATACACAGTATAGCCTGCCTTGGAACGAGCTGGCATTTCTGAGATACTGCAACTGGTGCAGCTGCTGTTGTTGCTGCGCAAGGCGATACATCTACTCAGTGGCCTGTCACAATCATATAGTCCTTAGTCTGCCCTGTTCCACTTGTAGACATGTCCGTGGTTAAGTGGACAGTGGGTACAACCACATTTTTTTAGGACACCGAGGCCACTTTTTCTGATGTCTCTGTACGTTCTCGGTATTGCCTGCCTAGTAAAGTGGAATTTAGATGGGATTTGGTACTGGGGACACACTACCTCCATCAATTGTCTAAATCCCACTGCACTAATGGCGGATACTGGACGCACGTCTAACACCAACATAGCTATCAAGGTCTCAGTTATCTGCTTTGCAACAGGATGACTGCTGCCATACTTCATCCTCCTCACAAATGACTGTTGGACGGTCAGTTGCTTAGTGAAAGAAGTAGTGGTGTTCCAACTTCCTCTTCGGGGTGATGAACAACTCCCAACAGCAGCACCAGCAGCAGTAGGCATAGCAATGCAGGATCTTCCGGAGGATTCCTGGATAGGAGACGAGTCAGTCCTGCCAGTGACATGGCCTGCAGGACTACTTCCAATACTGATTGAGGAGGAAATTGAGGAAGAGGGAGTTGCTGGTGTGGTTTCTCAGGTGCTTGGATACAACAGGACAAAGGGATTTAGGAGTCCTTGGACTGCTTATGGTCTTAGCCACAGTTTCTGAACTTGACAGTGACTTTTTATGAATGCACTGCAGGTGATGTATAAGGGAGGATGTTCCTAGGTGGTTAACATCCTTACCCCTACTTATTACACCTTTACATAAGGTACATATGGCAAGACAGTAGTTGACCGGATTTGGATAGAAATAATTCCAGACCGAAGAGGTGTATTTTTTAGTCTTCTGCCTAGGTATGATGATGAGTTTATTCATCCCACAGACAAAAAATGTCACCCCTGGTGCCTGATTTAAACAAACCACATCCCCATCAGACTCCTCCTCGTAAACGTCCTCCTCAGCGCAAGCTACACCCATATCCTCATCCTGGTGTACTTCAACAGTGACATCTTCAATTTTAATATCAGAAACTGGACTATGGGTGCTCCTTCCAGCACTTGCAGAGGGCGTGCAAATGGTGGAAGGAGCCACCTCTTCCCGTCCAGTGTTGGGAAGGTCAGGCATCGCAACCGCCGACACACTTGGAGATTTGTGATACCATCTTAGAACGCACAGTTCTTTGCTGTACTTTTTCCAGCTTAACTCTTATCATTTATCTAGCGGGGAGATCAAGGCTTCCATTGTCATGTAAAGCTGAACCACTAGTCATGAACATAAGCCAAGCCCTTAGCCGTTCCTTGCCACTCCATGTCGTAAATGGCATATTGGCAAGTTTATGTTCTCCTCAGATGATTTAAATTCATTTTTTGGGATTATTTTACTGAACTTTGGCTTTTTGTATTTTATATGCCCTCTACTATGACTTTGGGCATCAGCCTTGGCAGACGACATTGATGGCATTTCATTGTCTACAGTATGTCATGACTAGTGGCAGCAGCTTCAGCACTTGGAGGTAGTGTTTCTTGATCTTTCCCTATTTTATCCTTCAAATTTTTGTTCTCCATTATTTTTCTGGAGTTAAATAAAATATGCGGCACAGGAGAGTGTACCCCTAAAGCACACACACACAGCAAAGCCTGAAAAAAATATTTGGATAATAACCCTTTTATTTGGAGTTACTATAATAATATACAGCACAGGAGAACATACCCCTACACCACACAGGGCAAACCCTGTAAAAATTATTTGGATTAGATATTAATAACCCCTTTATTTGAAGTAAATAATATGCAGCACAGGACAGTAACACTGGACTTATACAGCAGTACCACTGGACTTTTACGGCTGTACCACTGGACTTATGCGGCTGCACCTCTGGAATTATATTGCTGTACCGCTGGACTTATACGGCTGTACCGCTGGACTTATACAGTTGTACAGCAGGACTTATACGGCAGTACCCCTGGACTTATACGGCAGTACCCCTGGACTTATACGGCTGTACCCCTGGACTTATACGGCAGTACCGCTGGACTTATACGGCAGTACCGCTGGACTTATACAGCTGTACCGCTGGATTTATATGGTAGTACTGCCAGTGGCGTAACTAGAAATTTTTCTCCCCCAAGCCAAAAAATACCCCCAATACCCCATCCCCCATAATTGGCACAAGTTAAGGGACAAACATGCACGCGCCAATGGCGTGCGCGCTGCAAAAAAGGGTGTGTGGCTTCGTTGAAATGGGCGTGGTTTCGCAAAAAGGGGCATGGCATTGCAGGAAAAGACTACCTTATACCCCAGTTTTGCAACCTGCACGCCCAGACGTTAGCTACCACAGGAAAGAAAAATAATCCTGATTCATGCCCCTTACATTATTTGTCATTTTCCTCCTTATAGTAATGCCCAGTATACATTATGCCACATACTGCAATGGCCCTTAGACATTATGCCACACATAATAATGCACATGACACAATATGCACACACCGTAATGTCCCCGACACATTATGCCACACACCGTAATGCCTGTGACACATTATGACAGGAATCGCAATGCCCATTATACATTATGCTACACACTGCAATGCCCCTGATACATTATAGCACATACAATGTCTGTGACACATTATGACACACCGCAATGACCCTGAGACATTATACCACATACCACATGGTCCGTGATATAGTATACAACACACCGTAATGCCTGACACATTATGAGACACACCGCAATGTCCGTGATACATTATGCCACACACTGCAATGACCCTGAGACATTATACCACATACCACAATGCCAGTGATATAGTATACCACACACCGTAATGCCTGTGACACATACCTCAATGCCCGTTATACCCTATGCCACACACCGCAATGCCCGTTATATATTATGCCACACTGCAATGCCCCTGAGACATTATACCACATACCACAATGCCTGTGATATAGTATGCCACACACCGTAATGCCTGTGACACATTAAGACACACACCGCAATGTCTGTGATACATTATGCCCATTACATATTAAGTCCTACAGTAAGGCTTCTAATTACTTTTAAATGACCTGCTCGTTGCCAGGGGTTTTATGCTCTTGGTTCCATGCACTGTGCCAGGGGTTTTCATGCTCAGGGTGTCATGCTCGTTGCCAGGGGTTTCATGCACTGAGTGTCATGCTCGTTGCCAGGGGTTTCATGCTCATTGCTAGGGGGTAGTGCTTGTTGCTAGGGCTGTGCTCCCAGTGCCACATATGCCCCCAGTGCCAGATATTCCCCCCACAGTGCCAGGTACTCACATGTCCCCAGTGCCAAATATAGCCCCTCCATGTGCCAGGTACACATAGACCCCCTCAGTGCCACATATGCCCCCAGTGCCAGATATTCCCCCACAGTGCCAGGTACTCACATGCCCCCAGTGCCAAATATAGCCCCCCCATGTGCCAGGTACACATATACCCCCTCAGTGCAACATATGTCCCCCTCCCCCTGTGCCGCATATGCTCCCCCAGTGCCCCCCCCCCCGCGCTCCCCCGCTGTTTTGTGATGGAGGGACACGGAGGGCACAGCTCGCGCCTCTCCTGTGTCCCTCCTGGGTCTCCGGCAGGTCTGTTAAAGGAAGTGCCGGTTTGTGAGCCAATCAGAGCTCACGAACGGCACTTCATGTATTAGACCCGCCGGAGACCCAGGAGGGACACAGAAGAGGCGCGCGCTGTGCCCTACGTGTCCCTCCTTACAGCAGCGGAGGGAGAGGAGACAGCAGATTGACATGCGGATGCTCGTCTGCATGTCAATCTGCGCTAAATCAGTGGCGGTGCCCCCGCAGCCCTCGCAGTAGTTACGCCACTGAGTACCTCTGGACTTATACGGCTGTACCACTGGACTTATATGGCTGTACCGCTGGGCTGGACTTATACGGCAATACCACTGGACTGGATTTATACAGCAGAACCACTGGACTTATGGCAGCACAGGGCACAACCACTGGACTGATGCAGCACAAGACACCACCACTGGACTGATGCAGCACAAGACAGCACCACTGGACTGGACTATACAGCAGCACCACTGGACTTATGGCAGCACAGGACACCACCACTGGACTGATGCAGCACAAGACAGCACCACTGGACTGGACTTATAATGCAGCACCACTGGACTTATGGCAGCACATGACACTACCACTGTGACTGAACTGATGCAGCACAAGAAACCACCACTGGACTGATGCAGCAAAAGTCCGCACCACTGGAATGATACAAAAGAGCAAGTCACCACCCCACGCGCCACGCCACTTTCCCACACAGACACTGTGGAGACGCATCCTCTCACTACACTCTCCAGGACTGGATGGCGGAGTGGGAGGTGCAAAATATACAAAGTCCAGATCTCGCGAGAATCCGACACCAGGATGATGACATTTTACCTCGTTCTGAGAACTGAGTCTGATGGGAAAACCCGAGCTGGACTCTGGTCCCGACTCAGATCGTGGGTGTTCAGTGGGGATTGGATTTCCAAAATCCAAACCTGCTCATCCCTAGTGAAAATATTCATATTTTATTTGTGCAACTGACTATAAATGCTTTTTCTGCTTATATGGGCAAATCAAACCAAGCCCATTGGCTTGATTACCAAATAACCAGTGGTGTTTCCAATGGGATGCCGCCATGTGACCGCCACTCATAATCCCAGTGGTCACCATGCTGACACCGGGATACCAAGCGATCAAATGCCCAACAGTCGGCATGTCGACTAACAGGGACTATTCATACTCATGGGTGTCCACCAATAGAGTCGGAATGGAACCCGTGGTGAGCCCGCAAGGGGCTCTGTTGTGCTCACCCCCCCTTACCCGGCTGGCAGTCTGCGGTGGGGATCCTGAGGTTGGTATAATGACCTCCAGGATCCCCTCTGCCGGTCTCACAGCCCCAACTCTTTCCAATTTACGCATGTGCATGGTTGCCTGAATTGTACAGAACCATTCAGCATTAAAACCAATTAGTCAGAACATATATTAGGGAACATGTATCCAACGTGGAGAGAGATAAACTTTGTCTTACAGGCTGTGTTTCAAAAATTACAGGAGCTGTTTAGTTGGTACTTTATCCCTCCACTTTATCACTGTCAAAGGTTTAATAAATCCCTACCTTTGTATTTTAAATTCAAATTTGGGTGTTTCCCAATCCATGATAAAAAGCTAACATTTTCAGTCACATATGTGATCACATACTGTAAATGTGTATTTATAATAACATGATCAAAGCAGTGTGTTAAGATAACAGCATAACACAGACAAATTGTACACTTTGCTGATATTTAAATGACCTGATGTGAAGCTCCACATATACGCTGCAGCTAGTGTGCTGTGGATGACAGCGCTGAAGCTAATAATGCAGAAGCACAGAACTACAGTAAAGTCCCAATAGTTACTGTAGAATGTTCATGGACTTAAAGGTAGACAGGATCCAAATACAAGTGTCTTCCAGCTGTGTTAATACAGGTCACACGTTTAGTCCTTATGCACAGTGGCCGCTGAACAGAGACACATACAGTAAAGCTTCAGACTGTGCTTTGGTTTCAACACTGAAGATTTCTGTCAATGATAGATGCTGAACCTGATGGGATGGCCCTGATAACTCAGCAAACCCAACAGCAAGGGCATGTACAGTATACGTATACTGTATCAAATATAGAATTCAATGGGGTAAATTTACTAAGATTCGTATTTTTCCGTTTGAGGTCAAAGTTCAATCACAAATGACATCGAAAGTGTAAATATACAACTTTTTGAATTGATTACGACTAATTTACTAAGCTGCCGTATTCTGCATTTTCGGGTTTTCCGATGTCGATGTCATTCGTTTTTTTTGGCAGTGTTTTACGTGAGTGACTTGTAAAACACTGCCGACTTTAATACAATGAATCTCGGCCGGATCTGAGAGATCCGTGCAGGGCTTCATTGTGCACCTTGTAAAAAAGATAAAAATGTTTAAATGTAAAAAATAAATTGCGTGGGGTCCCCCCTCCTAAGGCAAACCAGCCTCGGGCTCTTTGAGCCGATCCTGGTTGCAGAAATATGGGGAAAAAATGAACAGGGGTTCCCCCATATTTAAACAACCGGCATCGGGCTCTGCGCCTGGTCCTGGTTCCAAAAATCCGGGGGACAAAAAGAGTAGGGGTCCCCCGTATTTTTTAAACTAGCACCGGGCTCCACTAGCTGGACAGATAATGCCACAGCCGGGGGTCACTTTTATACAGTGCCTTGCGGCCGTGGCATCAAATATCCAACTAGTCACCCCTGGCCAGGGTACCCTGGGGGAGTGGGGACCCCTTCAATCAAGGGGTCCCCCCCTAGCCACCCAAGGGCCAGGGGTGAAGCCCGAGGCTGTCCCCCCATCCAATGGGCTGCGGATGGGGGGCTGATAGCCTTTGTTCAAAGTGAATGATATTGTTTTTAGTAGCAGTACTACAAGGCCCAGCAAGCCTCCCCCGCAAGCTGGTACTTGGAGAACCACAAGTACCAGCATGCGGCGGAAAAATGGGCCCGCTGGTACCTGTAGTACTACTACTAAAAAAATACCCCAATAAAGACAACACACACACACCTTGAAAGTATAACTTTAATACATCCATCCACACCTCCATATACACATACTTACCTTATGTTCCCACGCAGGTCGGTCCTCTTCTCCAGTAGAATCCATGGTGTACCTGTAGAAAAAATTATACTCACATAATCCAGTGTCTTAGGCTCCTCGGTAAATCCTTTTGTAATCCACGTACTTGTAAAAATAAAAAAACGGATACCCGACCTCGCACTGAAAGGGGACCCATGTTTTCACATGGGTCCCCTTTCCCCCGAATGCCAGGAACCCCCTCTGACTTAAGTCCAAGAAGATTCCATAAGCCAATCAGGGAGCGCCACGTTTGGCACCCTCCTGATCGGCTGTGTGCTCCTGTACTGACTGACAGGCGGCACACGGCAGTGTTACAATGTAGCGCCTATGCGCTCCATTGTAACCAATGGTGGGAACTTTGTAGTCAGCGGTTGACCGAAAGTGACCTCACCGCTGACCACAAAGTTCCCACCATTGGTTACAATGAAGCGCATAGGCGCTACATTGTAACACTGCCGTGTGCCGCCTGTCAGACAGTTCAGGAGCACACAGCCGATCAGGAGGGTGCCTCAACGTGGCGCTCCCTGATTGGCTGAAGAAACCCACTTAGACATCAGTCAGAGGGGGTTTCTGGCATTCGGGGAAAGGGGTCCCATGTGAAAACATGGGTCCCCTTTCAGTTCGTGGTCGGGTGTCCGTTTTTTTATTTTTACAAGTACGTGGATTACAAATGGAGTATCCGAGGAGCCCTCTACACTGGATTTGGTGAGTAGGATTTTTTCAACAGGTACACCATGGATTCTACTGGAGAAGAGGACCGACCCTCGTGTGAACATAAGGTAAGTATGTGTATATGGTGGTGTGTATGTATGCATTAAAGTTATACTTTCAAGGTGTGTGTGTAATGTCTTTATTGGGGTATTTTTTTAGTAGTAGTACTACAGGTACCAGCGGGCCCGGTTTTCCGCCGCATGCTGGTACTTGTGGTTCTCCAAGTACCAGTTTGCGGGGGAGGCTTGCTGGGACTTGTAGTACTGCTACTAAAAACAATATTCATTACTTTCAACAAAGGCTATCAGCCCCCCATCCGCAGCCCATTGGATGGGGGGGGGACAGCCTCGGGCTTCACCCCTGGCCCTTGGGTGGCTGGGGGGGACCCCTTGATTGAAGGGGTCCCCACTCCCCCAGGGTACCCCGGCCAGGGGTGACTAGTTGGATATTTGATGCCACGGCCGCAAGGCACTGTATAAAAGTGACCCCCGGCTGTGGCATTATCTGTCCAGCTAGTGGAGCCCGGTGCTGGTTTCAAAAATACGGAAGACCCCTACGCTTTTTGTCCCCCGTATTTTTGGAACCAGGACCAGGCGCAGAGCCCGGTGCTGGTTGCTTAAATATGGGGGAACCCCTGTCAATTTTTTCCCCATATTTTTGCAACCAGGGCCGTCTCAAAGAGCCCGAGGCTGGTTTGGTTTAGGAGGGGGGACCCCACGCATTTTTCTTTTTTAAAATATAACATTTCCCACCCCTTCCCACTGAAAAACATGCACGGATCTCATGGATCCGTGCATGCCTATACAAACACGGGATAAAAAAGCAGGTCTGTTTTTTTTTAGCACTTATCCACGATTTGTATTTTAGCACGGCAGTGTTTGGCTATTGTTGGCAGTGTTTGTGTTTTGCACTTTTTAGTAAATGACCGATTTCTACCAAATTGCAGGCGTATTTGGCCGATGGTGTATTGATTCGTGATTTTTTCCTAGCACTTCCAAAATATTACGAATGCCCTCATCACTGCCGTGATTTTTGCTTAGTAAATTACCGAGATGACACTTTGAAGAAAAAACGGCATCTCGGTCAAAATCGGCACCTTAGTAAATATACCCCAATGTGCAAAGTTCCGATAATCTTACTGGTGATTAAGGGATTTAAAAGAAAAAAGGAAAAATGGATTCCAACCCTAATGTCTTTTGCCCCTTAATTGGAGGGTTTATCAAACTGTTTTGGACTAATACTAGGAGCCTGATTGATCTAATCACCTTAAAATCCACAGTCACAAAGCAGAAGAAATATTTTTAGTTGCAATATTGTTTTTTTTTTTTTTAGATATTTCTTTTATTTGTAATGTCAATTTTTTTGAAACATCATTAAAACCCAAAAATAATTATTCAATGAATTGTCACCAAATTGCTCCTTCAAATTTTCTACTATTTAAAAAAAATTATATGAGATAGTTACAAATTTTTTAAATTATGTTTTATGAATAATATTTTTTTTATAAATGTATGTTGTGAGAAATAGCAACAACAAATAATTTTATCACAGAAATAAAAATAATTTAAAGAATACTGTATATCTTTTCTAGACCCCTGAAATATAATAGATAAATGCTATATAGCTAATGACTTCTAAATATGAGTATATTAGTGATCAATAAATGTTATTTTTTCTATAATAGTAAAAAGACAACACAGTAAAAGGGTGGAATAAAAGTAAATAGGCAACCCACATTTCATCTGAAACAACAGTTTGCTTTGCTTCTATTCTAAACATTGACAGTTGAGTTTATTATGAATTGTAAAGAAATAAATAATTTATAATGCTTACAGATGAAAACTCAGGGTTAAATGACATTAGGAATATTTATAAGTTTAGCTTTCACTGTTGCCTTCAGTAGATATCTTTAATACATATTCCAAATTCATCTAATTATGATTGTGGTATCTAAATATATTTGTAATGATCTTGGTGCAATTTTTCTTATACTTCAGTGGCCATAGGCAATGGATTAAGAAATCTTGTAGGAAGATTGTTTGCATAATTTAATTTGGGCTTAGATTTGATAGTTAAATAATGCCCTGGGCTTTTGCAAGACCTGCCAAAAGCACAAAACAATATGGAATCTACAAACATAAAAAATATTATTCTGCCTTCTTGGCCATATTAACAAATTCATAATTAGGAAGCATTACATTAATTAGACTAAAGTTGAAATTCATACGATTTTCTAAAAATTGAACAACGAACATAAATTCACAAAACAATTGTGAATCGCACATGTTATGGTGAATATAAAACAACTATCGTAGAACCACACAAATGCCTTTAAAAACTGTAAAATTGCTATGTATCCGGCTCGCTGTTCTTCCTGTTTCTGTTAGAAAACAAATATCTTCAGGAAATGTTAATGGAATTTTGAGAGCAACAGCATTCGGCTCTGAGGGCTTACCTCGAGAAAGACCCCAGCGAGTGTCGGAATGCGTGGGTGCCGGACAAAGTTATCCAACGGTCAGCAATATCGGGAGAATGTTCGTGGGAAGCCGGGAGCTTCAGCCGGGGACTTTCCATTTGTACACGCTTAAAGAACTGTCCATTGCCAGTTCTTGCTTTGGACTGGTAATTATCCACTCAGCTGATCTGTTTGGGCTACTTGTCAAAAATGAATGCTTGCTGCTATAGACCATATTTGGATGTATTTTCATATGCCTATGAGAACTGTTTAATAGCAGTTCTAACATTCTTTTGGTAATTGTGAATTTTTTTTATTAACCATAGAAAGAATCTATGGATTGAAGCTGTGGGGTTGTTTTTATATGTACTTTATTAAAACGGTATTATACTATGTATGTTTATTTATTATTTTCATGGACCTAACGGTTATGAACTACTGCTGCTGAAAATAAATATTTTCATTTGAAGTTCCACAGACACATTTCTCAGGAATAAATATCTCCTTTAATACATACTGTATACGCTGGCGTAACTAGCCTTCTATCTGTTGGTATTTGAGTAAAAATTAACTATATTGCAATTCCAAAAATAAAATAAAAATATGTTCTTGTAAATACATTTTGCCTTGTGTTAAATAGTATAAACAGTCCAAATTCCTGCTGGTTCTTTTTTTTTATATTTAAGCAGAACCATCATCAGAACTTGAATGGGAGGAAGTAATCAGTTGGCTGGAGAAGCAACATTCACTTGTGGAGGGAAGAGGGCAGGTGGGAAAGTGTACGGAGATGAGCTCAGACATGTTAATAAGTTAGGAATAGGTGAGGGCTTTGTAAGTGAGTGTAAGAAACTTGAATTGGGTTCTGAAGTGGAAGGGGAGCCAATGTTGGGCTTTAGGAGAAAGGAGGCAAACATAGTATGTTTTTGACAAGGAAGATAAGCCAGACAGCAGCATGGAGTACAGATTGGAGTGGAAATAGGTGGTAGTCACGGAGGCCAGATAAGAAGAGGATACAGTAGTCCAATATGGAGATGACCAGTGAGTGGATGAGGGTTTAAGGGTGTATACACACGGTGAGATCCTTGCTATGCCCGATTTTCACTTGCGATTTCCCTTGAACTCCATGGAGCCCAGATAGCACAGATTTTGACTAACTTTTCTTGAGATATGGCCTATGTGTGCTTACAATTTTGGCTTATGTGAGATGTCATTGACATGTGAGATGAACTAGAGAGTACACCGATCTAGCAAGGATTGACTTGCCTGCACAGTCTATCTTTTCTTGCGATGCCGACCTGGCTGGGCCACGCATCGGGATCGAATCGGCATCGCAAGGTGAATTTCACCTTGCGATCTGCACTAACTTCTCTTGAGATTTTGACTATATAGTAAAAATCGACAGAAAATATCTCACCGTATGTACACACCCTAAGTAGCATCCAGAGTGAGAAAGTTTCTGATCCTGAAAATATTTTTAGATGCAAGTGGAAAGATTGTGAAAGGTATTGTGTGGTTTGAAGATGGAGGATACTGTAGTGAACTGTAGTACTGTAGTGAACATTTGAGCTAGTGGAGATGGTTGTACCATTAATAGGTAATGAAATTGTGGGAAGCAAAGTTATGAGGGAGGGTGGGAAGATGATCAGCTCATTCTTAGACATGTTTAGTTCAAGAAAATGCTGGGGCATTCAGGAAGAGGTAATAGAGAGACAGTTGGAGATATGAGTGAGGAGAGAGGAAGAGGTTAGGGGAGGAAAGGTAGATCTGAGCATCATCAGTGTAGAGATGATATGTGATGTCAATAGAGCTAATGAGCTCACCTAAACGTATAGAGGGAAAATAGGAGATGTCCCAGAACAGAACCTCAGGGAACACCAACTATTAGTGGAAGTGGTGAAGAGGTGAAGCCACAAGAGGAGAATTTAAATAAACCTTCCTTAAGGGGATGAAACGGGTGTTGACATAATTACATCATTACCGATGCATGGCTTGTGTTGCGTGAACAATAACGCCAAAATGAACAATCGGATTAAAATTTGGATTGCACCTCCAGCATGTAGAATTTAATAAACTACAAAAATGCCAAAGCACTCACTCACTCACTCACTCACTCATCACTAATTCTCTTACTTCCAGATATGTTAGGAAGATTAAATTTAACATAAGTATTCTGCAGGTGGGAAATTGAAAAACTACATAATCAGAATTTTATTAAACATCCCCTAAGGGGATGAAAAGAGGGTTGACATAATGTCATTACCGATGCATGGCTTACTTTGCGTGAACGATAACGCCCAAACAGACAAACTGATCAATAATTGGATTGCACCTCCAGTGTGTAGAATTGAATAAACGACAAAAATGGTCCTGTCACTTTTTAATGTATAGTACCTGCAACGGGTGCTCCTCAGGTAACGCCAAGAACAATGGATTTATATTTACTTACATTATAGATCTCTATAGATTTACCAAATTTTTAACACTCATTTATATTTACAACTGTGAAAATCAGAAACTCCTGTGCGAAGAATGGGTAGAACAGTTAGTCATGCATAAATTTAAAATAATAGCCTAAACTTAAGTACTGTAATTGCAGTACGGTATATAATTGGAGCATAAATATTAAAAATAATAAGGTGCATATTTAGGGTCATTTAACATACAGTACTGAAAAAAGCAGACATAAGTGTATATACATTTCAGTACTTGTATTTGTTACCTAGAATATTGACTTACAGAGCAGTACAAGTAATATGAACTACTGATAACTATTTTTAGTATTGGGGATTATATGTTAAATTCAAACTGTACATAACATATGTGCATAAAAACATTGGTGCTACCCACTAATCCAAAAGGATATACAGAAGAAAAAGATTGTAGTAGGGATCAGTTTATTTGGGTGCACTCAATCCCACTTACCAGTATATGTCTGTGATATTTATTGAATTTCATAAATTTATTGCTGAATATATATTTTCAAGCATAAATTGCAAATACCCATGTGGAATACTTCCTTTAGTTTAATTTCACATGCAGTATTATTATGGCCTAGGTATTTGACCATACAAAGCGAAATATTTAAAAACAATATATAGAAAACGTGAAGAAAAGAAAATCTTTATTAGACAGATTTCTGTCTTGTGTACAAAATAAAAATATTGTTAAAACCAACTCGTGTGCCGCCTCTTATTGTTTGTATAACCAATATACTCTTATGATGAGTATAGATGTTTAAAGCTCCAAATATTTATATATATCTCTTACGAATATTAATATATTATTGTCCTTGCCATACATTTCTGTATATGATACATAACTGTACCTATATCCGAATGGTATATTATATGAAATTCTGGATATAATTCATGTTAATCTCAAAAAAAAATTATTGGAAAAAAGGGAAAGAAGGAGTGAATATAGAGTTGATATTTCTGTCACAGCCTTGGTGTTTACAATGTATCTACTCACTTTATTTTACTAGCAACAATTAGTTTGAATTTTATATTGCTTTATATACAGAGACTGGTAACAAGTGTTGCTATATGAGTTTCAATTGGAATTCTTGGCAGTCTGCCCTTATTTCTATACTGCAGACATTAAGCAAGCATTACACAAGCTAAAAATGTGGTTGTTTATAATTTTTACCCCAGATATTTATTATCTCAATCTGTGTCCCTAAGTCAATCACTGCCTGGCACAGATATATAGAATTACACAAATATAGTTGCTGATAATATCCAACAACAGGGCAAGTACGTCCCAAGTAATATACCAATCAATTCATATGTATTATATTTTATGTTCCAGTCTGTATCCAGATATATCTTGTCCTATGCTCTTACACGCAATATTCTATGATTTCCCAAGCACTATGTGTCAGTTATACATATACCAGGACACCTATCCTCATTTTTCAATATCAGTATTACACAGCCGTGTGTCCCCCGTGTGGGCACTGAATATGATAATTACTACAGGGACTCGTGCCTGCTCTGATTCAAATAGATAGTAATATGTGGGAGTCAGCAATTGATATATATTGCTTGAACTGGGAATATGCTGACTGTACTTCTCATAGATATATATTATTGCGCATGACAGTATATCTGAAGTTGTCACAATTTCAATGAGTAGCACATTTTGTATATGTATATATGTGTCACACCATGCTTCCTATCACTAAGTCTCGTCCTAACCCTAAGCGGCATGCAGGTAAAGAGTATGAGGCAAGTCAATTACGAGCTGTTAAACATTAACATAGCACTGGCGCATTTCGCTCTATGGTAGAGCTTCCTCTGAGCCCAGAGGAAGCTCTACCACATAGCGAAATGCGCATTGGTTAGCTGTGTGCCGCCAGTGCTATGTTAATGTTTAACAGCTCGTAATTGACTTGCCTCATACTCTTTACCTGCATGCCGTTTAGGGTTAGGACGAGACTTAGTGATAGGAAGCATGGTGTGACACATATATACATATACAAAATGTGCTACTCGTTGACATATTGACAACTTCAGATATACTGTCATGCGCAATAATATATATCTATGAGAAGTACAGTCAGCATATTCCCAGTTCAAGCAATATATATCAATTGCTGACTCCCACATATTACTATCTATTTGAATCAGAGCAGGCACGAGTCCCTGTAGTAATTATCATATCCAGTGCCTACACGGGGGACACACGGCTGTGTAATACTGATATTGAAAAATGAGGATAGGTGTCCTGGTATATGTATAACTGACACATAGTGCATAGGAAATCATAGAATATTGCGTGTAAGAGTATAGGACAAGATATATCTGGATACAGACTGGAACATAAATAAGAGTATAGGACAAGATATATCTGGATACAGACTGGAACATAAAATATAATACATATGAATTGATTGGTATATTACTTGGGACGTACTTGCCCTGTTGTTGGATATTATCAGCAACTATATTTGTGTAGTTCTATATATCTGTGCCAGGCAGTGATTGACTTAGGGACACAGATTGAGATAATAAATATCTGGGGTAAAAATTAAAAACAACCACATTTTTAGCTTGTGTAATGCTTGCTTAATGTCTGCAGTATAGAAATAAGGGCAGACTGCCAAGAATTCCAATTGAAACTCATATAGCAACACTTGTTACCAGTCTCTGTATATAAAGCAATATAAAATTCAAACTAATTGTTGCTAGTAAAATAAAGTGAGTAGATACATTGTAAACACCAAGGCTGTGACAGAAATATCAACTCTATATTCACTACTTCTTTCGCTTTTTTCCAATAAAAATCTTTTGAGATTAACATGGATTATATCCAGAATTTCATATAATATACCATTCGGATATAGGTACAGTTACGTATCATGTACAGAAATTTATGGCAAGGACAATAATATATTAATATTCGTAAGATATATATATAAATATTTGGAGCTTTAAACATCTATACTCATCATAAGAGTATATTGGTTATACAAGCAATAAGAGGCGGCACATGATTTGGTTTTAACAATATTTTTATTTTTGTACACAAGACAGAAATCTGTCTAATAAAGATTTTCTTTTCTTCACGTTTTTCTATATATTGTTTTTAAATAATTTGCTTTGTATGGTCAAATACCTAGGCCATAATAATACTACATGTGAAATTAAACTAGAGGAAGTATTCCACGTGGGTATTGGCAATTTATGGTTGAAAATATATATTCAGCAATAAATTTATGAAATTCAATAAATATCACAGACATATACTAGTAAGTGGGATTGAGTGCACCCAAATAAACTGATCCCTACTACAATCTTTTTCTCAAGTAATATTTGTATAATTATCATGTTTTAATGTTGGAATACTACAATTATATATTGAAGATCCATCAATTACCTTTTTGAATATTTTCTAATCCTATCCACCACAATTCTAAGAATGTGTCCATTTTATTGAAGGACAGCAAGCCACAGTATCACAGATTCCAGCAGAGTACAAAATTCATACAGTATAAATGTATACTGTACTCCACATCCACCCACTCTGTTTGCACTTTTGTTTTTTGGTCCTAGGTTCCTCTGTTCTCTTCTGCTCTTCTTTCCCCTCTCTTCCCCCACACCATCTCATACTACTGCTGTAATCAGGGGCTGGATGGCACGTTTTAGCCTGGGGGACATGCTCAAAGCACTGGCCCATGAGTGGCAGATTATCCTTAAAGTGCCTTGGGAGTACCTGATTTCAACCATCAAGAGGTACTTCCTGTTTTGGTAACACCATCCCTAGATATGTAACAAGAACAGAATTTAAAAAATAGAAGATTCCTATTAAAAAATCACGTTGTGGCCAGCACTTCTGACATGCTTGACAACCACCCATCCTATTCTCTGTTTTCAACGAAGCACACCTATTCATCCTATGAAATACTTATCTCCTCAGTTTTTTGCATGATTATCCCTGCTACAGATTGTACTAAATGTAACTCACAGGGACAGCTGTAGCGATAACCTCTGTCTCTGCGACTTACCTTCCCGACATACTGTACTGGAGGAGTCTCTCACATTTGTGAAAAACTCCTCCTGATAATCTGATATTGCTCATGCACACAGGGTCACTTTTCGGGACCAGATGGAGGCCTGTGGGCAAGGGATTATTAGCTTCCTCTCCTGCGAGAATACCTCAATAGGTGTAAAGCTGTTTATGCCATTTGAGTATGGTGTGAACCAATGGGACTAAATTTAGCTTTTTGTGGTTTGATACATAGGGGTAAGACTGCAGTCCTCTTCCACAGTAATGGAGACTGTGATCTGCTGCGATAGATAGCCTTTCGAAGAAGATCTCTGTGATCTCCTGGATTTTCACATAAGGGTTGGGTTAAGTCCCGAAGGTCAGAATCTCAGCAGCGGAATCCCAACACTCAGAATGCAGACAGATCCTGGAGAGTATTTTAACCCTAACAGTTCATTGCTGCAGTCTAACCCTCACCAAAAAACTAGCCCTAATAATCACCTTGGGCATCTGTCATCATTGAGAGCTAGGTGATTCTGACCATCAGGATCCTGACTACATTCCATTTAACTATGCAGTAACTTAAGAATCTGCATAATTTCCTGAAATAATGTCTAGATAAATAGTGTCTAGATAAATAGGGTTCCAAATACATTTGACAAAAATACCAAAAATATTTTTTACTCTTACCTTTATCTTATTTTGTGCAACCTGGCTGGGGGCTGCTGTGGCCTGCCTGTAGTTTCATATGGCTCCTTGCCTTCTTGATGTGCAGAAAGTGGATCCGCGGACACAGCAGGAGGAGGCTAGGACAGGAAAAGGAGGAGGGGTGCTGGGTATTAAAGGAGAGCCAGGGATAGGAGGCAGAAGCTGGGGGACAAGAAAGAAGGAGGAGGTTGCTACCTGCTTCACTCTACAGGGGATCTGGAGCTCCATACCAGGGAGGTTGTATTGTGCATATATAACAGGGTGTAATTAGAACTTTGTGGACCCCATAGCAAAATCTTCAAAGGAACCCCCCCCACCATTGCCACTACAATGCCCCTTATGGAAGCAGGAGAGAAAGTGAGTGGAGTCAGAGAGAGTGAGCGAGAGGGAGAGAGGGTGTCAGGCAAAGAGAGAGAGAATGTCACGGTGAGAAAGAGGGTGTCAGGGAGAGAGTGTCAGAGAGATAGTGTCAGACAGAGAGAAAAAGAGGGAGTCAGGGAGAGACAGTGGTAGGGAGAGAGATGGCATCAGAGAGAGAGAGAGAGAGAGAGAGAGAGCATCAGAAAGAGTGAGAGGGAGATAGAGAGTGTCAGAGGAAGAGAGAGAAGGAGAGAGGGACAACATCAAGTAGAGAGAGACAGCATCAGTGAGAGGGAGAGACAGTGCAAGGGAGATAGAGAGACAGCATTGAGAGAGAGAAAAACAGTATCAGGGAGAGACAGTGCCACGGAGAGAGAGAGAGACAGCATCAGGGAGAGAAAGACAGTGTAAGGGAGAGAGTGTCAGAAAGAGGGAAAGGCAGTATCAGAGAGAGTGTCAGAAAGAGAGGGGAAGAGACAGTGTCAGGAAAAGAGAGAGAGGGAGAAACTGTCAGAGAGATAGTGTCAGGAAGAGTGACATGGAAACAGTGTCAGAGGGAGAGAGACAGTGTCAGGGAAAGAGAGAGGCAGGGTTTTTTAGGCAGTTGAGGGTAAAGGGAGGCAGCCTGGAGCCTATAGCAATTGCACACCCTGCACCCACAGTAGTTACAGTTCTTGTACCCCTGAAGCACCTTTTTCTAATTTTGTCCTGCATGAGCTTTGGCAGGATATTTTTTTATAATATCCTGGTAAATGTGATAGTTTTGCTGGGGTCATAAAAAAAAATATTATAGGGAAGAGTTCACATACTGTAGCAAGTCTTTGTGCAGCAGGACGACATTAGGACATGGACACACACACACACCCGCCTCAGGTGAAGCATTTACTCACCCGTAGACCACGCAGATATGATTCTCTTCATCAGTCATGCAGCATTGGTCCAGATCCACAAGATGATGACATAAAAAGTCTTACCACAGAGCAGGCTGCGCACACACATACAGCACTGCTCTCCGGTCGGTAGTGTCACCCCTCCCTCACTATTAAATATATATAAATAAAAAATATTGTTAGCTGGGACTTCGAGCCCTCCAAGCGGTTATATATATGGGTTCCGGTATGAATGGTTGACCATGTTATGGTCGACAGTCATTAGGTCGACCACTATTGGTCGACATGGACACATGGTCGACATGGACACATGGTTGACACATGAAAGGTCGACACATGAAAAGGTCGACATGAATTTTTTAACTTTTTTTTGTGTTGTTTTTTGCGTAAAGTGACTGGGAACCCCAATTAGTGCACTCAACATGCTTCGGGCATGGTGCCTTCGCTCCGCTACCGCTTCGCTCAGCACAGATTACCGTTCCAATCGTAGTCCACGTGGATCGTAAAGTATGGAAAAGTTCCCCAAAAGAAAAAAGTTACAGAACTCATGTCGACCTTTTCATGTGTCGACCTTTCATGTGCCGACCATTTTCATGTGTCGACCACGTGTCCATGTCGACCATGTCAATGTCGACCAATAGTGGTCGACCTAATGACTGTCGACCATAACATGGTCGACCATGTGAGCGGATACCATATATATGTATATACACAGTATATATATATATATATATATATATATATATATACAGTATATATATATTAGCTGAATACCCGTGCTTCATTACGGAATTTAAAGAATAATGCCAATCTTTGTCAGGCCGCACCTCTGGGCTTCCCGGATTGATGCTGTCAAAATGCTGATACTAAGGGGAATAATCCTCCTCCTTCTCTGCCCCTGATGCTGTCCTGCTCAGTGCTGTAAATGCTGGGATGACAGGCCAAGCTCCTCCCACTGTATGTTAAATATGTTAGGGGTGCAGGCTGACTCTATATCCAAGGGCCCTAGGTCTCCTTGCTTAACTTCAACACTAAAGTATGCCTCTGCCCCTACCCGTGTGTGCATCTGCCCTTACCCGTAGGTACCTCTGCACCTACACATATGCCTATGCCTCTCTCTACCCATATATGCCTCTGCCCCTTCCTATGTGTGGCTCTATCCTTACCTGTGGGTTCCTGTGCCCCTACCCATGTGTCCCTCTGCCCCTACCCGTGGGTACCTCTGCCCCTACCTGTATGTGCCTCTACCCTTACCTGTGGGTGCCTCTGCACCTACCCTCTGTCCCTACCCATGTGTGCCTCTGACCTAACCCATAGGTGCCTCTGCCCCTACCCATGGGTGCCTCTATCCTTACCTGTGGGTGCCTCTACCGCTACCCATGTGTGCCTCTGCCCCTACCCATGGGTGCCTCTGCCCTTACACGTGGGTGCCTCTGCCCCTATCCATGTGTGCCTCTGTGTAAATTGCTACAGGCATTCCAGAGTTATGCCTGAAAACTATGAATTTTTACATGTTACCCCCTTCCCACCCCCACCCCTAGGGGTGCTAGGGATGTCTTACCCCCACAGTATTTTTTCCAGATTGTAAGTCATATGTGTACAAAGTTTGGTGTATATTGCTCACGGCATTCCAGAGTTATACTGGAACATACATACATACATACATACATACATACATACATACATAGATATATATACACATACACACATACTGTAGATCCATTTTTATATATATAGATATATATACTTACTAACAAGAGTTTCTGATTTTTACAGTTGTAAATATGAATGAGTGTTAAAAATACGTAGAGATGTGCGGCGGACACTTTTCGGGTTTTGTGTTTTTTTGGTTTTGGATCTGGATCCCGGCTCGTGTTTTGGATCTGGATTGGTTTTGACAAAACCACCCTTTCGCATTTTGCTTTTGGTTTTGGATCTAGATGATTTTTGAATAAAAAACATAAAAACAGCTAAAATCACAGAATTTGAGGGTAATTTTTATCCTACGGTATTATTAGCCTCAATAGTATTCATTTCCACTCATTTCCAGTCTATTCTGGACACCTCACAATATTGTTTTTAGGCCAAAAGGTTGCACCAAGGTCGCTGGATGACTAAGCTAAGCAACAAAAGTGGGCGACACAAACACCTGGCCCATCTAGGAGTGGCACTGCAGTGGCAGACAGGATGGCAGTTTTAAAAACTAGGCCACAAAGAGCACATAATGCAAAGAAAAAAAAAGAGGTGTACCGAGGTTGCTGGATGACTAAGCTAAGCGACACAAGTGGGCGGCACAAACACCTGGCCCATCTAGGAGAGACACTGCAGTGGCAGACAGGATGGCAGTTTTAAAACCCAGGCACCAAAGAGCACATAATGCAAAGAAAAAAAGAGGTGCAAGATAGAATTGTCTTGGGACCTCCCACCCTCCCTTATGTTGTTTAAACAGGACATGCACAGTTTAATAAACCAATCATTTCAGCGACAGGTGGTCCCCCTGGAAAAAGCTTGCCAAGTTTTCCGAATCATAGCTAGCTACAAACATATCACCTCCATATTTCATGGCTTATCACTCTATGAGAAGAGGCAAGAGGAAGAGGACAGTGTCATGAAGGTGATTAAAAAGTAGAGAGGCACATGCAATCAGGAACAACACACAGTCTTTCACCCCCACTCCTATATTGGTGTGGAACAGAAACGACTTCAACCAAGCAAATATTTAATATTAATTACAACATTATTTGACAAACTGAAGAACTAGGGGCCAAAGCCTTCTTCTCCATTTTCAGAATAATAGAAGATAATCGCGGATTTGATTCTGCGATATAAATATACTTGTGTATACCGAAGGATCAAGATTGGATATTTCCTCCTCCACGGAGTCTGGAGACTTATTTTGTGAAAATCTCGTGGGTTTCTTTTTTTCCCATTGTTTATTGCAGTTTTATTTACATATTTTGTGGCAGATGCCTTATTTTTGTTTTTTCACAGCTCCCAGTTACACACATGTGAGCATACCTGTGTGTCCCAGTTACAAGCATATGAGCATACCTGTGTGTCTTGTTTATTTTATTCATATTAAGTACTAAGCACGACTGTGCAGTAAAACATTTTTTATTAAGCCCCTGCCCTAGTGGAGCTTACCACTCTATAGTCCAAACTAATTTCATACTACTGTAAAAGTAGGACTGTGGGAGGAAGCAATGCTATCCTCCGTGACCACAGCATGCTTCAGCCTGGCAAGCCACACATCTTCCTGGCTGTAAGCCACCATGAGACTCCATACTGGGCCTTATTCAGTAACTGTTTGTGCCTCGCAGGAGCTCCTGACCCATCTAGTGCTGCAGTGCAATGGAAAGCTGATGCAATGCAAGAGTATTGAAACTCTGTTCTTCTAACACTGCGAGGTCTTGCGGTAACCTTACCCAGCCCTTAGGAAAAGAAGATCCCTATACAACAAATGCCCATCTTCTAAATAAATAATCCCAAAATGTGGAACATCAATAATAAGTCAAAATTAAGGTTGACTAATTGGAGCCATTCATTTGAGTGAGTCGCTAACATGAAATAATTGAAAAGACCCTCTCTCTAATGCTCTGGCAGAAAACATCACGTTTACCTCTCCGGCAGTTGTGTTGGATTATGATTCAGTCTCTTCTGAGTCACACTGACTTTGGCCACAAATGTGGTCTCTCCCCACTTTATTTAAAATCACTTTCCATTTCCATTTCCACCTTTGCAGCTAGTTATCACAAATCTGTTTGTGATGTTGAAGCTTGTTTCATATCTGCTCTAGGCTTTCATTTAAACCTAGGTTCAAGTACAGCAGCACCGCTGGACTTATACAGCATAGGCAGCACTCCAGGAGAATTACACAGCTCAGCAGACAGGCAACAGCACCCCTGGAGTTAAATGGCAGTGGGGCAGCACCCCTGGACTGATAGAGCAGAGGAGCAGCACCACATATAGGGCAGCACCCCTGGAATGCTGTGGCAGACAAAGAAAAGATGTGAAAGATGGAATTATCCTTGTGCCCTCCAACCCACCCTTATGTTGTATACACAGGACATACAAACCAATCATTTCAGCGACAGGATCTGCCACACGACTGTGGCTGAAATGTTTGCTTTGTTTGGGCCCCCTCCAAATAATAAGCAATTAATCTCTCCTTGCATGAATTGGTTCTACAGTGGCAAGATGTTGTCCTCATCCTCAGATCCCCCCTTTCAGTGTTTACATCCTCATCCTCAGAGAAATAATATTTAAACAAACAAAACCACATCATTTAGATGTCAGTGGACTGCTTACGCTATATCCCAGAGTTTCTGAACTTGACATTGACTTATGATGAATGCTCTGCAGGTGACATATAAGGGAGTATGTTCCAAGGTGGTTAACATCCTTACCCCTACTTATTATGGATTGACAAAGGCAACAGATGGCTTGACACGTGTTGTCCAGATTTGTGGAGAAATAATTCCACACAGAAGAGGTGGCTTTTTTGCTATGTTGCCCAGGCATGACAATGGGCTTTTTCACCCCAGGACCAACAACTGTCTCCACTGGTGTCCTATGCAAACAAACCACATCACCATCAGAATCCTCATCGTCAACTTCCTCTGCAGCTCCAGCTACATCCATGTCCTCCTCATCCTGGTGTACTTCTACAGTGACATCCTCAATCTCAATATCAGCAAATGGACTAGCATTGCTCCTCCCAGCACTTGCAGGGGGTGTGAAAATGGTGGTAGGAGCCTCCTCTTCCCATACAGTGTTGTGAAGGTCATGCCTAGACATCACAACTGCAGATAGTGCCAGCACCTCTGTATTTCACAACACCCCTGTAATTTTACAACATACAAGACAGGGCCAGTGTACATTGATTTTCACTGCACCCTGGAATAATTACAGCATACGTTCAAGACAGGGCCAGTGTACTGTACATTGATTTTCACTGCACCCATGAATTTTGATAGCATACAGGTCCACTGTAATGTTATTTGATCAGCAACACCCCTATATTTTACAGCATACAGCAGTGTGCTTTTAATTTTTATCAACTGCACCCCTGAATTTTTACAACATACAGGGCCAGTGTAATGTTATTTTAACAGCAACGCCCCTATATTTCACAGCATACAGCAGTGAGCTTTTCATTTATAACAACTGTACCCCTGAATTTTTACAACATACAGTGTCAGTGTAATGTTATTTGAACAGCAAAACCCCTATATTTTTCATACAGTAGTGAGCTTTAATTTTTAATGACTGCACCCCTGAATTTGTACAACATACAGGGCCGGTGTAATGTTATTTGAACAGCAGCACCCCTATAGTTTACAATATACAGCAGTGTGCTTTTAATTTTTAACAACTGCACCCCTGAATTCTTACAACATACAGGGCCAGTGTAATGTTATTTGAACAGCAACACCCTATATTTTACAGCATACAGCAGTGTGCTTTTAATTTTTAAAAACTGCACCCATGATATTTTACAACATACATGACCAGCAGCACCCCAATATTTTACAGCATACAGGAGCAGTGTGCTTTTAATTTTTATCAACTGCACCTCTGAATTTTTACAACATACAGGGTCAGCAGCACCCCTATATTTTAAACCATAAAGGAGCAGTGTGCTTTTAATTTTTAACAACTGCACCCATGAATTTTTATATCATACAAGGGCCAGTGTAATGTTATTTGTACAGCAACATACCTATATTCTACAGCATACAGCAGTGTGCTTTTAATTTTTAACTGCACCCCTTAATTATTACAACATATAGGGCAAGCAGCACCCCAATATTTTCCAACAAACAGGAGCAGTGTGCTTTGAATTTTTAACAATTGCACCTCTGAATTTTTACAACATACAGGTCCAGCAGCACCCCTATATTTTAAAGCATACAGGAGCAGTGTGTTTTTAATTTTTAACAACTGCACCCCTGGATTTTTACAACATACAGGGCCAACAGCACCCCTATATTTGATGACAGTGCCCCTGCACCCTGTACAACACAGTGACAGCCAGGACAGCAACACCCATGTAGAGCTGCAGCACATGAAACACCAATGACAGCCAGGACAGCCAGGGCAGCACCTCTAACACAGCACAAGTACACCACCTTGACAGCAGCAGCACCCCTAGAGAGCACACACTAACCTCACCCGACCACCACCCACAGAGAGACAGAGGACCTTCTCCCTCACTCTCCAAGTCCGGAGTTAAAATGGCAGCGAAGCTTGGCTGTTTATATGGAATCCAAAGCCGAACCCCCCCAAAACTTTGTGATCTGAGCCCGGTTCTGAGTCTGACTCAGGACTTCACGCCAGACTCTGAAACCAGAACGAGACAAAACGTCATTATCCTGCTGTTGGAATCTCACGGTTTTTGTAATGTGGGGTTAGTGTGTTAGTGTAGTGGTGCTGCTGCAGTCACTGTGGTGTACCTGTGCTGGTTTAGGGGTGCTGTCCTGGCTGTCACTGGCTGTCACTGGTGTTTCATGTGCTGCAGCTCTACATGGGTGTTGCTGTCCTGGCTGTCACTGTCTTGTACAGGGTGCAGGGGCACTGGACTCCTGTATGCTGAAAAATATAGGGGTACTGCTGGCCCTGTATGTTGTAAAAATTCAGAGATGCAGTTGTTAAAAAGGAAAAACACACTGCTGTATGCTGTACAATATAGGGGTGTTGCTGTTCAAGTAACATTACACTGGCCCTGTATGCTATAAAAATTCAGGGGTGCAGTTGTTAAAAATTAAAAGCACACTGCTCCTGTATGGTTTAAAATATAGGGGTGCTGCTGGCCCTGTATGTTGTAAAAATTCAGAGGTGTAGTTCTTAAAAATTACAAGCACACTGCTCCTTAATGCTGTAAAATATTGGGGTGCTGCTGGCCCTGCATGTTGTAAAAATTCAGGGGTGCAATTAAAGTTTAAAAGCACACTACTGTATGCTGTAAAATATAGGGGTTCTGCTGGCCCTGTATGTTGTAAAAATTTAGAGGTGCAGTTGTTAAAAATGTAAAGCACACTGCTCTTGTATGCTGTAAAATATAGCGGTGTTGCTGTTCAAATAACATTATACTTGCCCTGTCTGTTGTTAAAAATTCAGAGGTGCACTGCTCCTGTATGCTGTAAAATATTGGGGTGCTGCTGGCCATGTATGTTGTAAAATTTACTGGGTGCAGTTTTTAAAAATTAAAAGCACACTGGTGTATGCTGTAAAATATAGAGTGTTGCTGTTCAAATAACATTACACTGGCCCTGTATGTTGTAAGAATTCAGGGATGCAGTTGTTAAAAATTAAAAGCACACTGCTGTATATTGTAAACTATAGGGGTGCTGCTGTTCAAATAACATTACACTGGCCCTGTATGTTGTAAAAATTCAGGGGTGCAGTCATTAAAAATTAAAAGCTCACTGCTGTATGTAAAATATAGGGGTTTTTCTGTTCAAATAACATTACACTGACACTGTATGTTGTAAAAATTCAGGGGTACAGTTGTTATAAATGAAAAGCTCACTGCTGTATGCTGTGAAATATAGGGGCGTTGCTGTTAAAATAACATTACACTGGCCCTGTATGTTGTAAAAATTCAGGGGTGCAGTTGATAAAAATTAAAAGCACACTGCTGTATGCTGTAAAAAATAAGGGTGCTGCTGGCCCTAAATGTTGTAAAAATTGAAGAGTGCAGTTAAAAATTAAAAGCACACTGCTGTATGCTGTATAATATAGGAGTGTTGCTTTTCAAATAACATTACACTGACCCTGTATGCTATAAACATTTAGGGGTGCAGTTGTTAAAAATGAAAAAACTCACTGCTGTATGCTGTAAAATATAGGGGTGTTGCTGTTCAAATAACATTACACTGGCCCTGTATGTTGTAAAAATTCATGAGTGCAGTTGTTAAATATTAAAAGCACACTGCTGTATGCTGTAAAATATAGGGGTGCTGCTGGCCCTGTAAGATGTAAAAATTCAGAGGTGCAAATGTTAAAAATGAAAAGCACACTGCTCTTGTATGCTGTAAAATATAGGGGTGTTGCTGTTCAAACAACATAACACTGTAAAAATTCAGGGGTTCAGTGAAAATCAATGTACACTGGCCCTGTCTTGTATGCTGCAATAATTCTAGGGTGCAGTGAAAATAAATGTACACTGTCTTGTATGCTGTAAAATTAGGGGGGTGTTGTGAAAATACAGGGGTGCTGGCACTGTCTGCAGTTCCAATGTCTAGGCATAACCTTCACAACACTGTATGGGAAGAGGAGGCTCCTACCACCATTTGCACGCTCCCTGCAAGTGCTGGTAGGAGCACCGTCAGTCTATTTGCTGATATTGAGATTGAGGATGTCACTGTAGAATTACACGGGTTGTGGAGGACATGGGTGTAGCTGGCACTGCGGAGGAAGTTGATGATGAGGATTCTTATGGTGATGTGGTTTGTTTGAATAAGGCACCAGTTGAGACAGTTGTTGGCAATGGGATAAAAGCCCACTGTCATGTCTGGGCAAAATAGCAAAAAAGCCACCCTTTTCAGTGTGGAATTATTTCTCCACAAATCCGGACAACAGGTGTCAAGCCATCAGTTGTCTTTGTCAATCCATAATAAGTAGGGTTAAGGATGTTAACCACCTAGGAACATCCTCCCTTATACGCCACCTGCAGCACATTTATTATAAGTAATTTTCAAGTTTAGAAACTTTGGGTTATAGTGTAAGCAGTCCACTGACACCTAAATGATGTGGTTTAGTTTGAATATTATTTATCTGTGAGGATAAGGATGTAAACACTGAAGTGGGGGGATCTGAGGATAAGGACAACATCTTGCCACTGTAGAGCCAGTTTGTGCAAGGAGAGATTAATTGATTCTTTTTTGGTGGGGGGTCCAAACAAAGCAATCATTTCAGCCACAGTCATGTGGCAGACCCTGTCGCTGAAATGATTGGTTTGTTAAAATGTGCATGTCCTGTTTATACAACAACAGGGTCAGTGGGAGGGCCCAAAGATAATTCCATCTTGAACCTTTTTTTTTCTTGGCATCATGTGCTCTTTGGGGCCAAGTTTTTAAAACTGCCATCCTGTCTGACACTGCAGTGCCACTCCTAGATGGGCCAGGTGTTTGTGCCTTGCACTTGTATCACTTAGCTTAGTCATCCAGCTACCTCATTGCACCTGTTTTTTTATTTGCATTATGTGCTCTTTGGGGCCTTGTTTTTAAAACTGCCATCCTGTCTGACACTGCAGTGCAACTCCTAGATGGGCTAGGTGTTTGTGCTGCCCACTTTTGTCACTTAGCTTAGTCATCCAGCAACCTCGTTGCAACTCTTTTTTATCTTTGCATTATGTGCTCTTTGGGGCCTAGTTTTTAAAACTGCCATCCTGTCTGACACTGCAGTGCCTCTCCTAGATGGGCCAGGTGTTTGTGCCGCCCACTTATATCACTTAGCTTAGTCATCCAGCTACGTTGTTGCACCTTATTTTTTCTTTGCATTATGTGCTCTTTGTGGCCTAGTTTTTAAAACTGCCATCCTGTCCGCCACTGCAGTGCCACTCCAAGATGGGCCAGGTGTTTGTGACGCCCACTTGTGTCGCTTAGTTTAGTCATCCAGCAACCTCATTGCACCTCTTTTTTCTTTGCATTATGTGTTCTTTGGGGCCAAGTTTTTAAAACTGCCATCCTGTCTGACACTGCAGTGCCACTCCTAGATGGGCCAGGTGTTTGTGCCTTGCACTTGTATCACTTAGCTTAGTCATCCAGCTACCTCATTGCACCTGTTTTTTTATTTGCATTATGTGCTCTTTGGGGCCTTGTTTTTAAAACTGCCATCCTGTCTGACACTGCAGTGCAACTCCTAGATGGGCTAGGTGTTTGTGCTGCCCACTTTTGTCACTTAGCTTAGTCATCCAGCAACCTCGTTGCAACTCTTTTTTATCTTTGCATTATGTGCTCTTTGGGGCCTAGTTTTTAAAACTGCCATCCTGTCTGACACTGCAGTGCCACTCCTAGATGGGCCAGGTGTTTGTGCCGCCCACTTATATCACTTAGCTTAGTCATCCAGCAACCTCGTTGCAACTCTTTTTTTCTTTGCATTATGTGCTCTTTGTGGCCTAGTTTTTAAAACTGCCATCCTGTCCGCCACTGCAGTGCCACTCCTAGATGGGTCAGGTGTTTGTGCCACCCACTTGTGTTGCTTAGCTTAGTCATACAGCTACCTCTTTGCACCTCTTTTTTTCTTTGCATTATGTGCTTTTTAGTTCCTAGTTTTTAAAAGTGCCATCCTGTCTGACACTGCAGTGCCACTCCTAGATAGGACAGGTCTTTGTTTTGCCCACTTGTGTCACTTAGCTTAGTCATCCAGTGTCCTCGGTGCAACCTTTTGGCCTAAAAACAATACTGTGAGGTGTGAGGTGTTCAGAATAGACTGGAAATGAGTGGAAATTAATGTTATTGAGGTTAATAATACCGTAGGTTCAAAATTACCCTCAGATTTTGTGATTTTAGCTTTTTTTGTGTTTGTTTTTTTCAAAAAATTATCCATATCCAAAACCAAAACCCGAAAGAGTGGTTTTGGCAAAAATCAATCCAGATCCAAAACATGAGCGGGGATCCAGATCCAAAACCAAAACACAAAACCCAAAAAGTGCCCACCACACATCTCTAGTTTAAATCTAGGGAACAAGCTGAATAGAAGGCTGCGACAGGACAAGGACAAGGGTTGTTGGTATAGGAGGATGCAGGAGCCAGGGAAAGAAGACAGAAGGAGGCCAAGGGAAACTTGAGGGAAGATCAGAGCCGGGTAAAGAGGAGTAGGCAGGAATAGGAGGCTGCTGGAGGAGAGTTGGGGACAGAAGGTAGCATTAAGCGGGCATTAGAGGCAGAGAGCAGAAAGGTACTGCTGGGCACAGACACGCTGCGATGCTGGCATGTCCTTATCCTCATGCGTGTCAGGCTTCGTGGCCTGACTATTCAGTACAGGGTCCTTCTGACGCTGAATGAGCATGGCCGCATTCATGCCCTTAGAGCTTAAACTGGAGAGGTGACTGGCATTGAGAGGGGGTGGAGATATGCGGCTGCTCTTGCATTATGGGTATGGCTAAAACCAAGTTGGGGAAAGGACCTTTAACATCATCAGGGGGAGGGGTAAGGCCTGAACAGGGTACCAGAAATATACTCTCATGGGCACACTTTGCTCACCATACTTTGTGCTCTGTGGTTCACTCCACTTGCCACCAGGTTACTAAAGGGAGTGTGGATAGTGAAAGTGCTATCCTGATGACCTAGCTCCTCCCCCTGATGACAGATTTCCTTTAGCCCACTTGGTTCTAGCATCTACCCTGACCATGTACTGCAGCAGCTTGCCTGAGTTGATGAAAATAGGACCGGTCACTGACTGTCATTCATGGATGCATGGAAGTTATAAAACAACAAAACACTTTGGGAATAAATGTATTAAGTGGTGGATTTGCAGTTGATGGCAAACTGATGGACATCGATGGCAGAACTTACATTACATTGGTTTTGAGTTCCAGTTAAATTCCGATAGTACTAGAACAAAACTGGGTAAAAACAGACAGACATAGAGGTAGGAAGGCCCTGCTCGCAAGCTTACAATCTATAGGGAAATATGCATTGATACACAAGGATAGATGCTACCTATTGCATAATGGTCCACCAGATTGCTAGGTTCTTAATGGGTTGTATGATATGATCACCCCGCAATGTTGTCTAAGTGTCAGGAGGATGTGAGAGTAAAGAAAGACAAGATATGTGATGTTATGTGTACTGTAGAGATATAATGTAATTAGATAGTGAAGCACTGAAGGTTATGTGGGTGGGTCTTGAATTTGATAGGCTTGTCTGAAAAGGTGAATTTTTAAGGAAACGTTTAAAGGTTTAATATCAAAATAATCAGCACAGCCGCTTGGTGCATTGCATTGCAACTAAGATGCAATTTTGGCAAAAAAAAGATGCCCAATGCTAACAAGGTGCACGGCACTTAGCGGCTCATTAATGCCATGCATCTTGCCAGGGGTGGATTTAGGGGTGAGGGCACCCCTAAACACAGAAGTAACGTCCACCCCTGCCTGCCTAATTGTATTATTTTTATTTATTGGTTATAAGCACTCATTTGATGATAGCCACTTTAATAGAATAATAAAGAAAAAGCCACTATGAATTTTTTTTTTTTAAATATGTATACATACAGTATTTTCTAAGTATGCCAGCTTATAGAGGCAGAATGTGCATTTCCTACCTGTTTGAACTCCATTCCAGATGGCATATGGTACAGTACAGTGAATATATTTATGATTTTACTGTTACTTTTTGGGCTGACAGTACTGACGCAAGCATCCAAGTGACACCCCCAAACAAGTGCTGCTCTGAGGCACGTGCCTCAAGTGCCTAATTGGAAATTTGCCACTGCATCTCGCACTGCATGATGTACTGAGGCTAGATGGATGAGGACACATCTGAGCTGTTGGTTTTACCCATTTTATGAATGGAGTAGTCTAAAAAGGCCTAGTGAGAACAACCACTCTCATTTGCATGTGTGGAACGAATAACAAGCCTTCCCTCTCTGAATATCAGGATTCCATAAACATTCCAAATTGGTGAGGGGCAGTTTCACATTTTTAATGAAAGATGTACTGAATCCTCAGGTTTTCATGAGGAGTGGGTCCTGATTCTGAATTGAGAAAAAATTAAGAAATAGCAAGTAAATGTACACCTGGACAAACCAATTTGCAATGCAAGAGAACACACACACACACACACACACACACACACACACACACACACACACACACACACATATTGCATGTAGTCCACAAATGCTGGAAAGCTTTATTTTTACAGTGCAATTTAGATTTAAGTTTGGACATGCCCCTCTCAAATCTAACTCTGCCCCACCTGCAGTGCAACATGGTTTAACCAAGCTCTTGCTTACTTTATTACCAACTCAGAATTAGGCCAAAAGGGAAGGTATAGTGTGATATTACATGTGCATAAAGGTCTCTAATGAAAGCTCAGGCATGGAAAATGTAATCAAGACTAAGAAGCTTATTGGGGACATTGGGTGTGAGGATAGAGGTCACAAAACGTGCTATAGCAAATATTTAAAATAATATTGTAGCTTAAAATCAACTTTAAGTAATAGAAATGGGTGGTAGAAGTCCATAGATTAGGGGCACTTACCATGTTTGAGGATAAAAATAGTAAGTGCAGAATACAATTACAAATGGAACCCTGGTTTCAATGGATACCTTGATGCCATAATTTAATTCTACTAATCCCAGACTAAGATCTTGCTGTTGTAATTTAAAATATTCAGCATCTAGTAAAACCTATCTGGATATAAGGTCTTGAGAATGTGCACCACCAATCTGGGCCATCCTAGGGTTGCCGCCAGGGTCGGATTGGCCCACAGGGTTACCAGGGAAACCACCGGTAGGCCCCACAGCCTGAGGGCCCACTCCTTCCTCTAGGGATCAGGTTCCAGACTGTGCATTATATATGGTAGATATGTTGCATTACACTGCACTAAACTATTGTGTATTTCAAGCCTCTGTGGGGGTTGGCCACACCCCCTTTTTAGGCTGACCACACCCCTAAGTATGGGCCATAATAACTGCATTCCCCCGGTGGGCCCTTCATGCCCCAGTCCGACACCGGTTGCCACCTCATCCCTTTAATCTTGGAGACCTGTGATTTACACAGGTTTTGTGGCTGATTAATCCAGGTGGAATGCAGGCTTGAATTTAATCAGCCACAGAACCTGTATTATTCATAGGTCTCCAGGATTAAATGGATGAGGTGGCAACCCTATCTACAACTGGGATAATTGGGGGAAGTGGTGTTACTGGAGAAGCTTGTGTAAAGGATCAGGGTTAGATGGAGTAGCTATGCATAAATTACAAAAATATTTGTGAAATGCTTAATGATGCCCATGGTTTTATTCTAGATTAATACCCATTATGTGTATATATAGCCACATTATGGCTTATTTTATGAAAAGATTTGGTAAGGTTTGCTAATATTTATTTCTGATAGCCCCATCAGTAGTGTTGGCTCTTAGCATAATTAAGCTTTGACTGAGTCTGAGATAGTAATAAGCTTTCTAAAAGTTACTTAGATTGGATACAGAAGTCAGCCAAGGTCATCTCATTGGTATCAGAAACACTGAATAACCTGCCTGCATACAGCCATGGAGAGTCTTATACTTCTTCCTATAGTCTATATTAAGGCGTGCCACGTAGGATAATATATGCCCCTCATCACTGTTTAGATGCTTTCAAAAAAGGATGGGGTCCTCTCATTATTCAATATGTGAGTCCATATGCTGCAGTCTAGTCTGTTATGTTTGAGATATTAGTGAGAATGTTCAGACTTGTAAGAGGGGAATCTCCAGGTTTGATGTAGGGAGACTGAAAAACAACTCCACTGGTGCATGTTCAAAGTTCATGTTTTTACACATCTTCACATAAGCAAGTTTTGTAGCAACATCAGTGACCAAAGTATTAGCCACCAAAATGTAATCGATCCATGAAATGAGCGATGAACACCCAAGTGAATTGTAAAATTGTTATCAGTACCAAGGTAAAGCCAAAAGAGATCGTACATATTATTCATCAACCGGAATTACATCAAAGCATTCCATCAAGGAGTTAAATACAAAGGAGCTGGGGACTTATCAAGAAGGTGCTCTTTAACAGGGTTCTTATCACGTTCTAAAAGAAGGAGGTTAACACCCTGTTGTGCTAAAAATTATTGAGAGATGATGGTAAAAGCGCCATCACATGAGAAATAGAGACATAAATAAAAGTGTGAAAGGTATGTTTTACCAATTTAAACATACAGTATAAGAGAAGATAATGACCACAAAGTTCCAAGAAAGAATGCAAAATTGTGTATAAGAGCTAGGCAAAATCCCAATGCTGCACCTCTGAATGTAGTGATATTGGGAGTCAGTATGCAATTTCCCAAACAAGAATACCTACAGTAAGAAAAGAGCAGTTCCCAGATTTCCAGTGTATCTTCTGAATGTCAGAACAAAACTTCTTAAAATGATTAGTGACCTTCCATTTTTTCTTTTTTTATAGGTTTTTATTTAAGCAAAACCAGAATACAAGTTGAAATGAAGTAGACAAAATAGATTTGAGTAGAACAATTACAAACCATGGTAGTACATCATTAAGGCATTATCTTAGCCTTACTGTAGAGGAAATAACAAAAAATAAATAAAATAAAAACATGCCCAACAATAATGACCTTCTATGCTCTAATGAGAGATTAGTTTTTTGGCTTGAAAACATGATGTGGAGGGTAGAAATAAAAAAAAATTAAGAATTTGCACACACACACACACACACACAGTGGCAGAAATGAAAAGTGGTGCAAGATGGTATTGTCTTTGGGCCCTCCTACCCACCCTTATGTTGGATATTAAAAAGTACATGCATAGTTTAACAAGCCAAGCACTTCAGCAACAGGGACTGACATTTTTGTGGCTGAAGTACTTGGTTTCTTTGGCCCCCCCAAAACACAAGTGCCTTTACACGTATGGAAGCTAGGCTAACAGCTCTGCATTGGGAAGATGTTATCATTACTACCATCTTCATCCTCACTCTTATCAGTGTATACATCATCCTCACACAATATCAACTCATACCCTCTGATCCACTATTACAGAAGTCTCTGTACTTTGATGTAATTGCCAGTAAAGGTCTTCCTCATGGAATTTGTAGTTCATTTTTATGAACATCATCTTTTCCATGTTTTGAGGAAGTAGCCTTCTACGCCGATCACTGATAAGGTTACCAGCTGTGCTGAATACTCTTTCTGCACAGTCGATGCCGGAAGAGGACGTTTTGCTTAAATTTTTAATCTGAACCCGGTGGAAAAACTCGAGCCAGGGCTTGTATTTACTCAGATCCTGTAAGTTCAGATGGACTCGGATTTCTTAAAACCAGAGACACTTACTCATTTGTTTTATATATATATATATATATATATATTTATAGTAAACTAATAATGGGGTTTTGGTTCATGAATTGATCAATGCATTTAAGCCTTCAGCCCAACATCAAGGGACCCCATTTCACTGCAAGTCCTTCCCTATCACCCGGATTTTTGAGAACCTGGCAACCACTATCACATAAGAGTCAAACCAAAAATATGCTACCTGGCATTAAGGTTCGATCACCCCCTAAAGAACCTAGGTCTGTGTAGGCTCATTAATACCTCATTAAGCTGCTAGTGGTACTCTACTTCTGCAAGCAGACATTTATGAAAATAGAAAATAGATTGTAGGTGAGTCTTAATCTTGTACTACCTAGAAACTATTTTATATTGTCTTTCACTCTAAAACAAATGGAGCTTTATAAACAGTTTCCCTGATAAACATACATTCCTATGGTCCAAGATATCACCTGATATGTATGTGGATCTTCTGGATTAAATGAGAACTGAATTGTTTACTCTACAGTTAGCACCAGTCTCTCATTAGAGTGCCTTTGCACAGATACAGTATAAAGCAAGCACACACTTTACTACAGTATATACCAGTGACGTGTGGTGGGGTGAGGCAGGTGAGGCAGGTGAGGCAGAGCCTTTCCTGTCATACTAACATTTGTGCCGGAGTTTTTACTGTATAAAGTATATGAAAAATATCTTCTTTGCATTATTCTAATCATTTTTATAGCCAAAACTGTGGAGTAAAAAGTCTATGGCAGGTGAGGCACCCTATCTTTTCCACACATCTCTGATCAACATTCACAAAATTTTCAGGCGTTTATACTGCTGCACATGTGTATAATGCCCCCATGTACCCATTGGCTCATATATTGCGTGTAAATCTGGCTCTGGTGAAAGCCAGTGCCTCCTGAGCAATTTAGCTCACCGCACATCCCTGGTATATACAAATATACACTTGATTGGGCGAAGTGATGCTTTCTGTCATCTGGGACAAAGACTTAGCTGGGTGCAGTGCACATCCACTGGAAGGGGAGAACTATATGCAGCTGACCAACTTCTCTTCCTCTTCTCCCAGCTTCAAGGTTAGGTTGTTACTAGAGATGAGCGGGTTCGGTTCCTCTGAATCCGAACCCGCCCGAACTTCAGGTTTTTTACACGGGTCCGAGCAGGCTCGGATCTTCCCGCCTTGCTCGGCTAACCCGAGCGCGCCCGAACGTCATCATCACGCTGTCGGATTCTCGCGAGGCTCGGATTCTATCGCGAGACTCGGATTCTATATAAGGAGCCGCGCGTCGCCGCCATTTTCACACGTGCATTGAGAGTCATAGGGAGAGGACGTGGCTGGCGTCCTCTCCGTTTAGAGAAGAGAGAGACACAGTATTTTCGGGGAGCATTATTAGGAGGAGTACTACTGTATACTACTATACTACTTGCTGAAGTGATATTTATAGATTAGATAGTGTGACTGTAAGTGTATTATCTGACTTGTGGGGGAGACACTGACAGTGGGGAGCAGTTAGAGTCTGAGAGCAGGACTCAGGAGTACATATAACGTACAGTGCACACTTTTGCTGCCAGAGTCAGTGCCACACTGCCATTGTTGTGACCACACTGACCACCAGTATAATAATATATTTTGTGATTGTCTGCTTAGGCCTCGGAGTACTAGTTGCAAGTTGCAACGTGACCTGTCCTGAAGTGACCACCAGTTTAATAATCAATCACCACCAGTTTAATATATATATATATATATATATAATTGTATATAATATATATATATAATATTGTATACCACCTACCCGTGGTTTTTTTTTTTTTCATTCTTCTTTATACATACTACTATAGTAGCTTACTGTAGCAGTCTGCGGTGCTGTGCTGACCTGACAGTGTCCAGCAGGTCCGTCATCAGTCATTACATAATAAATATATATAGTACCTGTCCGGCTGCAGTACTAGTGATATTATATTGATTTCATCTCATTATCAATAATTTATCAACCAGTCTAGACTCTATATTAGCAGCAGACACAGTACGTTAGTCCACGGCTGTAGCTACCTCTGTGTCGGCACTCGGCAGTCCATCCATAATTGTATACCACCTACCCGTGGTTTTTTTTTTCTTTCTTCTTTGTACATACTACTATAGAGTATAGTAGCTTACTGTAGCAGTCTGCGGTGCTGCTGAGCTGACAGTGTCCAGCAGGTCCGTCATCAGTCATCATTTCCTAATAAATATATTATCTACCTGTCCGGCTGCAGTACTAGTGATATTATATATACATACATATATATATTGATTTCATCTCATTATCAATCATCCAGTCTATATTAGCAGCAGACACAGTATGTTAGTCCACGGCTGTAGCTACCTCTGTGTCGGCACTCAGCAGTCCATCCATAATTGTATACCACCTACCCGTGGTTTTTTTTTTCTTTCTTCTTTGTACATACTACTATAGTATAGTAGCTTACTGTAGCAGTCTGCGGTGCTGCTGAGCTGACAGTGTCCAGCAGGTCCGTCATCAGTCATCATTACCTAATAAATATATTATCTACCTGTCCGGCTGCAGTACTAGTGATATTATATATACATACATATATAAACACACTAGTACTAAAAGTACCAATACAGCGCTAAGAATAATTATTTGCAGACAGGTGGAAAGGATTAGTCAAAAATTTAATATAAATTAAAATTAAAATTCAAAAAATAGGTATAGTAATGTCTAAATGACAATTAATACATGACGAGAGCAGTTAAAAAGCCATGGCTTATTTATGACAGCCAAATAGAATCAGCAACAGGACAGGGATTTTCTATTATCCAGTGGTTGGTGGACCTCAGTTTTCCTTTTACCATTGAGAATATACGTCTCTCCACAAATAGTTACCAATCCTGGAGGTGCATTTACAAACTTCCTTGATGGTTTCTCAACACGTGAGGATGGCAGCACATCAGTTGAGGGAAGTGGGTTAGTCCTCCATTTGCAGTGGGATGGTTGTGGGAGAATGGTTCCTAGCTTCTTTAAAGGTCCACCGTCCAAATGATCCTGGATGGTCTATGTCCCAGTGTCCAACAGGTAAGTCCTTACGCGTTTCGCTGTCTTCAGGGGGCAGCTTTATCAAAGGTAAGTGCTCTCTGTAAAAATCATCCCTTTTATAGGGCATAGATTGGTTAATCCACATCACCTGTCTGCAATACTAGTTACATAAAAATTCATTCATAACATAATTCAAAAACCAAATTCTAATCCTGGAGGCAAACCTATTGTAAGTCTTTATTTTTAATATTAAAAACGAGGGTTTAAAACACTATTTCATTGTGTAATAACATATATTCTAAAATCCGTATGTGTACTACACAATGTAGGAGGATGGATGTATGTAACAATCCATTGGGCTTCACTGTCCTCGTTTCTATTCATGCTCTAGTGGCTACTCATTGTGCGGTCACGTGGGATAGCTGTCATACATCACGTGATCTGCACCACCAATTAGACTACGATAAGCAGGACTCAGGTACTCATGTGACCCAAGATTACACACCCTCGGCATTCCGATCACATGAGTCCAGTGTCATGCATCACATGACACCGACTCACAATTACACACCCTCGCTGTTCCGATCACGTGGGTCTGGTGTCATGCATCACATGATCCAGACTACCAATCAGCGCTACTGGATGGATAATTCCATTATGATCACGATGTTCGTAATGAACTCCTCGCGGCCTTTTTCCCCGTAGTAAATAGACTGAGGGTATCCGGCCCAGACACGCGTCACGAGGCCACGTCATATGGCCGCGATCACGTGACTCGGTCACATGCTCTGCAGTCATTCAATTAATTGGTTAGTTTACAGCTATGTTCATTGGACACGTAACTCAACAACAACTCATTTATTGGTCATTTCATTATATAACTACAGCCTGCCTATATATACTATTCTTAGCCTGGTATCATCATCGTTGCTATATTTGGCTATACTTATAGTACATATACACAATAAGAAAGGAAATGTAACCAAAGAATTATTTCTCTAAAGAAAAGATAATGTTTCAATCGAGTACTGTTTTCCACATTTTTATCTAATCCCGATAAGGGAATCATAGTTTATCAACATGGTATTATAGTATACAGTTCTAATAAATAAATAAAACTCTTAGATCACCGCATTTAATTCCATTCCCTCATTCAATCCATACGGATGGAGTGTATTCATTTTAAAAATCCAATGTATCTCCTGTTTCTGTAACCTGTTAAACCTATCTCCTCCCCTTTGAGTTTCTTTAATATGTTCTAGACATATTAATTTTAGGGAGTCAGGGTTGCTTTGATGGTATTCCAAAAAATGTCTAGAAACACTGTGATCGATTCTTTTATTGACAATATTTCTTCTATGTTCTAGAAATCTTAATTTAACCTTGCGGGTGGTTCTTCCTACGTAACCCAGGTTACATTGACATTGTAGTAGATATATCACATGTAGTGAATAGAACTAAGAACCTAAAATGTTCACTTGATGGAACCAATTTTGTATTAAAGGAGTTCATGAATTGTGAAACCAGTTGGGTGATATATCTACTACAATGATCTTCTGTATTGAGATATCTTGGAGTACTGACATAGTGATAATGATCAATTACTATAAATGGTATGGATATGGGGATGGATCATTGAGCTCAGTACTACCCTTTGTTCAATATCTGTGAAAAACCACTAATTATGGAAGTGTGATGAATTTAGTTTTATTTATTTATTAGAACTGTATACTATAATACCATGTTGATAAACTATGATTCCCTTATCGGGATTAGATAAAAATGTGGAAAACAGTACTCGATTGAAACATTATCTTTTCTTTAGAGAAATAATTCTTTGGTTACATTTCCTTTCTTATTGTGTATATGTACTATAAGTATAGCCAAATATAGCAACGATGATGATACCAGGCTAAGAATAGTATATATAGGCAGGCTGTAGTTATATAATGAAATGACCAATAAATGAGTTGTTGTTGAGTTACGTGTCCAATGAACATAGCTGTAAACTAACCAATTAATTGAATGACTGCAGAGCATGTGACCGAGTCACGTGATCGCGGCCATATGACGTGGCCTCGTGACGCGTGTCTGGGCCGGATACCCTCAGTCTATTTACTACGGGGAAAAAGGCCGCGAGGAGTTCATTACGAACATCGTGATCATAATGGAATTATCCATCCAGTAGCGCTGATTGGTAGTCTGGATCATGTGATGCATGACACCAGACCCACGTGATCGGAACAGCGAGGGTGTGTAATTGTGAGTCGGTGTCATGTGATGCATGACACTGGACTCATGTGATCGGAATGCCGAGGGTGTGTAATCTTGGGTCACATGAGTACCTGAGTCCTGCTTATCGTAGTCTAATTGGTGGTGCAGATCACGTGATGTATGACAGCTATCCCACGTGACCGCACAATGAGTAGCCACTAGAGCATGAATAGAAACGAGGACAGTGAAGCCCAATGGATTGTTACATACATCCATCCTCCTACATTGTGTAGTACACATACGGATTTTAGAATATATGTTATTACACAATGAAATAGTGTTTTAAACCCTCGTTTTTAATATTAAAAATAAAGACTTACAATAGGTTTGCCTCCAGGATTAGAATTTGGTTTTTGAATTATGTTATGAATGAATTTTTATGTAACTAGTATTGCAGACAGGTGATGTGGATTAACCAATCTATGCCCTATAAAAGGGATGATTTTTACAGAGAGCACTTACCTTTGATAAAGCTGCCCCCTGAAGACAGCGAAACGCGTAAGGACTTACCTGTTGGACACTGGGACATAGACCATCCAGGATCATTTGGACGGTGGACCTTTAAAGAAGCTAGGAACCATTCTCCCACAACCATCCCACTGCAAATGGAGGACTAACCCACTTCCCTCAACTGATGTGCTGCCATCCTCACGTGTTGAGAAACCATCAAGGAAGTTTGTAAATGCACCTCCAGGATTGGTAACTATTTGTGGAGAGACGTATATTCTCAATGGTAAAAGGAAAACTGAGGTCCACCAACCACTGGATAATAGAAAATCCCTGTCCTGTTGCTGATTCTATTTGGCTGTCATAAATAAGCCATGGCTTTTTAACTGCTCTCGTCATGTATTAATTGTCATTTAGACATTACTATACCTATTTTTTGAATTTTAATTTTAATTTATATTAAATTTTTGACTAATCCTTTCCACCTGTCTGCAAATAATTATTCTTAGCGCTGTATTGGTACTTTTAGTACTAGTGTGTTTATGTTTTATTTGGATTTGACTGTCTAAGGTTTTTACAGCTGCTCAGGAGAACCAGCTCTGTCAAGCGCGAGGTACACCCACTCTTTTGAGTGAAGAGAGGTTCCTTTGGTTTTCGCAATACATACATATATATATTGATTTCATCTCATTATCAATCATCCAGTCTATATTAGCAGCAGACACAGTACGTTAGTCCACGGCTGTAGCTACCTCTGTGTCGGCACTCGGCAGTCCATCCATAATTGTATACCACCTACCCGTGGTTTTTTTTTTTCTTTCTTCTTTGTACATACTACTATAGTATAGTAGCTTACTGTAGCAGTCTGCGGTGCTGCTGAGCTGACAGTGTCCAGCAGGTCCGTCATCAGTCATCATTACCTAATAAATATATTATCTACCTGTCCGGCTGCAGTACTAGTGATATTATATATACATACATATATATATTGATTTCATCTCATTATCAATCATCCAGTCTATATTAGCAGCAGACACAGTACGTTAGTCCACGGCTGTAGCTACCTCTGTGTCGGCACTCGGCAGTCCATCCATAATTGTATACCACCTACCCGTGGTTTTTTTTTTCTTTCTTCTTTGTACATACTACTATAGTATAGTAGCTTACTGTAGCAGTCTGCGGTGCTGCTGAGCTGACAGTGTCCAGCAGGTCCATCATCAGTCATCATTACCTAATAAATATATTATCTACCTGTCCGGCTGCAGTACTAGTGATATTATATATACATACATATATATATTGATTTCATCTCATTATCAATCATCCAGTCTATATTAGCAGCAGACACAGTACGTTAGTCCACGGCTGTAGCTACCTCTGTGTCGGCACTCAGCAGTCCATCCATAATTGTATACCACCTACCCGTGTTTTTTTTTTTTCTTTCTTCTTTGTACATACTACTATAGTATAGTAGCTTACTGTAGCAGTCTGCGGTGCTGCTGAGCTGACAGTGTCCAGCAGGTCCGTCATCAGTCATCATTACCTAATAAATATATTATCTACCTGTCCGGCTGCAGTACTAGTGATATTATATATACATACATATATATATATATTGATTTCATCTCATTATCATCCAGTCTATATTAGCAGCAGACACATTACGGTAGTCCACGGCTGTAGCTACCTCTGTGTCGGCACTCGGCAGTCTATCCATAAGTATACTAGTATCCATCCATCTCCATTGTTTACCTGAGGTGCCTTTTAGTTGTGCCTATTAAAATATGGAGAACAAAAATGTTGAGGTTCCAAAATTAGGGAAAGATCAAGATCCACTTCCACCTCGTGCTGAAGCTGCTGCCACTAGTCATGGCCGAGACGATGAAATGCCAGCAACGTCGTCTGCCAAGGCCGATGCCCAATGTCATAGTACAGAGCATGTCAAATCCAAAACACCAAATATCAGTAAAAAAAGGACTCCAAAACCTAAAATAAAATTGTCGGAGGAGAAGCGTAAACTTGCCAATATGCCATTTACCACACGGAGTGGCAAGGAACGGCTGAGGCCCTGGCCTATGTTCATGGCTAGTGGTTCAGCTTCACATGAGGATGGAAGCACTCAGCCTCTCGCTAGAAAACTGAAAAGACTCAAGCTGGCAAAAGCACCGCAAAGAACTGTGCGTTCTTCGAAATCCCAAATCCACAAGGAGAGTGCAATTGTGTCGGTTGCGATGCCTGACCTTCCCAACACTGGACGTGAAGAGCATGCGCCTTCCACCATTTGCACGCCCCCTGCAAGTGCTGGAAGGAGCACCCGCAGTCCAGTTCCTGATAGTCAGATTGAAGATGTCAGTGTTGAAGTACACCAGGATGAGGAGGATATGGGTGTTGCTGGCGCTGGGGAGGAAATTGACCAGGAGGATTCTGATGGTGAGGTGGTTTGTTTAAGTCAGGCACCCGGGGAGATACCTGTTGTCCATGGGAGGAATATGGCCGTTGACATGCCTGGTGAAAATACCAAAAAAATCAGCTCTTCAGTGTGGAGGTATTTCAACAGAAAAGCGGACAACAGGTGTCAAGCCGTGTGTTGCCTTTGTCAAGCTGTAATAAGTAGGGGTAAGGACGTTAACCACCTCGGAACATCCTCCCTTATACGTCACCTGCAGCGCATTCATAATAAGTCAGTGACAAGTTCAAAAACTTTGGGCGACAGCGGAAGCAGTCCACTGACCAGTAAATCCCTTCCTCTTGTAACCAAGCTCACGCAAACCACCCCACCAACTCCCTCAGTGTCAATTTCCTCCTTCCCCAGGAATGCCAATAGTCCTGCAGGCCATGTCACTGGCAATTCTGACGAGTCCTCTCCTGCCTGGGATTCCTCCGATGCATCCTTGCGTGTAACGCCTACTGCTGCTGGCGCTGCTGTTGTTGCTGCTGGGAGTCGATGGTCATCCCAGAGGGGAAGTCGTAAGCCCACTTGTACTACTTCCAGTAAGCAATTGACTGTCCAACAGTCCTTTGCGAGGAAGATGAAATATCACAGCAGTCATCCTGCTGCAAAGCGGATAACTGAGGCCTTGACAACTATGTTGGTGTTAGACGTGCGTCCGGTATCCGCCGTTAGTTCACAGGGAACTAGACAATTTATTGAGGCAGTGTGCCCCCGTTACCAAATACCATCTAGGTTCCACTTCTCTAGGCAGGCGATACCGAGAATGTACACGGGCGTCAGAAAAAGACTCACCAGTGTCCTAAAAAATGCAGTTGTACCCAATGTCCACTTAACCACGGACATGTGGACAAGTGGAGCAGGGCAGGGTCAGGACTATATGACTGTGACAGCCCACTGGGTAGATGTATGGACTCCCGCCGCAAGAACAGCAGCGGCGGCACCAGTAGCAGCATCTCGCAAACGCCAACTCTTTCCTAGGCAGGCTACGCTTTGTATCACCGCTTTCCAGAATACGCACACAGCTGAAAACCTCTTACGGCAACTGAGGAAGATCATCGCGGAATGGCTTACCCCAATTGGACTCTCCTGTGGATTTGTGGCATCGGACAACGCCAGCAATATTGTGTGTGCATTAAATATGGGCAAATTCCAGCACGTCCCATGTTTTGCACATACCTTGAATTTGGTGGTGCAGAATTTTTAAAAAAACGACAGGGGCGTGCAAGAGATGCTGTCGGTGGCCAGAAGAATTGCGGGACACTTTCGGCGTACAGGCACCACGTACAGAAGACTGGAGCACCACCAAAAACTACTGAACCTGCCCTGCCATCATCTGAAGCAAGAAGTGGTAACGAGGTGGAATTCAACCCTCTATATGCTTCAGAGGTTGGAGGAGCAGCAAAAGGCCATTCAAGCCTATACAATTGAGCACAATATAGGAGGTGGAATGCACCTGTCTCAAGCACAGTGGAGAATGATTTCAACGTTGTGCAAGGTTCTGATGCCCTTTGAACTTGCCACACGTGAAGTCAGTTCAGACACTGCCAGCCTGAGTCAGGTCATTCCCCTCATCAGGCTTTTGCAGAAGAAGCTGGAGACATTGAAGGAGGAGCTAACACGGAGCGATTCCGCTAGGCATGTGGGACTTGTGGATGGAGCCCTTAATTCGCTTAACAAGGATTCACGGGTGGTCAATCTGTTGAAATCAGAGCACTACATTTTGGCCACCGTGCTCGATCCTAGATTTAAAGCCTACCTTGGATCTCTCTTTCCGGCAGACACAAGTCTGCTGGGGTTGAAAGACCTACTGGTGAGAAAATTGTCAAGTCAAGCGGAACGCGACCTGTCAACATCTCCTCCTTCACATTCTCCCGCAACTGGGGGTGCGAGGAAAAGGCTCAGAATTCCGAGCCCACCCGCTGGCGGTGATGCAGGGCAGTCTGGAGCGACTGCTGATGCTGACATCTGGTCCGGACTGAAGGACCTGACAACGATTACGGACATGTCGTCTACTGTCACTGCATATGATTCTCTCACCATTGAAAGAATGGTGGAGGATTATATGAGTGACCGCATCCAAGTAGGCACGTCACACAGTCCGTACTTATACTGGCAGGAAAAAGAGGCAATTTGGAGGCCCTTGCACAAACTGGCTTTATTCTACCTAAGTTGCCCTCCCACAAGTGTGTACTCCGAAAGAGTGTTTAGTGCCGCCGCTCACCTTGTCAGCAATCGGCATACGAGGTTACATCCAGAAAATGTGGAGAAGATGATGTTCATTAAAATGAATTATAATCAATTCCTCCGTGGAGACATTGACCAGCAGCAATTGCCTCCACAAAGTACACAGGGAGCTGAGATGGTGGATTCCTGTGGGGACGAATTGATAATCTGTGAGGAGGGGGATGTACACGGTGATATATCGGAGGATGATGATGAGGTGGACATCTTGCCTCTGTAGAGCCAGTTTGTGCAAGGAGAGATTAATTGCTTCTTTTTTGGTGGGGGTCCAAACCAACCCGTCATTTCAGTCACAGTCGTGTGGCAGACCCTGTCACTGAAATGATGGGTTGGTTAAAGTGTGCATGTCCTGTTTATACAACATAAGGGTGGGTGGGAGGGCCCAAGGACAATTCCATCTTGCACCTCTTTTTTCTTTAATTTTTCTTTGCGTCATGTGCTGTTTGGGGAGGGTTTTTTGGAAGGGACATCCTGCGTGACACTGCAGTGCCACTCCTAGATGGGCCCGGTGTTTGTGTCGGCCACTAGGGTTGCTTATCTTACTCACACAGCTACCCCATTGCGCCTCTTTTTTTCTTTGCGTCATGTGCTGTTTGGGGAGGGTTTTTTGGAAGGGACATCCTGCGTGACACTGCAGTGCCACTCCTAGATGGGCCCGGTGTTTGTGTCGGCCACTAGGGTCGCTTATCTTACTCACACAGCTACCTCATTGCGCCTCTTTTTTTCTTTGCGTCATGTGCTGTTTGGGGAGGGTTTTTTGGAAGGGACATCCTGCGTGACACTGCAGTGACACTCCTAGATGGGCCCGGTGTTTGTGTCGGCCACTAGGGTCGCTTATCTTACTCACACAGCTACCTCATTGCGCCTCTTTTTTTCTTTGCGTCATGTGCTGTTTGGGGAGGGTTTTTTGGAAGGGACATCCTGCGTGACACTGCAGTGACACTCCTAGATGGGCCCGGTGTTTGTGTCGGCCACTAGGGTCGCTTATCTTACTCACACAGCTACCTCATTGCGCCTCTTTTTTTCTTTGCGTCATGTGCTGTTTGGGGAGGGTTTTTTGGAAGGGACATCCTGCGTGACACTGCAGTGACACTCCTAGATGGGCCCGGTGTTTGTGTCGGCCACTAGGGTCGCTTATCTTACTCACACAGCTACCTCATTGCGCCTCTTTTTTTCTTTGCGTCATGTGCTGTTTGGGGAGGGTTTTTTGGAAGGGACATCCTGCGTGACACTGCAGTGACACTCCTAGATGGGCCCGGTGTTTGTGTCGGCCACTAGGGTCGCTTATCTTACTCACACAGCTACCTCATTGCGCCTCTTTTTTTCTTTGCGTCATGTGCTGTTTGGGGAGGGTTTTTTGGAAGGGACATCCTGCGTGACACTGCAGTGACACTCCTAGATGGGCCCGGTGTTTGTGTTGGCCACTAGGGTCGCTTAGCTTAGTCATCCAGCGACCTAGGTGCAAATTTTAGGACTAAAAATAATATTGTGAGGTGTGAGGTATTCAGAATAGACTGAAAATGAGTGTAAATTATGGTTTTTGAGGTTAATAATACTTTGGGATCAAAATGAACCCCAAATTCTATGATTTAAGCTGTTTTTTAGTGTTTTTTGAAAAAAACACCCGAATCCAAAACACACCCGAATCCGACAAAAAAAATTCGGTGAGGTTTTGCCAAAACGCGGTCGAACCCAAAACACGGCCGCGGAACCGAACCCAAAACCAAAACACAAAACCCGAAAAATTTCCGGCGCTCATCTCTAGTTGTTACCACTTGCAATCGCCAGTCAATGAAATAGGACTCACCTAAGCCACTTCCACTGGCATACTTTGATACATACAAACACTGTGAAATAGAGAAATCTGAAACATGAGTTTTCTATTAACCTCATACAGATGTGAAAATGGGCTGTAAGTTTTAAAATATTTAAAGTGCTGTAACAAGTGTCCATGACACAAATGCTCTTTATTCTATGCATCTAAAGAAATATACATACAAAAAATACATGACTAGCATAGAATTGTTTTGCATGGTTTATATTTACTGCATGCACTAAACATTTACCCACAATTAAAACTAACAGGGCTTCTAGCAGGGTGCATCTGTAATGTCCCCTCAAAACAGAACTAAAGAAATTAAACTATTTTCGTTGACAATACAAGAACATTTGGTGGTATTGGAGCTATCCCCTTTTATACATACAGTACAGTATGCTGTTGACACTTTATTTTTATTTGTATATTATTATTATTATTTTTTTGGGAGGGTGTTAATCTGATACTGTAGTTGATAAATAGTCAGCAAATGGAATATTTTGCCATTGTGTCTGGCTTTCCTATAATTAGCTTTCCAACCTGTTCAATGCAGAAATCAGAACTAACAATTATTATGATAGTACTTTGTATGCAGCCACTTTGCTTTGTCTTTTATTACATGTAAATTATGTTTTAAAGGTTTGTATGAACTATATAAGTAAAGCTATAAACATGATAGCAGAGAAATCAGGGCAACAATTCAGCAATCTCTTAATATATATATAAAAATGTTTATGATCAACAACTAATTTGTGGGAAAATTAGTTTTGCTGAATTTAGGTAAAAGGATCAAGCCTCTTTTTTGTGGATGAATACAACGTAGAATGAAAAGAAACCTACTCCTTTTTCCAATTGTAAAATTAGAAGAATGGATTCTATGGCCAGAAGCTGAGAGACTGTAGAAAGGATTGCTCTCTTTTTGTGTGGTTTCCTGATTAACATCTGCTTGATTGAACCATTATGAACTGGGAACTGACTCAATTTTTACTGAGCAGTCTCACTGTTTGGTTTTTAAAAAGGTGGTGACAATAAAGTTAATCTGCCTTCTCAAATCCTGAACTCAAGGGAGTAATGTAATTCTGTTTCTATAATTTGCTGGAGGTTGGATACGGAAAAGGAAAGTACTACAGAATGAGAAGTACAGAAACAGGTAAATAATAAAAGCAAAAACAGAACAATTAATAGGTCACATGTTCAGTATCGGTATCAATTCTCCTGTCATTTATGTAGATATTGCCATTATAATAATAAATGTAAGTAATATATTTTATGTAAAATAAGGATATTACACTGGACTAAAGTATATTTCGGTGTACTGTATATTATATGAAAAACACACATCCACTGATTCCCCTATTTATTAATATATGGCAATGAATAACCTTGGATTTCTGGCCCAGAACAGTAAGTCCTAACTTATCAATTTTGTAAGATCAGACACAGAAGACATGTGCATTTGTGACCAGGCTAATTGGTTCATACATGTGGAACTGAAAGCTTATACAGTACCTGTGATAACAATATTACATAGATTCTTGTTAAATGTGATCCTAGTTGAATAGGCTTCTCCATGCTTTACATGGGGAATGTGATGTATGTTGGAATGAATAAGCATGCTCACCATTTGGTAATGTGAAGAACAGCAGTTGCTGAACAGTTTACTTATTGACACATGGGCATAACAGACATATGGGAGCTGGTGATGACTGGCATCACGGACCAGGGGCTAAAGTTAGTAAGATTCAGTTTTGCTGTCAAAACCGGCAGGCATTGACAGTGATTTAGTGTCTAAAGTAGCAGTATTTAAGAAGCATCAGTTTTCACTGTCATTTAAATCTTCCGATGATGGACATTGGTTTTAAAACCCTTACCCCCTCTCCAAACTGATGAAACCTTGGGGGTATATTTACTAAAAGTCATGTTTGGTCGATTTTTGGTTAATGTTTGATCAATTTTGTGTTTCAGGGTCCAAATCATACATTTACTAACATGATTTTTGACATTGTTAAAAAAAAAAAATTCAAAAATCATCTTTTAGCAAATGTGGAATTTAGACCCTGAAATACAAAATCAACAAAACATCGACTAAAAATTTACCCAAATCGACTTTTAGTAAAAATACCCCTAAATCTCACATTTACTAACAGATGATTTTTGACATCTTTTTTTAAAAGGGTGTCAAAAATCATCTGTTAGTAAATGTGTGATTTAGACCCTGATATTCAAAATTGATCAAAAATCGACCAAACATCATCCAAAAAATCGATCAAAATCTACCCAAATCAACTTTTAGTAAATATACCCCTTGATGTCAATCTTCCATGGATTTCAAGCACTTCACAGATCAGTAGGATCTTTGATTTTATAGATGTTTATAAGACTGGAGATTTTTTTTATTGAAAAGAATGCACATAAAATACATATATTCAAGAGAACATATAACTGCATCAAAATCTGTATGTACAGACAAATTTCTCACATAAGAAAGATACGCTGAGAGAACTAAGATGGCATACTGTGTGTATGTTTTTATTTATTTATTAACAGTTTCTTATATACTGCAGCAATTTTCATTGCACTTTGCAATTGGAAACAACAGTGATAAAATAAATCAAAACAATTGGAAACAACAGTGATAAAAAAAACAACAACTGGGTAATAACAGACAGAAATAGAGGTAGGAAGGTCCTGCTTGCAAGCTTACAGTCTATAGGGAAGTACTGTAGGCATTGATATACAAGGATCGGTGTTATCTCTTGCATAATGGTCCACCAGATTGCAAAGGATCTTGGTGGGCTGTATGATATGGTTACACAGCAATTTTGGCCTGGAGTCAGAAGGATGGGAAAGTAAAGAGAGAAAATACTGTACGTGAGGATATGTGTGGACTGTACAGTGGGGATTTAATTGGATAGGAACGTTTTTCTGGGTGGAACCAGAATTTGAAAAGCTTGCCCAAAAAGGTGAGTTTTCAGGGAATGCTTGAAGGTTTCCAGACTAGTGGAGAGTATTATTCAGACATGAGCGGTTCGGATTTTAAAAATTCCGAACCGCTCCAAACTTCCGGGATCCGAGGCAGTCAAGCTGGGGCTCGGATCTGCCCCGGCTGCCGCAGATCCCGCTGTCGGATCTCACAGTTTCGGCTTGTGAACCAATTTCAAAAGTCCCAGTAAGTCAATGGGCTGAGAAAGCCATCTGTCACAGCTCTGAGCCAATCAGCATGTCCCCAAAGACTTTAATGGGACTACATTGCTGCCAGCAGCGCTCTGACAACACCACCAGCAAAACTGGCCCGGTGCACATCTCTAGTATTTTTGTGCGAGGGAAGGCATCCCACAATTGTGAAACTCCTTGTCGACATTATTAAACTTAAGGATCAGAGAAGGGATGAGCGGGTTCGGTTCCCTGAGAACCGAACCCCCCTGAACTTCACGTCCCGAGCCCAGATCTGAGCATGGCTCGGGTTTACCCGCCAGACTCAGAAACCAGAACAAGGCAAAACGTCATTATCCCACTGTCAGAATCTCGCAGGTTTTGGATACCATATAAGAAGCCGTCGCTGCCATTTTCACTCCAGTCCTGGAGAGTGTAGCGAGAAGACGTGTCTCCTTCCTTAGTGTCTGTGCGGGAAAGTGGCATGGGGCAAGTTGTGTGGGGTGGCGACCTGCTCTTTTGCATCATTCCAGTGGTGCTTTCTTGTGCTGCATCAGTCCAGTGGTGCTGTCTTATGCTGCCATAAGTCCAGTCCAGTGGATATTATTAGAATATTATTAGAATTGCTCCAAATAAAAGGGTTATTATTATCCAAATATAGTTTTTACAGGGTTTGCCCTGTGTGGTGTAGGGGTACGCTCGCCTGTGCTGCATATTATTATAACTGTAAAAAAGGGTAATTATTATCCAAATATTTTTTTTTCAATCACAAATGTCATTGAAAAAAATAGAAACAGTGACAAATGGAGATAATTGACACAAACAAAGCACAACAAAAGAAGACATCGACATAAATCAAAACAAAAGTGAGAGCATAAATTTACATGTTGAAATACATAGACTAGAAAATCAAGTGCATGAATCTGTCTTTTTTTTTTTTTTTAAAGCAATCAAGAGTAAGAGAAAACCAAAGCTACGGAGTGTTTCATAGAGGAAAGCCCAGGAGACCCTATCGAAGGCTTTCTCCGTGTCTACAGTCAACAGAAGAGAAGGGAGTTTGACAGAGTTAGCACGATGGATTAGGTTAACGGTATGCCTGGTGTTATCCAGAGCTTGGCGAGAGGGGACTTGGTCGGGATGTATGAGAGACGGAAGAAGGGGGTTCAGGCGTATGGCGAGTAATTTTGCAAAGAGTTTCAAGTCTGTGTTTTGAAGGGAAATAGGGTGGTAATTAGAAACCTGTTGTTGATCTTTACCAGGTTTGTGAATAACAGTAATTAGCGCCTTAGTAGTTTCGTTATGGAAGAATTCCCTTTAAGGATTTTATTAAAAGTAGACATCAAATGAGGAACAAGAGAACATTCAAACATTTTATAGTAAGCAAAGGGTAGGCAGTCCGGTCCCGGGGCCTTAAAGGGTTTCTGTAGTTTAAGAGTGGCAGATACCTCCTCGTCAGATATAGGTTTAGATAATACAGTGGATGCGGAAGAATCTAACCGCGGTAGAGAGCATGAGGTCAGGAATGCGGAGATGTATGTATGTGAATCAGAAAGGGAGGATGTATTGTTCGGGGAGTTACATAAGCGAGTGTAATATTCCTTAAAGATAGAGTTGATATCTGAGGGATTATAGTGTACATTACCGATAGGATCCTTAATTGAGACTATAGAGGAAAGAGCTTTGTGTGCTTTTAATCTATTTGCAAGGAGGGTATCAGCCTTGTTGCTTTTCTTGTAAAACTGCTGATTAAGCCAACATAGAGATTTATCTATCTTTCCAGTTAATAATGCATTAAGAGCTGCCCTAGCTGCCATAAGCTATTTATAGTTTGAATCAGTGCAGCTATGCTTATGAAGAGAGTCTAGGGCTTGGACCTGATCAGTGAGAGTCCTGAGTATTACTTTGTGTTCCCTATTGCGGTGTGATGCAAAACTAATTACATGGCCCCTGAGACTAGCCTTATGAGCTTTCCAGACCAATGGGGAACAGCCTGAATCAGGGTTGTTAAAAGAAAAGTATTCTGTGAGTAGGCTACTGTTCAAGCGCCAAGAAGGGCGGGAAGTTGGGACGTCCAACAGATCAAATGTGGATGTAACGGAGGAGTGGGCCGACCAGACATTAGGAATAATTGATGAGGACAAGATGTGATTAGAAGCCGGGGGGCTGCAGAACAGGTAGTCAAGTCTTGAATAAGACTGATGAGGAGTGGAAAAAAAAGTATATTCCTTAGAGGACGGATTAAGAGCACGCCATGTGTCAAAGAGAGAAGTTTCTTTGATAAATTTAGTGAAAGTGTTGGATATAGGACAGGTACGGGAGTGTTTCTGGGAAGTGGATTTATCTAGAACTGCGTTAAAGTCCCCTCCCAAAAATACATAGCCTGCTCTATGTTTTTGGAGAGCTGTGAAAAAGGATTTAAAAAAGTTGCTGGCTCGTGTTGGGAGCATAGAGGTTAGCTATAGTCACTTCCGGGTGCCCCAGCCTGCCAACCAAAATTATATACCCCCCGCCCGTGTCCAAGCCTAGAGTGAATTGGAGTTTATTACTTATCAAGATAGCGACTCTGTTATGCTTAGATTCACTTGAATAGTACAACACAGTGGAGAATCGCTTGGAAGAGAAAGTGGGATGGCCAGATTTTTTAAAGTGTGTTTCCTGAAGTAGGACTATGTCTGCGTGTAGAGTGCGAATCGTACGGAACAAGTGAGAGCATTTTGGGGGCATATTAAGGCCCCGGACATTCATAGAGGTAATGGTAAAGGGCATGATGCTAAGAAAGGGAGGAGAAGAAAGGGGGGACAGAAAGGGGGAACAGAGGGAAGGGGACTACTCACTTAAACCAGACAAAAAAAAGTGGTAGAGGGACAGAGTACTTGACCTGAATTGAGCAAAGTATAGAAAGTTAGGAAAAAGAACACTAGGTTACACAATACAAAGAGGGCAGGTACTCGAGAGTTAGGACTTAGTGGTCCAGAAGGGCATGGGAACAAAAGGTCATAGTTGCCACAGGGAAACAAATACAAGATTGGGGATGGTGGAAATACAAATGAGAGGAAATATATCACATGGAGGTGGAGGAACTGAAAGTAGAGGCACAACCTAACAGGAGGTAGAATAGTACATTAAACAAATATGTATGTAGGAGTCAAGAGATGAGACAGTGTCCCCTGGGTGAGGGAGTTAAAGGGAAGGAGACAAGGGGGAAATAAAAAAAGGGGGAAAAAACTGGTACCAGAAAATACAGATTATCACCTGAAAATACGATAAACCTTTAGGAGCGAAAATGTACACATACGTTATGAGAAGCATGGTCGACAAGCACAGAGGGCCCACTCCAGGTATTACAGTAAAGCATACGGTGTCTGGGAGAAAGCCAACGGAGAAGCTGATGAAGCAGGTGAGACATCTGTGCTCATGGATCACATCACAACCTGAAACAAATAGAACTTGTAAATATTAGAACAGTGGTAGGAAAAAAACCTAACATTGCAAGGAGCTAAAAATATCACAATGGAAACCTAAGAGGAACATTAATTCCCTGAATCTGGAATAAACTAACAATGGGAGGTGAGATGCAGCATCTGGGAGAGCTGGGGTCAGAACTAGGCCAAAATAAGCTTCCAAAATTAGGGGTGAATACTAGAAAACAAAACATGGTCACCCGGGTTGTAAAGAACACAGTGAGCTTGAACTGCTTCAAAGGGTGAGCATGAGACAAATCCAATAGAAGAGTATAAGGCATCATGGGGAAGAGAAGGGGAAAAAATGGGGAAGGGACAGACATATACAGTAATTGAGCAACATTCTGAAATTCTTACATTTGCACAAAAAGCGATAATGCACACACACAGCAAACAGTCTGTAAACGTTATACAAAAATCTGAGGAGGCAACAAGTAAGCATAATGGCGGTGAACATTCAAAAGCTGAGGTGACTATCAAATGAAAAGAAAAGGGGTGGCAAGGAAAACATAATTCCCAACATAGAGTTAAATTTTAGGTGGAGTGGTCTTCTTCAATGCGGTGGTCCAGCCTCTTCTATGTGCGAAAGCAAATCCTTACCCTCACGAATATTTCTGATGAAGTCCGTTTTTCCTTGAAGGTCAACGATCAGCTTGAAGTGGAAATCCCAACGGTAATGGATGTTCCTATCTCAGATGGCCTTGGTTAGATCATGGAGTTCCCTCCTTTTAGCTATGGTTAGAGGGGCCAAATCTTGGAAGAACTGGAGTTTAGATGAATTGAAAAGTACATGAGACTTTCCACGAGTAGAATTGAGGACCCTTTCTGTATCTTTAAGCTTGAGAAAGTGGAGGACCACATCATGGGGAGGCTCACCATCTCTAGGCTTAGGACGGAGGGCATGATGAGCCCTTTCTAGAGGAAACTGTTCGTCCCCCCAGATCCAGTATCAGAAAGGAGAAAAGGGTGTGATGGTAGGGTTCGAGATTATCCGCACTGACGGATTCAGTAATGTTACGGATGCGTAGGTTGGACCTGCATTCGCGATTCTCAAGATCCTCATTTTTAGAACGAAGTTCAGACAATTCTGAGACGATCTGGTCCAGGTCACGACCCGTATCATTTAGAACCTTTTGGAAATGGTCCTGATGAGTTTCCATTTTGGAGGCTGTATAAGCGAGGGAGGAAATGTCCATCTTAATGGAGGCCACTGCTTTATCCAATTTGGACTCCAGAGATTCCTTAAAGTCCATAATAAGGGAACGGAGAGCTAAGATATCATCCTTAGTGGACAGAGCAGAGGGCAGTGTGACGGAGTTATCCAAAGAATCATGAGGAGGGGATGGGAGACCCCGATGTTGGGTATTTTTGGTGCCCCTAGTAAAATGTTGAGAGATATCAGCACCCCTTGTTTAGGAGTCTTGGTCAAAGATCTCTGCATGTGGACTGATAAAGCTAATTATTTATCTTATAACATTCACTATATATTGGTAAGAGACTCAGTACGCAATGGGCGTACGGGGTACCGTAATGGTACGCACTTAGCGTAGCAGACGCTAGGCCGTGGTCGAGACGCACGAGCGGCACGTTCGCTCACGGCTTACGCTGGGTATCGAGCACGCTATAGGCGGCCCGAGCACCGTAATGCTACGCTACTAGCGTAGCAGACGCTGTGTCCACGAGAGGAACACGAGCGGCGCAGACGCTCACATGATGACACACAGTAAACCTTGTATGCAACACAATGAAAGGCTAAGCCTAAACTGTAAACCTTGGTCTTGTAATGTTAACACAATGTAACGCTGATTAACCTCTATTATATAAAAGCTGCTTGAGCGATTGAGACGCTCAGAAACCCTCTATACTAGCTAGTGAAACACAGACACCTTGCTGAGGTTCCAACACCTTTACTAACGAGATTTAGCTATGTAAAAAGGGGAAAACAGTTAACAGCTTATACACTACAGCACTAACATAAAACACCTAAACAGAATAACTGAAAATATACAATATACAACAGCGTCTTAATCCTAAACAATAACAGAGAGAGAGAGAGAGAGAGAGAGTATGGCAAATACAAACAGAGAATAAGTTGGTTACAGAGAAAAACTTACACACTGGGGAATGATCGCTAGCGCAGTCCTGGAACCAGCTCTCTAGTTAGTCAATGATGAAAACCGTTGTGGAGAGTAGACTGAGCTGGCCCAGGCTGGCTGTTCTTATATACACTACATACAGTATACTACAAAGGGCCCTACAATCTCATTGTTCATTGGACACAGGAATCTGTGTTCACATTATAACAAAAGGTCATAGGTTGATTCGAACAGGTGGGCTGTGACTATTTCAAACTGCTCAGGTGGGAGGGAATCTCAGGTTTCCTGCCGCATGGATAATGAACTGCAAATACAGTAAATGTCCATAAACTTCTTATAAACATAACTATACGCAGGAGCGATTAATCTCTTTCAAACCAACACCGGAATGTTACTAATAATATACTCTTCAGTTGCATACTAAACACCACTGCTCAAAACCTGACTGACCCTTCGTATCATGTAAAGAGGGATCTCTCTGTCCATGAACCAGTTACACTAAACACACTTACTGATATTATTAAGGGGACCATAACCTTTAAAATACACTATTTAGATTAACTATGTAACGATCGAGTCGCACGCCAGACGCACACAAACTCTACTGTAAATGCGCATATCACGCGCCTGAGCGCACGACCGTGGAGGCACCGTCACGCAACTGCGAATATGCGCACGCACGGGAGAGAATGTGCACGTGCAGCGGGCAAGCGCATGGGGTTAGTACAAGGCATCATAGGTCGCTATATTTTTCGACTTTGACAGTCCACCCTTTGGCAGTCACCAATAACTGCCACTTCCTAAACAGTTCAAAAAGAAAAATATATGTCATCATGTAAATACCTTTTTATGATTGGGTAAAGGGAGGAGAGGAGAAGGTGGGAAAAGTATGACCTAGTGAGACAGTAAAAGCATGTGTGTATGAGATCCATGTTTGAGGGGACATGTATCATCGTGCCGTACGTGTTCTTTATCAAGCTTCGAGGTATTGCGAAGTATACATTTGAATCCTTCTTATCCCGTATTAAGGGTCTGTGGATGGGCTGTCAAACTCTACCGAGCTCTTTTCGGCTTTTGGTTGCAACAAATGGGGGAGCACATTTAGTTGATGATACATGAAGGGGGGGAACATGTGAATGCTACTATGTGAGAATCACCTGTCGACTATGTGAGATACTACCTGGAGGTTGTAGAGATGAAGATAAGAAACAATCGTTATAAATGCAGTCATAAACTATGTGAGTTTAAATAAACAGTCGCCGATTGAGATCTTGTCTGATGTCTTGTCTGATGTACATGTTGTCTGATGTCTCTCGGTGCTTTTGCTGTAAGTGGCGAGCAAAAGCTGTTCCAGTGTCCATAAAATTACAGTCTCTAAAGTTTTGGGCTTTCGTAAAAAGTTAAAGTCACTAGGGATATTGGGGGTCTGTGACATAGTTCATCAATGGTCTGTATTAAAGAGGTTGTCAAATTCTTCTTCCAAGCATATGTCTTTGTACCTAGGAGGAAAACAAAGGAGAAACGGGTGAAAGAAACGGACCGTGGAATCACATTTTCATCACAACATTGTCTCTATCGTTGGGTCATAAATCAAATTAGTTGTTGTTATTACAGTGTCCTCGCTCCTCAGACTCATCACTCTGGTACTACCTTTACACTTCGTTAAAGTCCGAACGCATCTAAATATCAGACCAACCAATATGACGACTCCCAGAATACACAAGAGAAATTTCCTTACATCCATGATAATGCCTTGGGCCCATTCTCCTAAACCAGAGAACCAATTTCGTGGGTTCAACCATGACACCCAACTGGTCAGCTCATTACCCACAGCAGCGAGTGTGAGATTGTGTTTCCTTCGAAACTCCCACTTCAATTGCAAAATGTCATCCATATTTTGGTCTATGACCTTGGCCGGGTCCTCAGTGCTGTTTGTAATATACGTGCAGCACTTTACTCCATATTGAGTTGCTAGGGTAACACAATACCCGCCTGTCACTGCTGTGAGGTAATTGAGAATCATCCTATGCTGAACCAGCTCTGTTTTGTAGGCTTGTAACTCTCTCCCAGTGTACCTGAACGTGTCGTCATACATTTCGGTGATATTGTCTAATAAGTTTGCTAGCGCAGATATATATCTATAATTTATCACTCCTCTGGCGGTACGAGTGATATCTAACACGAGTAGGAATTGAATCCCGGTGGATTCAAGGATCAGATCAGAGGCCGGATGCTCTGTCCTCTCTATCAGGTGCCGTTTAACGACGTGCTCGTAATGAGTGTGAGTATAAGGAGCTTGGGCACCGCGGTGAATGTCTTTCCTTTTGATATGGGATACAGTCATTACTTCAGGCAGTACTTTTCCAATGTAACACAATCCCTCTGAGTTTGGGGCAAGCCACTTATACGCCTTTCTCACGCATATGAAATATGCGTCATCGGGGAGAACATATGGGACGGAGTATGACATAACCATGTTACAAATTTTCCATGTGAAATCTCCTAACCCTAACTCTCCCATCTGTCTAGTACACGTATCAGGTTGTACGATATGTGCACAGTATCCTGGTGATACTTCTCCAACTCGCATGGTCCTACTTCCTAGAGTGTACCTATACCGGAAATATTTTCCACTGTTGGCTATCTGGCGTATAAGCTCTGTGTCTATCGGCATTCTATCGGCTCTATATGAAAATGTCATGGTTTGATTACTCCATGACACTTACCAATTTCCCGGCTTTCGGGGATTGGAAATGTTAAAGCATACTAAGGACCTATCCACATGATATTGGTGGAGCTTCAAACTAAGAGGACTAGAGATATTAAACCTCTTGTCCACCGGCCTCCCACCACTTAACTCAAGTACCTCTCCTACAGTTAAAGGGAATGGTACTAGTCCTGATTTGCTATGACCTTGAGGTACTTGAGAGCATACCCAACAGTCTGTCTGGTTTAACACTTTACCCACTAAGGAGTGATAGTCACTCAATGGATGCCGGTCCATGTGGACATTAAAACTGGACTGACATTTCTTGATGCACCCATCCTCAACTATATTGTCACAATGCCTACAGATGCAGTTCTCTTCAGCTAACAATCCTTCACAATTCCTTCTATTGTCAATGCTACCAGATCGTTTTCTGATACTCGCCTTTACTTGGTGATTATGTTGCTCTTGGAAAACTACGCCTCCATCCTGGTCATCAGAACCCATTCCAGATCCTTTCTCGACCTCCATAGTACTCTCACCGAAACAGACTGCTCTGGTCAACATCATGGTCAACAGGAAAATCCGGATCACAGTCTCTTGGGACAAGTCCATCTTATAGGAGGAAAAGGAGAAAAATAAGAAGGGGGGAGGAGAATAGGAGGGAGATGGGAACTGGAGAAAATAACAAAAGGGAAAAAGAAATCTGGCTCGACAAACGCCTCCGGTCTTATTATTCTCAGCGCTCAGGTGTCGTCTCAACCTTCCCGGAACAGACACTCTAGTGATACAACCTCTACCGTCTGTTCTTTATCACGGGACCTCTCTGGGTCAGCAACCTTTTTACAATGAGACGAATGGACCCAAGTCTCTCTCTCGGCAACCTTCAATGCTGTCGTGCTGGTCAATAAGACTTGATATGGTCCTTCCCATCTGTCAATAAGGCAACCTGAGCGTAGAAAATTCTGTATCATTACATAATCCCCAGGTTCAATGTCATGACAATTACTGTCTGGCAAATCAGGAACCACCAACTTTAGATTATCATTCTGATTCCTCAATTGCTTACTCATTTTAACCAAATACTTTACAGTTACTTCATTGTTACATTTCAAATCATCCTAGGGGTTAATCATAACATGGGGTTGTCGACCAAACAGAATTTCAAAAGGAGACAGATTAAGAGGGGACCTGGGAGTGGTTCTGATGCTGTATAATATGATTGGCAAAGCTTCGGGCCACAACAATCCTGTTTCAGCCATTACCTTGCTTAATTTGTTTTTAATAGTGCTGTTTACTCTTTCCACTTTCGCACTCGCCTGGGGGCGGTACGGAGTGTGCAGCTTACTCTTAAATCCCATCAACTTACACATTGCTTGAAAAACTTCACCTGTAAAATGGGTACCCCTATCACTCTCAATGATTCTAGGGATACCGTACCTACACAAAATTCCTGCACAATTTTCTTTGCAGTAAACACAGCGGTATTTGTGGCCGCGGGAAATGCTTCAACCCAATTTGAGAACACGTCAATAAAAACCAATACATACTTTAAATTTCTACAAGGTGGCAATTGTATGAAATCAATTTGTATTACCTGGAAAGGACCATCTGTAGGAGGGATATGGGATGGCTCTGTTGGTATTGCCTTTCCGACATTTTTCCTCAAGCAAGTGAGACATGTCATCGCTCTTTTACCCGCATGGGAAGAAAATCCTGGGGCGCACCAATAAGCTCTTACCAACTTACACATTCCTTCTTTGCCTAGATGAGTCAGCCCATGTGCCGCTTCTGCTAGACTTGGAAGGTATGCTCTGGGTGCCACTGGCTTACCCTGTCCATCTGTCCAGAGTCCTGAGGACTCCTGGCCATATCCTTTTGACCTCCAAACTGCCTTTTCTTGTGGTGAACACAAATTTTGCATTTCATATAATTTCTGTGTGTTTACAGTATTAAATACCATCAGTTGTGTGCTGTCTGTCTGTATGGGGGTACTGGCTGCTGATTTAGCAGCTTCGTCTGCTCGGCTGTTACCAAGTGATACCGGGTCTTGGCTATACGTGTGAGCTTTACACTTGATAACAGCCACTCTGTCGGGTTCCTGTATCGCTGTTAGAAGTCTTTTGATGTGGGCTGCATGCGCTACGGGTGTGCCAGCTGCCGTCATGAAATTTTTGAGGCGCCATAGGGCCCCGAAATCATGGACTACTCCGAAGGCGTACCTAGAATCTGTGTAGATATTGGCTGACTTGCCTTTAGCCAATTCGCATGCTCTGGTTAGGGCAACCAGTTCAGCAACTTGTGCTGAGTGTGGTGGGCCTAGGGGTTCCGCTTCTATGGTACTTTGGTCATCTACGACTGCGTATCAAGTACACAAGTCTCCCGAGTCCGTCTGTCTGTGACAACTGCGGTCAGTGTAGAAAGTAAAATCTACATCTTCCAGTGGGTTGTCACTGATGTCAGGCCTTGCCGTGAAATTTTGGGTCAAATATTCCATACAATCATGTGTGTCATTTTCCTTACTAAATCCTCCTTCACCATCACTCTCATCCTCCACCCTTTGTGCCTGTCCAGGCACACCTGGGAGATATGTTGCAGGATTTAATGCGCTGCATCTCTTTATGGTGATGTTTACCGGGGCCATTAATGCCAATTCCCATCTTGTAAACCGCGCTGATGAGACGTGTCTGGTTTGGGCAGAATTCAGTAAGGCTGACACTGCATGTGGTGTATGAATTGTGAGGTTGTGTCCTAGCACTACATCTTTGCTTTTACTTACTAGCAATGCTATTGCTGCAACACTTCGCAAGCATGTGGGGAGGGATCGCGCTACCGTGTCTAGCTGAGCGCTATAGTAGGCTACCGGCCTGCTGGCATCACCATGCTTCTGGGTTAAGACACCTGCCGCACACCCAGCACTCTCTGTTCCGTACAGCTCAAAGGGTTTTCCATAATCTGGCATACCTAATGCTGGTACCTGCGTTAGGCACTGTTTAAGTCTCTCAAATGCCATCTCAGACTCGTCTGTGTGCGAAATCCGATCAGGTTTGTTTGATGAGACCATCTCCTGCAAAGGCAGGGCCAGTATAGAAAACCCTGGGATCCAGTTATGGCAATACCCACACATTCCTAAAAACGTTCTAATCTGTTGCTGGGTTTGTGGCAGAGTCATGTCACGAATTGCTTAAATTCTATCAGCGGTGAGGTGTCTCAGTCCTTGTGTCAGACAGTGTCCCAAATACTTCACCCTGGCTGGCATAATTGTAACTTATCTTTGGAAACCTTGTGTCCGGTGTCTGAAAGATGAAACAGGAGTTGTTTTGTATCTCTCAGGGACGATTCAAGCGAATCTGAACACAGCAGTAGGTCATCCACGTACTGTATTAATATTGATCCGCTTTCAGGTTGAAAAGACTGTAAATAATCATGCAAGGCCTGTGAGAAAATACTTGGACTGTCAATGAAACCTTGTGGTAAGCGAGTCCAGGTGTACTGAACTCCTCTGTATGTAAATGCGAATAAGTATTGACTGTCAGGGTGCAGAGGTACCGAGAAGAAGGCGGAGCAGAGGTCAATCACAGTCAAAAATTTGGCAGTGGGAGGGATTTGCATAAGGATGACAGCTGGATTTGGCACTACGGGGAATTGACTCTCAACTATTTTGTTGATCCCTCTTAGATCCTGCACTAATCTGTAACCCCTCCCCCCACTCTTTTTAACAGGGAAGATGGGACTATTGGCAGTGCTGGACATCCTTACCAGAATGCCCTGTTGTAGCAAGCACTCTATTACAGGGTAAACTCCTAACTCCACCTCTGGCTTCAGAGGGTATTGTGGGATTTTGGAGCTATCCTACCATCTTTTACTTGTACAACTACTGGGGCTACGTTTGCCATTAATCCAGTGTCTTGTCCATCCTTGGTCCAAAGTGATTCCGGTATCTGGGAAATCATTTCCTCTACCTTGGACTGACACCTATTTACAATAACAGTGTGTGACATTAATCTTGTTGGGGAGTCTAGCATATCCTGCACTTCCTGAGCGTGGTTTTCGGGTATGTCCAAGAACACACCTTCAGGAGTACAATATATGACACATCCCATTTTGCACAGTAAATCTCTCCCTAGGAGATTAGTCGGAGCCGATGCAGCCAGCAGAAAAGAATGCTTGGTATGCAAAGGCCCTATCGTAATCTCTGCAGGTTTGCTTAAAGGATAGTGCTGTACTACTCCTGTTACTCCCATGGCTGGAATTGTTTTACCAGTGGTTCTCATGCCCATGGTCGAATTTATCACTGACTTGGCCGCCCCCGTATCTACAAGGAAATTTAGAGATTTACCAGCTACATCAATTGTGACCTCGAGTTCACTTCCAAGGCTCGCAATTAATTTCACTGGCTGCAGACTACAGGTGTGGCCCCACCCCTATTGTTTGTGGTGACCTCCCTGCATTGCGCTGTCAGCTATTACCTGTGAAGGGGTAAATGGGAACTATCAGAGACTTGCCAGTCTCTTCTTGGGGGATACCTTTTTGTTTCCCCTGTGTGTGGCTCATAACTCCGTCTCTGCGGTCCTTGATCCCAATTTCGTGTGTCATGTCGTTGTCTAGGAGTTTGGTATGATTTTTGTATATTTTTCACTCTACAGTCTCGTGCAAAATGTCCTTCTTTGTGACAATTATAACAAACTACCACATTTGACTTACCCACAGGGGTCTGAGACTTATGCTGAGTTGGCCTTGTGGTAAGGGCCTGTATACTTACGGCCATCAGCTTATCACTCTGCGACTCCCTGTGTCTGGTGATGTTCCGATCATGATCAATAGCGGCCTCTCTCAAAGTAGCCACCGACAAACCTCGCCAACATGGTTGGGTGGTCTGTACCCTCGTCCTCAATACTTCCTTTAGACCATCCATTAACACGGATACTGCTACTTCTCTATGATTCACATTTGTCTTAATGTCTTCTATCCCTGTATACTTAGCCATTTCCTGCAGTGCCCGATGAAAATAATCAGCAGCTATTTCTCCCTCTTTTTGCTTGATGGAGAAAATTTTGTTCCACTTAGCAACAGCTGGGAAATATACTCCTAGCTGCAAATTAATTATTTTCACATTATCTTGATTGTACTCCTCAGTAAGGGGTACCTCTTCATCTAGTCTACAGTCAGCTATAAATTTCGCTGAGTCGACATTGGAGGGTAAACATGCCCTCAGCAATGTCCGCCAATCTTTGTTATTGGGTTCCACAGTATTTCCTAGCTCTCTAATGTACTTCTGGCTTGCAACTAGATCTTTCCTAGGATCAGGGAATTCAGACACCATTGATCTAAATTCCGTTCGGGAAAAGGGGCAGTGCATGGCGATGTTTCTGAAAGGAGTGACTCCTGAAGTGTCAGTTTTTCCATTTGGTACTGCAATTACCCTAACGGGATTAAGTTCAATAACATCATTCTGAGTAGATTCTACAACATGTGGTGTAATGGTTTCTGCATAGTGTACAGTGCCGTACTTACCAGTTGATACGACCTCACCTGTCCCTCCACTAGGGGCCTTTGATACTGCTCTTACTGGTTGGGCCGTGCCCACTGTTGTTTCTGCTATGGTGGCTGCTAGAGAGAGGGCCGATATTGTTGCGGGCTCATCCTCTTGGTCACAATCCTGGGGAAAGTTTAAAACAGGGTACAGCTTGCACGAGTTAGTATTAGCATCAACAATCTTAGTTACATTATTCTTAACATCTATACAGTTACTAAGTGCATGTTTATCATACACCAGTGTGCCATTCTCTGTAACCACTTTCTCTCCTGTTATGTATGGTGGTGGTGGTGCGGTGGCTATCAGTTTCTTGATAGGGTTAGATCCAGCCGCTTGAGCCAATCCTCTTTTTATTTCACCTTCCTGTTGCCATAATTGTAAATAATCATAATGTTTGATCCATCTCTTTGCAGATTTAATGAGACATATCCTTCTCCTTAGATTTTGTAACACCTCGGGGCTAAAACTGCCTACCCGTGGGAACTTTTCCCCATCATGCACAGTCATTCTTTCCCATTCATCGCACAAAACCTCTGTGTGTGAACCGTATTTCTCATACATGATATACCTTGCCGACCCTATTGGCCGGTTTACTAAATCAACCTGAACCAAGGTTGATCGCCCCCTACCTGAACAACTGGCCCCCATCTTTGCAGGTGTTGCTTTCACTACCTCTGACCTTCAAATCAGGGTCTTCAGCGAACCCTTACCAAAACCAAGATGTCCAGGGTAGGCCGACGGTGAAAGTTTACCGAGTACCTTCACACACTTGCCCACGTCGACCAATACGCCCACACACTGCCTTAGCGCTGGCGTACTCAACCTAGGGCCCCTGCAACCTGAACCTCTATTTACTGGAACGTGTGGGTATGATCCGAAGAGCACTTACCCTTCCCAGTAAATATCAGTTGCTGGAGAGTTCCTGAGTGACCAGCAAACCTCCCTTAAAATAAAAAATTACACAAATCACGTTAGAATGTACAAATAGCGTTTATGACCCCTCTAGCGTACGCAAATGGTACTGGGTCAAGTTACAAACTAATGCACACAATTACATGCGGTACAATCGTACTGCACATAAGCAACTAATCTTATGTGCGGAACGACCAACGGAATCGAAAATTACGGCTGCGAATTCCTTCAGCCAGAGCTTGATGGCCTATATGGGTATTGCACCAACCCTCCTGGGGTTGTGCTTCTTGACTCTATCTATAGCGGACTTCCTAGTCCACTGTACCTAGACCTCCTGGTCTGTCTCTGGACCTCCTGGTCCGTGACCTCCTGGTCTGCTATACTCTAATGCTCTTATTTCACTATTTAACAAGGGATGCCTCCCAAGCCACCGTGCTGTCACTTTCACGGATGTACCTCTACGAGAACTCGATTTCTAGGTTCCAACCAAAATGAGAAACTTATATATATATGCACACACTCTTTCACCTCATATACTCTTTACTTTCGTTTCTGTACAGAAATCCCTTTCATTCAATATCGCAGTCTAGTCTCAAAGGAGTTACAACTAGAGAAGGATTTTTTTATGCTAAAATTTAGGACACTGAGATTGACTTGCGCTATTATCGCGTTGCTTCCATATCGCCTACTAAAACAATACTATCATGTGATTTGTATCATGTGGGCGTACCCATACGCTCCGTTGCATAATATACGCTACGTGTGTAAGCCCTTGCGTCGCGTACGCTTGTCCCGCCCTTTGTTAGGGACACGTGTACACAGGCCAGACACGTCCACAGTAACACAAGTAACACGTTTCTATCAATGCAAATGATATTTAACTGTAATCATTTACCGAGCACCACACAGAACTTCCTTGTATCTTAGGAAAGCCGTGTGCGTGTTTTACAAATTACTTCCTTACATATTAATTTTACTTTTAACTACCAATAGCAACAAATTTTTCTCAGCACGTTATCAATGATAAATGGCAAACAGGAAGGCAAGATGTGAAATTACAAAATGAAAAATACAGGTGTGTGCTTGTGTTGCGTATGCAATGTGTACCAAACAGAAATAAAACAGTTTTAAAAGACAATAGCGTACTGTTCTTACCTTCCGGTTCCGGATTCCACCAGCACTCCTACAGCGTAGCGATGCAGACGCTTATCTAGTCAGCACTACCGTATCCCTCACCACCAATACGGATACGAAGGGATACTACCTTCCCGCCCTTTGCTGACAGATAAAGTCTGCTTGTGTTCGCTAGAGCGGAAATGTGGAGGACGGACGAGCTGCCAATTGATAAAGCTAATTATTTATCTTATAACATTCACTATATATTGGTAAGAGACTCAGTATGCAATGGGCTTAAATGGTACCGTACCGTAATGGTACGCACTTAGCGTAGCAGACGCTAGTCCGTGGTCGAGATGCACGAGCGGCACGTTCGCTCACGGCTTACGCTGGGTATCGAGCACGCTATAGGCGGCCCGAGCCCCGTAATGCTACGCTACTAGCGTAGCAGACGCTGTGTCCACGAGAGGAACACGAGCGGCGCAGACGCTCACAGGATGACACACAGTAAACCTTGTATGCAACACAATGAAAGGCTAAGCCTAAACTGTAAACCTTGGTCTTGTAATGTTAACACAATGTAACGCTGATTAACCTCTATTATATAAAAGCTGCTTGAGCGATTGAGACGCTCAGAAACCCTCTATACTAGCTAGTGAAACACAGACACCTTGCTGAGGTTCCAACACCTTTACTAACGAGATTTAGCTATGTAAAAAGGGGAAAACAGTTAACAGCTTATACACTACAGCACTAACATAAAACACCTAAACAGAATAACTGAAAATATACAATATACAACAGCGTCTTAATCCTAAACAATAACAGAGAGAGAGAGAGAGAGAGAGTATGGCAAATACAAACAGAGAATAAGTTGGTTACAGAGAAAAACTTACACACTGGGGAATGATCGCTAGCGCAGTCCTGGAACCAGCTCTCTAGTTAGTCAATGATGAAAACCGTTGTGGAGAGTAGACTGAGCTGGCCCAGGCTGGCTGTTCTTATATACACTACATACAGTATACTACAAAGGGCCCTACAATCTCATTGTTCATTGGACACAGGAATCTGTCTTCACATTATAACAAAAGGTCATAGGTTGATTCGAACAGGTGGGCTGTGACTATTTCAAACTGCTCAGGTGGGAGGGAATCTCAGGTTTCCCGCCGCATGGATAATGAACTGCAAATACAGTAAATGTCCATAAACTTCTTATAAACATAACTATACACAGGAGCGATTAATCTCTTTAAAACCAACACCGGAATGTTACTAATAATATACTCTTCCGTTGCATACTAAACACCACTGCTCAAAACCTGACTGACCCTTCGTATCATGTAAAGAGGGATCTCTCTGTCCATGAACCAGTTACACTAAACAAACTTACTGATATTATTAATGGGACCATAACCTATAAAATACACTATGTAGATTAACTATGTAACGATCGAGTCGCCCGCCAGACGCACACAAACTCTACCGTAAATGCGCATATCACGCGCCTGAGCGCACGACCGTGGAGGCGCCGTCATGCAACTGTGAATATGCGCACGCACGGGAGAGAATGTGCACGTGCAGCGGGCAAGCGCATGGGGTTAGTACAAGGCATCATAGGTCGCTATATTTTTCGACTTTGACAGGACCAAACCAGTGTAAAATATAATAATATGAGATATGATCCATCAGGGGAGGCAGGAAGGTCAAAAAGGAACGGGGTGGGTAGGGCAAGAAAAAAGAACACCCAGGGGAGACCACACTCTTCAGTTTCAGGTGTGCATCAGGGTGGTCATAGAACTGGAGGCAGTTATGGTGGTATAGCCAGCATTGAGAAACCCACTAAAGAGGGAGTAGAGGGTCCCCCAGAGAAGGGCATGGCCATGGAGTAGGAGCCACAGATTTTAAAGCAGTCCAGGCAGCAGAATAATAGAAAATGGTGGCCCAACCACTCTGGAGAGAAATGGAAAGGGCTGCTGACAAAGAAGCAAATGTGGAGGGGGTCCTAGAAGCACAATGCAGGCCAACAGAGAAAATGGGAGACTAAATAGGGAAAAGCAGCCACTATGCACATAGGAGCTCAGGGGAGGGGGGGGGGGGTGGATGGGGGGGGGGGGGCTCACCATCACAGCAGGCGAAAAGCACAAGCTGCAGGGGTATCTGTGATCAGTCTCCTGAGCTACCCAGAGGACCAGTTGCAGGGAGCAGTGCTGTGAGCCAAACTAGCCTGAAGGTATGCAGAGCAGGCAGGAGAGTCAGGGCTGTCTGCTAGGAAGCACCATGCCAGGTGCACCAGAGAGGTCAACAGGGCTCAGTCACGGCCAGATGTCCCCGCAGGCAGCTGGCTTCAGGTCTCCGGCATCAGGGGCGAGCACTCTAGGGCCACTGGCATGGTCAAGACAGGTCCCACAGTCAGCCAGAAGAGAAATATCGCCAGGGACTGTGGACCACGCAGACCGGCGTCCATCAGCGGGAGCACTAATGCACTTTAGTCCGCGGCTTCGGACCCGGGAGTAGGCCGCAACCTGCAGAAGCCAGACCGATGGCTTCCCGGCTCTTCAGCCCACACACCAGACCTGCAGGGGGCAAAGGAGTATAATTTGGACCCACAAAGGGTTTGTAGGGGCACATTTAAGTGGGTTTAATCGTTCAATGTGAGGAGCTGATCCACCATGCATCCTATTGTGTCCCCGCCAGAGGCCACGCCCCTATCCAAATAATTTTTAAAGGGTTTGCCCGGTGTGTGTGGTTTAGGGGTATGCTCACCTGTGCTGCATATTATTATAATAACTACAAGTAAAAGGGTTATCATTTTCCAAATTATTTTTACAGGCTTTGCCGAGTGTGTGGTTTAGGTGTACGCTCTCCTGTGCCGCATATTGTTATATAACTCCATCCAAATAAAAGTTTATTATTATCCAAATTATTTTTACAGGCTTTGCCGTGTGTGGTGTAGGGGTACGCTCAACCTGTGCTGCATATTAATATAATAGCTCCAAATAAAAGGGTTTTTATTATCTAAATTATTTTTACAGGCTTTACCGTGTGTGTGTGTGTGTGTGTGTGTGTGTGTGTGTGTGTGTGTGTGTGTGTGTGTGTGTGTGTGTGGTTTAGGGGTACGCTCTCCCGTGCCACCAATATTGTGCGTGTATTTCATCTGGACAAATTCCAGCACATCCCATGTTTTGCACATACAATTAATTTGGTGGTACAGAATTTTTTGAGAAATGACAGGGGCGTGCAGGAGATGCTGTTGATGGGCCGAAAAATGACGGGCCACTTTCAACAATCAGCCACTGCGTGCCACTCCTAGATGGGCCATGTGTTTGTGCCGCACACTTGTGTCGCTTAGCTTAATCATAGAGCTACCTCATTGCACCTCTTTTTCTTCTTTGCATGATGTGCTGTTTGGGGCCTAGTTTTTAAAAAGTGCCATCCTGTCAGACACTGCAGTGACACTCCTAGATGGGCCAGGTGTTTGTGTCGCACACTTGTGTCACTTAGCTTAGCCATCCAGCAACTTTGGTGCAACTTTTAGGCATAAAACCAATATTGTGAGGTGTGAGATGTTCAGAATAGACTGGAAATTAGTGGAAATGAATGTCATTGAGGTTAATAATACCGTAGGATCAAAAATACCCCCAAATTCTGTGATTTTAGCTATTTTTATGTGTTTTTTTTTTTTTAAATCATCCAGATTCAAAACCAAAACCTAAACCCGAAAGGTTTGTTTTGGAAAAACCAATCCAGATCCAAAACACCAGCAGGGATCCAGATCCAGACCCAAAACCAAAACACAAAACACGAAAAGTGCCCGTAGCACATCTCTAATTTATTTTCACAAGCATCAATAGGCAGATGATATTATGGAACAGGGACCAAAAAAGATCAGAGATTTGCAGAATAGGGGTTAGGGGGAGGGACACAGTGATTCCCACTCCTAAACTAAGGAAAAGGAAAGCCAGAGGCTCAATCTAAACCAGGGTAATCAAGTGTACATGATAATATTTCTCAACTCTCTGGAATGAACCGCCATTGCGGCTCGTATCCCCGGCAAGTTCCAGTCATTGCTAGGTGACCGGGACGTCCTTGTACTTCTGCCTGGCATTTCCCACCAGTTGCTAAGGATGCCAGCTGAATTTTGGGTTTGCAGCTCAATAAAACAGCCAGGACTCATTTTATATGTGTAGCGCTGTAGCTGCATGAATTTGTTTTAATTAAGATGCCTCCCTCTCTGGCTGATTGGTGCTGGTTTCTGTTATATTCTCTCCAGTGCCGGTTATAGCTTGTGCCTTGTCAGTATAGGCTGTTGGTACCTGTTTTCAGATCCTGTGGAGACTTTGCCTGTCTTGTGGATACTTTGCTGGATTATCTACTCATAGAGTCCTAGTCCTTGCCCTGTCTGTACCTACTTTCAGTACAAGTCTGTTTTAAAAATCTGTCTGCCATCCCAGTGTTCCCGTACTCAGCCTGCAATGTGTACCAACTGCACAGTGCCTACATACCATCTGTGTTGTGCCTACAAGCCATCTGCACAGTGCCTGCATTCTATCTCATAGTGCCTTATCTGCCCACACTGAGATCCTGGACCAGCCCTGATCTTAAACCTCTGTGCACCTATGTATCTACTTACCCTAGTTTATACTCCAGCTCATTATTCTGTGGGCTTTAGCCTATTGTCTGAGACCCTACTGCTAGAGCCTTAAGTCTAGGTGGCAACCTAGGTACCAGTGTACGTGTCATGCACTAAGGGATCAGCAGGGGGCTGTTATAGGCAGAAGACCCTCTCACTGGCACTAGTGGTCTCACACAAATAGTGCTGGAGTTCCCTAATACTCTCACAATGAGACTTACACAGTTTCTGCACTCGGAACAGATTTCAAAATAATTTAATGTATATACAGGGTTGAAATTGACATTATATTTTATAGCAAATCACAAAATGTATTTAATGTCAGGGCTTATGGTCGGGGAGGAAATTTTTGCTTATTAAATGAGAATGCTAATAGTTTAATGGCTTGTTTGGTGGAAATCACCTATTTATTAAATGTAATCACTATTATTTTAATGCCAAGCTGGTTGGAAGAAGGGAAGCCCAGCTTATTCACTTGCTGCTCAGATCTCCAGGAGGTGACTAGTAACTATCTCTTTTCCAAACAAGGCCCCAAACATTCAAGAAACTGGCAAAACAGCAACTGCAATAAAGATACCAGGTATTTCTTCCTCTAGCAGTTTACTGTCACTTGTTGGTGACATCTACTCCCACCAAGACAGGGGAGCAGCGACACATCAGTGTTCACACTCACCCAGGGCATTAAATATATATTTGTACCCTACATGAACACTGAAATGTACTATAAGAATGCAAAGGTGTACACTGGCAGTTACAATATTGGGGTCATTCAGACCTGATTGCATGCTAGATTTTTTTCGCTGCACAGCGATCAGGTCAGAACTGCGTATGCGTATGCACCACAATGCGCAGGCTCATCGTACAGGTGCAAAGCGGATCGTTGCTGAGTGTTGGATTTTACGAAGAATCCATTCACACAGCCGATCGCAAGGAGATTGACAGGAAGAGGGCGTTTGTGGGTGTCAACTGACCGTTTTCTGGGAGTGTTTGGGAAAATACAGGCATGTCCAAGCGTTTGCAGGGCGGGTGTCTGACGAAAATTCCGGGACCTGACAGGCTGAAGTGATCGCAGCGGCTGAGTAAGTTCTGGGCAGCTCAGAAACTGCACAAAACTTTTTTGTAGTTCTCGGCTGCACATGTGATCGCACACTTGCAAAGCAAAAATACACTCCCCTATAGGCGGCAACTATCTGATCGCAGCTCTGCAAAAAATATCTAGCGCGCGATCAGGTGTGAATTAGGTCCATAAGCACCTGACATTTTGTTTTTAAATACAATACTAAAGAATTCCTCTTTTACTATTATATTTGTAATCCACAACTACATATACATATATGTACTTATGTGTATAATATGTATATCTCAAACATAAATGAAGTAAAGATACAGTATATCATCATACACCTAGCATCTATATGCCCCTGCATTACTGAGACACTCCGAGCAGAGTAGCGTACTGTCCTTTACTTTACATTTTACATCATAGACACAACAAAACACCATATGTTTACTAGGGATGCTAGGCTGAAAATTTAATAGCACAAGAAACAGTTTTAAACACATACAAAGTTGCAGAGGAGGTACAGTGGCACTTGGCCTGAGAAATAGCTGCGACGGCTGTATCATAGAACTTCATATACAGAATCAGACTCAGTCGCATACAGATACAGTATACGAGCTTTGCACATCAAGTTGATCAGTGCAATGTAGCAGCAGAGGTGTAGTTAGTTGCCATGGTGCCCAGAGGAAGGGCATGTTCCAGTGCCTACCCCCCCCCCCCCTCTCCCTCTGTACTCAATTGGGCCAGTTCTAGACATTGTGGAGCTCAGGGCAAAAGGTCCTTTGGGTGCCACATGTGTAAAATAGCAACAGTGGGGGTAATTCTGAGTTGATCGTAGCAGCAAGTTTGTTAGCAATTGGGCAAAACCATGTGCACTGCAGGGGGGGGGGGGGCAGATATAACATTTGCAGAGAGAGTTAGATTTGGGTGTGGTGTGTTCAATCTGCAATCTAAATTGCAGTGTAAAAATAAAGCAGCCAGTATTTACCCTGCACAGAAACAAAATAACCCACCCAAATCTAACTCTTTCTGCACATGTTATATCTGCCTCCCCTGCAGTGCACATGGTTTTGCCCAACTGCTAACAAAATTCCTGCTGCGATCAACTTGGAATTACCCCCAGTGCGCGATGAAGGTGCACCTCAAAAAATATAGGGGGGTGGCCACAGAATAGTACCAATTCAGATTACACCACTCAGTATTGTCCATTATTCACATTACACCACATAGTAGTACCCCTTATACACGCTACACCACACAGTAGAGCCGCTTATACATGTTACACCACAGTAGAGCCCCCTTACATACGCTACACCACAGTAGAGCCCCTTAAACACGTTACACCACATTAGAACCATTTATACATGTTACACTACAGTACAGCCCCTTGTACACATTACACCACAGTAGAGCCCCTTATACACGTTACACCACAGTAGAACCATTTAAACACATTCTGCTACAGTAGAGCAGCTTATACATGTTACTCTGCAGCTTCTAATGCAGAGAGAAGTGCTACAACATCAATGTAGAGAGAGGTGCTGTAGCAGCCAAGGCAGAGAGGGGTGCTGCAACAGCCGGGCAGAGAGAGGTGCTGCAGCAGGGACAGAGAGAGGTGTGGCAGCAGCAGCAGGAACAGAGAGAGGTGATGCAGCAGCCAGGGCAGAAAGAGGTGCTGCAGCAGCAGGGGCAGAGAGTGGTGTAGCAGGTCAGAAGTAACCCTGCTGCACAGCTGCAAGCAGACAGTGAGACATAAAGAGGGCAGGAGAGCTCCGGCATGTGCTGGCTGTCAGTGTCTCCTGCTGTCACCTCTGGCCTGCCCTGTTCACTACCTAGTCTCTGAGTCAGTGTGCGTCCCACTGCTTCTCCTCCTCCTGCTCTGCAGCTGTATGTGGAGGAGCACGCGTCATAGCGGGTAGAGGGAGGGGTGGTGATCAGGAGGCGGCGCGCCCTCTAACTTTTCCAGTGCCTGGAGCTCGAGCTCCACCGGAGCCACCCTCGCTACACCCCTGTGTAGCAGTGTAGGTTTGTCACTCCCAGTCGTGCAAATAAGATGCACATTGTGCGTGAAAAATTTGCTCAGGAGGACCAAGTCGACTGGGACCCAATGCACAGAGAGGGGTTTGAAGTGACTAAATCCACAGTGTACAAAGACACATATGTAAAGCATATGTCATTGACTTTTATCTCAACAGTCTTTTGCACAATTATTGTACTTCACTTCCTTACCTTTTTGGCTGGCTAAGTTACATTGTTATGAGTTATATTGTTCCTCCTATAGTCTGCATAGACAAAAATGTGTGTAATAGTCAACTGGAATAATTTTCTTGCAAAAGACATTTTGTCTTTGAATTAAATGAATCAGTGCTCCTTAATAACACATTTTAATGTTTTAGTTCATATACATTTCCCAGAATAGTCCATATGAATTATTTTTTTAATAGCACTAATATTAAAGAAAACCACAGCAAGGTCAACAGAACTAATAATAATAAATTAACCCAAGAGGTTCTCTAATCAGGATCCCTATGCAGAAATCCACTTGCCAACTGTCGTTTTTTTTTTCCATTGGTTTAGTTAAGGGTTGAAGTTCTTCTTGAAGTTTCCTTTTTAATCATTATATCCCGACCTTACAGTATTCTCTGACTACTTTCCTTCAGGCTGTCTATGCTCCTGTCAATTTAGGATTTCTAGGGAATTATTCTCCTTTGAAATGCATATTCCAGGCTTGAAATGCTGGCATATGTACACTGTAGAGTAATTGTGGAGGCCAAATGTTTAATTACTCATGACAGCTGGAGCTGCAGGAGTCTGAAGCTTGCTTGAAAAAGAAGAAAAGATTATACACACAGAATGCGTGTGTGAGGATAGATAGATAGATAGATAGATAGATAGATAGATAGATAGATAGATAGATAGATAGATAGATATGGGATAGAATGATGAGTACCAGGAGTTGTTACTAAAGATTAAACTTGCCAGGATCTCCTCTCATCAGCAGGGTTCTTAATATCCATGTGGGAAATTATGGTTGATTAAGGTACTGTATGAGTACGTCTCAGTTTTAGAATTATGAATGATGTTATTATGTACATAAATATAATTCTGAATCCAGTACGTCACAAGGAGTAATTGGAGAGATAAAGTGAAACTTCCTTTTCCATTCGCAGACACTATCACATACTGACACAAAGGAATTGATCTCAGCAGGGTAACAAGGAGAGCACAGGTAGTATTCATCTCTCTTGATAGAGCAGAAGATCTATTGGTGATGCAGCAGGTGCACCAAACCTCTACTTCTGATGCCTTAGGGACCCCTCACAGGCCAGATCCTATAAATTATCTCAGGATTACTGACAGTGACTGACAGGGCTGCCACAATAATTTGTGGGGCCAGGTACAAATAAAAAGGGTGAGGCTGCCCCACATAATTGTTCCCCCACCCCCAAGGCCTCGTGGACTCAGAGGTGTGATGGTGAACTGTGGCATTTAAAAAAAAATGAATGAAGCATCTTTAAAAGTGATAAAAAGCCCCAATGGGTTAGTAATAGAATATTTTGCTTACATGCCGTCCTTAGGTTCAGTTATGTGGCATTGATCCACTACAATTCTGATCGCAGCCATGGGGTTTGGGAGCAGAGGCACACTTAGGATGGGGTGGCAGAGACATACATGAGTTGAGGATACAGAGGCACATATGAGGTGAGAATGCAGGGGCACACTTGGGTAAACAGGTTAGCATCACATATGGGACAGATGGGGAGGGAGCACCTGCTAGTTCTGCCACTAGATAGGTAGGGCAAGATGCACTATCCTCAAAAAGGCGGTAAAAAAAACGCCAAAAATGTCATTTTTAGAGATTTGCCCATATGCATCCAGCTCTGGAATGAAAAACTTTCTTAGAGCTTGCTCACATTAGGCAATGCTATCTATAGATACTGTACAAGCCCATGGGCTTCTTACTGCAGACTTTCCCAAGATGGATCAATAGGATCCCTCCCAGAGACCACTGCAGCTCATGCATTTCCTGGCTAATGGCTGTGCATCCACAGAAGGACTGCCAGGTCATAAACCCAGAAATCTACACACCACAAAGGACATCTCTTATTGGAGCTGTCCCTTGTGGTTTCATTTGCATGCATATATCGTTACTAAACTCTGCAATGCATGCAATCAGTGGCAAGATTTGTTGCATACAAAATGTGATGCCCTATACATTTCGCTCAAAATCTGTTACTCAGAAAGTGGAAAAACAAGTAAGAATAAGAAAAACTTATAAGTAACAGTACTCAGGGCAGCAGAGAGATTTACAGTATACTAATGTATTACCAAAAAACGCAGATACAAAATTTAGAACAGCCATGTGGCCTTTGCCATCATTATATGCGGCCCTTGTGTCGGAACACCAGACAGGGCCGCCATCCTAGTTTACCATTTTTTTTTCTGCACACAACAATTACTCATTGAGTTGGGGCTAGAAAGAAATATGCCTGTGACAGGTAGCCTGCTGGCCAATCGAATTATCTGCCATACAACTGTCTTTGCAGAGAATGTCATTATTATACAGCAAATAATGTAATTATTATACAACAAGATTGCCGCTTGGTGTTTTTCCATTCACCATTCAAGTTCTACTCTGAAAGACAGACTCACAGAGTCACAGCTTGTAGTCCAAGTAAGTATATATTTTTTCAATGGATTGGCACACTTCATCAATATTAAAGTTATTATACAACACATTATGAACTAAGCCAAAATGTTCAGAAAATCAATTTACAACTGAAAAAAACAAATAAACTCAATTACAATAGCGCTGAGTTATAAACATGTGAGGGAAGATGATAATCACCCTTAATAGCAGTAGACTCTAAATGGAAGTGCATTTATTAGGTGAAATACAAAAGCCAGCTTTCGATTACTCCTTTCATCCTGTTCTTTCCAAATCAAGACCCTGCTAAAACACAAAAACTGTGCCCACTCTGCCTTATAGCTAGTTGCATCAAGGTGTGGTGAATGCACAGTAGAAGGATGATCGTGCAATACCTTTTTATGAAAAAAAAAAGGCTTTAATAGTAAACAATGCAATCACAATTAAAAAACAAAAGCAAGTATATATACATCACTCCAAAGTGACCATCTTAGGTGCAAGTAAGTTTCCCTTGGATTTACAGTACACGATAGAAGGGGATTGCATAAACCCAGGTAAATTTGCTCACCACTGGAGACCTCCAGGATGACACCCTTATGGCCGCTGATTTGAGTCCACACAGTACTTAACGTGTTTCGGACCCTCCTTGGTCCTTCTTCAGAAACATGTTTACATGCTTCTGAAGAAGGACCAAGGAAGGTCCGAAACGCATTAAGTGCTCTTTTTTTCATTTGTGCATATGTAGAGGGTATTGTTTGAGAGAACCCCAAAAATCGTATTACAGGATGCTCTGTTTATTTTATTGTGCACTACTTAAAGGATCCTGTATTATACAAAAAATCAATTTAGCAATGTTAAGGAATCGAGGCATATTAACGCAAGGGGGTTCCCATGTGCAGCCACCCTCCAACATGTGGTACTGCTCCACTCAACCTACCTCCTATGGCTGGCACCATCTTTCCAGTGATTCCCAGGAGTGCTTGTTTTCATAGCATGGCATCAGCTTTCTGAAGATATCACTGGGAAGATGACACTGCTGGCACTTTAAAGAGGAAGGGGAACCTATTTTTCTGCACCGTCTCAACCGAAAGGTAGGCTACTGTATTTGCAGGGTGTTCAGTGTGTGGCCCATCTGGACTCAGCACCCATGTACACTTACTGTATGAAAGGAATTACAGAGAGTGATTTGATTGTCTCCTAACAACATCTGGTCTCTGTGGCATTTTAGAGAATTCTGAATCATTGAACTTTTGAATGAAAAGTATACAAGTTGCATTTATTTACATAATATAGAGTATATAAGGAAGGGGCCCTAGACTGCACACCCTAATTGCTAGTAATGAGAGGTGCTACCTTGCTGAGACCTCTAGTGCCACCCACAAAGAGAACGAGTGCAGGAGCACTATTCAAATTCTAATTCGAATAGTAATACATTTGGCAATAAAGTTTACAATATGAGGCTTTTCGCATAATCTTGGCCAAAGTTACGGGCTTCACGGTAACCTCAACATTCAAGTGTGTGAGAAAGTTGGATAGATAGGAGCAGATACTGTGTTACATGGCTGAAAAATAAATGTGTGAAAATTGTTACATATACAAAAAACAAACTATAAGAGTTCTAGAGAGTGCTAAAGTAAGTAGCATACTGTGATGCCCTGGAGCAGTCCCGCTAAAGCAATTAAGGGGGACCCATGCCTCAAAACTCACTCCACATCTGACATATTATAAGCTTTTAGGTCTTACCTTCATTGTGCATTATTTTAAATGTGTAGAGAGCTAATGCTAGGTTCCCTACTTAAGATCAATCAGTGACAAGTGGAGGAGGGGTGCTAACCAAGGCTGAATGGGTCTCAAACCTTCAGGTATATGTTTTTGTTAAGGTACACGATTGTCAGCTAGAAATATCTATGTAACAATCTTAGGAATTCCCTTGCCACCATGCTGCAACAAAATAGATAATGTGTTATGGAGACACTAAGAGGTCTATTTACTAAGCCTTGGGTGGAGATAAAAAGGATGGAGATAAAGTACCAGCCAATCAGCTTCTGTCTTTTTTCAAACCCAGCCTGTGGAATGGCAGTTAGGAGCTGATTGGCTGGTACTTAATCTCCATCCACTGCATCCAAAGCTTAGTAAATAGACCCCTAAGTGCCATTAATGAATCTCAATTGGTGAGGCACTGGTCAGCAGAGGTGGCAACGAGGCATGCATAAAAAGCAATAGTGTGGATTCTTTACCAAGAACAAAAAGCAATTCTTCCACTGGGGCTTCTAAATATGCTGGACTATTGAGTAGGATGCATCACTTGTTGTATAATGTGGTGCATTATAATATGCTGTTCTATGGGATTATTGCATTGTTTTGCCTGCTCATATAAACTATAAAGATCTGTTCCATATGACTAAACAGTCCAGAGTACAGGTCAATCTGTGGACATCAAGTCAGTAAATTTTACTGTAGTTTCAAACTTTGCTCTATCACATATGATATGCCAGCTAGACACATGTTGATAACACAGAAGGAAACTGCCAACTCAGTTGCCAGATTGGGTGAGCATCATCACTGACACAGATGCCTGACACCCAACTATCAACAATGTCCAACTGATGTCTATACACAGTTGCCACTCGCAGCCACCTGACAACCCAACCAGCTTACAGGTTATGCATTAAGTCTGTCTTAGTACCCATATGAACTGGACAGTCAGGGAAAACACAGAAAGTCTTTTCTAGCAACTGTGTGCGCTGGAAAGACCAGACCTATAAGAAGACAGGCAATGGAGTTTAATTCTGCCCAGGGTGACTATAAGGGGCCTATTTATCAGTGATCACATTTACAATGCAATCTGGGCATGATATAATTGCCCAGGATTGCATTGTAGAATGCGATTGATTTGGGTAAATGTATAACCCGGCACAGACAGGGACAGGGACTCCTAAAAGATCCCGTCCCTGCAATGTGCAAAGTGCGCATCTGGGCCTTCTGTGCATGTGTGGTCAGTTCACCACTGTGCACAGCGACCATTTCCAGTGGAGGGTTTCTGGGGAACCCTGCCAGAACTTCATGCAGTGAACTGTAGCCCATAGGCTTCAATGGGCTACTGCAATCAGGAGATTGTGGTAGCTGTGTGGGCCAATATTGGGAATGGGAAGCATTGCAGCATCCCCCATAGAAACCTATGTGGAATGCAGCTGTGGGCAGCAATGTAGGGATCGCAGCAGGTCCCTCATTCATACACTGATCCCCTTCCCCTTGCTGCCAGATGCTTCGTCTTTATAGGCACTTCTCCTTACTTTCTTACTCATGCAATCATCTCTTTCTCCTAGCATACAGTTACATTACCTGTCTGCTGCCTGCACCACTTTAACTGGAGTACATGGTCCAGTCAGCACTAATTTTGTGTTATGGTGACTTTATTTGCATAAATGCATAATTATTAACTGCAATGTTTAAAATGTTTCTTATCCTTCTTTGTTAAACGGGAAAATTTGTATCCAGCGCCCTGCTTGTTTGGATATATGCTATGGCAGCATAGTTGAATGATACACTGTATAAGTATATGGTGTTATAAATACAGTAATAGCTAATGCACTCTGAAACTCTATACAATTCTTGAAATGATGATCTGCACACTGTAGTCATTTGAGAATTAAAACGTATTTTTAATAAAAAAACAGTGCAATGAATGCACCTGATGCATGCATATGAGAATTAATAGAAAAATAATGAAGAAAAAGGGGGGGGGGGGGGAGACGGGGTGTAGTACGGCTGACCGTCGGTCTCCTGACCGCCGGTCAGCTTACCGACGCTGGGATCCCGGCAGCTTACCGACGCCGGGATCCCGGCGGGGAGGGGTGAGTGCAGCAAGCCCCTTGCGGGCTCGCTGCGCTCGCCACGCTGCAGGCTCGGTGGCGACCTGCGGTCGCCATGGGTTATATTCCCACTCTATGGGTGTCGTGGACACCCATGAGTGGAAATAGTCCCTGTTGGTCGGCATGCCGACCATCGGGACAGTGACCCGTCGGGCTGGTGGAGGAGGTCATGTGACTGTCGGTCAGCTGACCGGCGGTCGCATGAATACCACCCGGAGAGACGGATAGGGTTTATGAAGTGTTAAAAGGTAAAAACAATAACAACACTGTTACTGTGTGATGGGTTGATAATGAAACACACTGCAGTAATCTGTTTGTGGTACACTCAGATCGGTGGCATCCCACCTCTGTAGTGTTTAATGTCCTTCTAGCTGTCTATATGTCCAGAGCCGATATAGGTGTTAGTACAAATGTCCTGTGGAGGTTCCAGAAATGAGTGTGGGGTACCCCTGATGGACCGCTGGCCGTGTGGGATCTGACTGGGGCTGGTACTGGGGTAATTAGGACTCCGGACGCACCGTCTTCCCTTGCGTCCTGATCAGCCGCGGTGTCGCTCTAACAAGCATACTGTGGTTCTCAGGGCAGCTGGGACGCGGTCACCATCTTGGAGAGAGAGAGGGAAAAATACTTCTAGCCCTGTTGGGCTGTCCGCTTTGCCCTCTCCTCTCCTACGGGGTCCCTTACCTTAATTTCTCAGCTCCGTCTAGCCTCTTCTTGCCAGCAGCCGGTTCCGCTTCTCCTCGTGGCTGCTGCTCCTGGTGGCCTCCCAAATTGAAGGGGAGGGGACTTTCTGAAACAAATCAACAAAGAAGAGTTGAGGTGGATCTACACTTTAAAGACACTGAGACCACGGGGCCTCAATATAGACAATGAGGTTAGATCAGTAGTCACAAATTAATTTCCTATCATGATATTGTTTGAAATTAATAAAGCCAATTAATTACAATTACCATCATATAGAGCCAATCAGATCATAAGAATCTGTAGACCCCAACTCTATACTGATAACAGTCTTTGCAGCTAAATTTATCAAAGCAGATACCATTTTCCCCTGTACAATTAGACTCTAGAGTCCCCAAATGATCATTTAGGAACATTATATCTGTGTATGCTGCTCACAAAATACAGTTTTCAGTATTACACATAATTAATGTATTATCAAAATATTACAGATCAACAGTAGACCCATTTTAGAAGCAAAGAAAATCAACCATTTCTCCAGAGACTAATTCTCATATTATATTTATCAATAGTTAAAGTATTACAGGTTGAGTATCCCTTATCCAAAATGCTTGGGACCAGAGGTATTTTGGATATCGGATTTTTCCGTATTATGAAATAATTGCATACCATAATGAGATATCATGGCGATGGGACCTAAGTCTTAGCACAGAATGCATTTATGTTTCATATACACCTTATACACACAGCCTAAAGGTCATTTTAGCCAATATTTTTATAACTTTGTGCATTAAACAAAGTGTGTCTACATTCACACAATTCATATATGTTTCATATACACCTTATGCACACAGCCTGAAGGTCATTTATTACAATATTTTTAATAACTTTGTGTATTAGACAAAGTTTGTGTACATTGAGTCATCAGAAAACAAAGGTTTCACTATCTCACTCTCACTCAAAAAAGTCCGTATTTCGGAATATTTGGATATGGGATACTCAACCTGTATATTCTTTTCCCTCTGGTTTCTTATCTATTTACTATTGTACATTCTTTTTATTTCACAACTATTAACCTTTAGTTTTATCTTTATCTATATTTCCAATCTATTTTATTTTACCTAACTCTTCCCGTATACCGTCCCAAATGCACATATGATTGTCAGTCATTCACAGTAACCCTCGGTGTAAACCAAGGGATACACCCTCTTTTTGTGACATAAGCAAGTATGGGCATAAATAGCCCATACTCAGGATGGCACCCAAGGACTCCCTGAGGAAGACCCAGAAGGGTCGACACGCGTAGGAGCAGACTTTGCATTCATTCTATCATACGTTAATTATCAACAGAGCTGTGGAGAAAGAAAGGAACAGAGGACGAACGAAGGAGCAGCCCATTGACCGAGAAATCGCTGCGGTCACGTGACCGGATCGACCCGGAAGCAAGGGAGGCCACCAGGAGCAGCAGCCACGAGGAGAAGCGGAATCAGCTGCTGGCAAGAAGAGGCTAGACGGAGCTGAGAAAATAAGGTAAGGGACCCCGTAGGAGAAGAGAGGGCAAAGCGGACAGCCCAACAGGGCTAGAAGCATTTTTCCCTCTCTCTCTCCAAGACAGTGACCACGTCCCAGCTGCCCTGAGAACCACGGTGCGCTTGTTCGAGCGACACCGCGGCTGATCAGGACGCAAGGGAAGACGGTGCGTCCGGAGTCCTAATTACCCCAGTACCAGCCCCAGTCAGATCCCACACGGCCAGCGGTCCATCAGGGGTACCCCACACTCATTTCTGGAACCTCCACAGGACATTTGTACTAACACCTATATCGTCTCTGGACATATAGACAGCTAGAAGGACATTAAACACTACAGAGGTGGGACGCCACCGATCTGAGTGTACCACAAACAGATTACTGCAGTGTGCTTCATTCTCAACCCATCACACAGTAACAGTGTTGTTATTGTTTTTCCCTTTTAACACTGCATAAACCCCATCCGTCTCTTCCGCCCCCCCCTTTTTTTCTTCATTATTTTTCTATTAATTCTCATATGCATGCATCAGATGCATTCATTGCACTGTTTTTTGATTAAAAATACGTTTTAATTCTCAAATGACTAAAGTGTGCAGATCATCATTTCAAGAATTGTATAGTTTCAGAGTGCATTAGCTATTACTGTACTTATAACACCATATACTTATACAGTGTATCATTCAACTATTGATTTTCAGGTGCATATATCACATCTGTATTTGTTCCAATCTATTTATCATTTCATCTATCATTTCCATACATTTAACACCATAATTGACTCATGCGCAATTGTATATCTTTACACTGTTATTTGTATGCAATGTATGGCTTGTTATGACCTATACATACAGGATATTTAAAATAATAATAATAATAATAATAATAATAATAATAATGAAAAAGAGAAAATCCTGTACAAAATCCTGTACAGCTGAATGCTGTACAGCTAAATCTACCGTTGTGCACGTAGGTGCAAATTGCTTCCAGACGTTCCCCAAGCCAAGCACACACCTAGTAGCATAACAATGGATTTGGCTATGCAGGATTTGTTCATTATAGGATACGTGGGATCAGTATAATGTCATTATAAAATACCTCCATATTTTTGTTGGACCATTATTTTTGTGAGCAGCAAATAAAAACAAAAACAATACAATATTACTTTAATACTGTAGCTAAATTGTATTAAAAATAGACTATTTCGACCATATGTTCAAATTATTCATATGTAAATTATATAATCATTAAAAAACACCATAATGATGGTCATAGCAATTTGTCAGAAAAAGACTTGAAAAGTTAAATTTAGTAGCAGATTCCAAAGTAGAAATTAAGAGTGGTTTGACATGACTTTATTCCTCACGTAATTTTGTACTGGGAAATAGCACCACATTATCTGGGTAAATGGATAACTTTATATATTTTGAGTCTTGCAGCAAACTGGGACCTGGATAGAAAAAGCAGGTACTGTACATGGAAATTACATTGTGGCAATCCATTGTAATTTGCCCCAAGTGTTTAGACTTCCCTATGTGCCTGAATAGATTGACTGAATATACATAAAAGTGTCCAGGGTTAATTTTCAGAATGTAGCTAACACTACTGAAGCCTTGCATACACCTATACACTTTTCAGGAACTAACGTCTTTAAATATTTTTTTTTTTTTTTAAATAAGCAGTGGTTTCTCATGTATACTACTGCATTCTCAAAACCTTACACTATATTTATATTTTTAGAACATGTTATGCATTTCTTATATTTACGCACCCAGCTAAAACAATAGATTGTATTGGAAAAGTTTAGCAGATTGAAGATCTGATCATACAAGAAGCATGCACAGAAAGTATACATACATAGTCATGCCAACATGAACAATTGTTCACATCGCCAGATGCAATCACCTTTGCGTGCATGCCTGCTTTAATTCTACTTATCATTCTTACTGCGCAGTAACACACTTATGCTATGGCCAAATTATACACTTCCAAATAGATCTGGACAAGACTCTGCATTGCCCGTTCTTGTGAGATTCCACTTTGGGACCATGGGCAGCGCAGATTCATGTATGGAAATGTAAGGATTCATGATGGTATCAAGTTTAAAAAACACTTTTGTTCCACACCATTATTTCCTTTTTCTAGTGCATACAGTACATATAAACAATGTCTTAATGTGTTAATCTTCATGAAAATCTAAAGAACCAATCTGCAAAACTGCTTCGTGAATAGCACATACAGTAAACTTTCAAAGAAATGTTTTCCTGTTATAGTTCATGATATAGAAATTGCCCAACATGTCATTTATAGGATGCAATTGTCAGCTACAAATATATATCTAAAGAGACTATAAAACTTGTAGTTTAACCATAGAAGCTAATTAATGGTTAATGTATAGTGTTTTTTCATTAATAATTTAATACCAGCCTAGGAAGAGAAGCTGTGACCTGTGATCTCTGCAAATGTTTAAGAAGCTACACAGGAAGTAGTAGTAAAAAGGAAACTAGAGCACCTGTATAGGTCATCATGCTTAACTCATTTTAGTGACCTTTACCATTGATTCCCACAGTATTGAGAGGATATACATGTTACATCAGATAAATGCTACACCTGCATTCAATTAATGAAAGCAGGTTTAACTTTGTTATCTGATCAATTAAGTCTGTTCACAATTGCTTTATTATTGTATTGACAATTCTTTTAACAGCCAAAGCTAGCAAAATCAATATAAATGTTTGAAATTCTCAAATATCATTACTATCTGCAGCTGTGATTGAAACATGATTCAATTTTCACTAATAGTTTGAGTTTTGATTTATTCAACAAAAGTTGTTTTCATTGACCAGCTATAACCACAGTCATTAATATACTATGCAGGTTATACTAGACATTCTCTCTTTGAATGTATAGGTAGTATATGCTGTATGTCAGAATAACATATATTGTAGTTTTTTATTTCTTTATAGTTACAGTGATTAACAATGTGTGATACTGTATTTGTATATATAATCCCACACTGCTTCCGGGATCCGGTCTCTAGGTTGACAGTAACTAAGTCGACACCATCTAGGTCGACCACTATTGGTCGACAGTAACTAAGTCGACAGGTCAAAAGGTCGACATGCGTTTTTCACGATTTTTTTTTTAACTTTTTCATACTTAACGATCCACGTGGACTATGATTGGAATGGTAATCTGTGCCGAGCGAAGCGGTAGTGGAGAGAGGCACCTTGCCTGAAGCATGGAGAGCAAAGCGAGCCATGCAAGGGGACACGGTGCACTAATTGGGGTTCCCGGTCATTCTACAAAGAAAACAACACCAAAAAAACCATAAAAAACTCAGGTCGACCTTTTGACCTGTCGACCTAGACCATGTCGACCTAAAGACCATGTCGACCTAGTTATTGTCAACCAATAGTGGTCAACCTAGACACTGTCGACCTAGTTACTATCTACCTTCCATACCACACCCGGTCTAGTCTAGGAGTATGTTGCCAATGCGTGAGCTACATAGCATATTGGGCCTATAGTGTGGTGGGCAGCAGCTGTGTGCTGGGCAGCAATGTGGTCAGGGAGGCACTTAAAGTAATATTGTTCTGTATTTTTTTCTAAGTGTGCAGAGCCACACTTCCCATGATGTGGACATACACCCTGAGAAGTACCTGGGCCCTTCCAGGCTCTCTACTGTCCTACGCCTACAGTACAACAAATTTAGACATTTGAACTACTGAAATGGTCTGAACACCAATTCTACAGATTGAAAGAAGATTAAAAAAGTTCCACAATTTTTATGCTACAACACAGACAAGGTTGTTGTTTTACTAAAGGTTCATATATGAGCATTACATCAACTAATTAAGACTATTAATAACCAGACTTAACCTGTTGGAACTGAATATATGGTCAATCCTATCAACTACATTATTGTGAGTTATTAAGTATTGGGCACCCAGTGTTTCTGTAGAATCATACAGTAGGTGTAACAGCTATAAGATTGAGAGGGGACACCCTCATTACACGTATTAAGGCCCAACACCTACCACACACTGTAACACTTTCTACTCCCTTGTCGTTTATACTGTATATGATGTACTGTAGGTACACCTCTGTTTGTATGTGAAGCAGTTAGAGGTACTATTTTATACCTTAGAAGCACAGACCTATCACCAATTAATATTTAGATAATATTTAAAAAATAAAAATAAAAGGCAGTGCCATGCAATGTACAGTATGAAACACCCAGGTAAGTCTGGTGTTAGTGTAGGGTATTGGATTTATTTCTTATAAGAACTGATTGGTCTGTTTGGCATAGGTTCAGATTATTAGTCTAGAGTTAATTAATCATTAAATGTGGGCAAGAGTGGTTGTCAGAGCTTGTCAGAGCTTGGTTGTCCCTGCTTGTCAGAGCTGATGTGTCCCTTTCTTTAATGGTAACAAGGTGTAGCTGTTAGCCAGACAGAACTGTTACTTTACAACTTTCCAGGTAATTGGTGCAACAAAAGTATCTCTTTTTGAGCTCCAGAAATATCTATTCTTGAATGTAAAGTCTACCCTTGGACTGACATATAGAATATAGTATAACAGTATACATATGCTGCAGATCTCTCTAGAGCGGAGTATCCTGCTCCCTACGATACAGAAGCTATTACTGCCTTTGCTGTGTGCCAGAGATGACTAGAGATGACTGCTGCGTTGTTTTTTTGATACATGTAGACTAATCTTTCATAATACCAAGTGGAGGATTTATAACCAAGTCTTGTTAAGATGCAGAGGAACTACTGGGTCTTTCACTCTCTGTCAGTATGTAAATGATATGATGTTAGCTAAGGCGTTCTCCATTCTCTGGGGCTAGCCATTTAGTTTGCCCTTGATATAACAGGATTTGCCTAGTGATCCTCACTATATCACTCTTTCATCTGCTGTTCTCGGAGGTGTGACATGTTCTCCTTATTTGCTTGCTGGCTGCTGCTCTGAAGAAGAGGCGCCTACAAGCCTTCCTATGCTGGGAGGTAAACAGCTGCGTCACTGCCTCTGGGTTATCTGGAAGATGGCTCTCTCATAGCCTCCACCGTCACTGCCACTAACACTTGCCACTGCTATTCACAAGGAACCTCACAGCTACACAGCAGGTTTCACCATCAACCTCTCACTTCTGTGGTCACCGGGTACATAGCCACCATACACAGTACAGCTCTCCCTCCACTATGAGGGGCGCCTCAGCTCACACCAATGATTTCTTTTATTTTTTAACCTGGCAGATAACTGACCCAGCACATGCTGGCTTCCTCCCATGTGGCTCTCACTGAGCCAGCAGTGTCCCTCAGCTGCAGCATGGGATATGTATTTAACCCTTTCCCTGTTGTAAATCATAAGGCTGGTTTTTTTTTTGTGTGGGAAAAAGGACACAAAAGTCCATAACACATCTGTGGCATCTCTGATAGGGCACCCCATAAATAGTACCAAATGTTTAATACAGGTTGAGTATCCCTTATCCAAAATGCTTGGGACCAGAGGTATTTTGGATATAGGATTTTTCCGTATTTTGGAATAATTGCATACCATAGTGAGATATCATGGTGATGGGACCTAAATCTAAGCACAGAATGCATTTATGTTACATATACACCTTATACACACAGCCTGAAGGTCATTTTAGCCAATATTTTGTATAACTTTTTGCATTAAACAAAGTGTGTCTACATTCACACAATTCATTTATGTTTCATATACACCTTATATACACAGCCTGAAGGTCATTTAATACAGTATTATTAATAACTTTGTGTATTAAACAAAGTTTATGTACATTGAGCCATCAGAAAACAAAGGTTTCACTATCTCACTCTCACTCAAAAAAGTCTGTATTTCGGAATATTCCGTATTTCGGAATATTTGGATATGGGATACTCAACCTGTACCTTATTATAGCACAAATAAACTAGAGCAATCCATTTAAATTAAATACATTGCATAGGCACAGCACATACAGCAATATACAATAGTATTAAAACAAACAAGTTAAATATAATCTAAATATGAGTCCCAGCTAGAAATTATTATTTTCAATAAAGATTTTTGTCACTTTCAAAATGCAGAGACTTCAGGGACAATGTGATTGATACAAACACTAACCCATCCATACACTCATATCCTAATTGCATCAGCAAATGTAGTAATTACGAACCATACAAAAGGAATGCTAATGCAACTATATGAACATATTCTGAGTTGTATACCTCTATGAGATCACACCACTCCTAAGCAAATGCAACTGCAATAATTACCATCTTACACCTACTCCATGCCAGGTTCAGGGAATCATCTGAATTTGGCATCCTATTTGCATATTCACTACTAGAGATGAGCAGGTTCGGTTCTCCGAGAACCAAACCCCCCCGAACTCCACATGGTTTACATGGGTCCGAGGCAGGCTCGGTTGTTCCCGCCTAACTCGGAAAACCTGAACAAGGCAAAACGTCACCATCCCACTGTCGGATTCTCGTGAGATTCGGATTCCATATAAAGAGCCGTGCGTCGCCGCCATTTTCACTCGTGCATTGTAGAGGGTACAGAGAGGATGTGGCTACGTTCTCTCAATGGCAAGGGTACTGTGTTAGTAGTGTCCTGTGACTGTGTATCATTCATCATCATTCCAGTCACAGTGGTATCTGGGGGGGAGACAATTCCAGAGTGCTTTTGTGCTGTTCAGTAATAGTTACTAGTACAGTGTCTCTCTTGTGCTGCATCTTGCTGCTGTAGGGTGCTGTGTTAGTAGTGTCCTGTGACTGTGTATGGTTCATCATCATTCCAGTCACAGTGGTATCTGGGGGGGTGACAATTCCAGAGTGCTTTTGTGCTGCTCAGTAATACTAGTACAGTGTCTTGTGCTGCATCGTGCTGCTCAGTGTCAGTTCGCCATAGTATCATCAGTGCTCAGTATAATCAGTGCTCAGTATCATCAGTGCTCAGTATCATCTGTGCTCAGTATCATCAGTGCTCAGTATCATCAGTGCTCATTATCATCAGTGCTCAGTATCAGTGCTCAGTGTCAGTGCTCAGAATCATCAGTGCTCAGTATCATCAGTGCTCAGTATTATCAGTGCTCAGTATCATCAGTGCTCAGTATCAGTGCTCAGTATTATCAGTGCTCAGTATCATCAGTGCTCGGTATCAGTGCTCAGTATCATCAGTGCTCGGTATCATCAGTGCTCAGTATCAGTGCTCAGTATCATCAGTGCTCGGTATCATCAGTGCTCAGTATCAGTGCTCAGTATTATCAGTGCTCAGTATTATCAGTGCTCAGTATCATCAGTGCTCAGTATCAGTGCTCAGTATTATCAGTGCTCGGTATCATCAGTGCTCAGTATCAGTGCTCAGTATTATCAGTGCTCAGTATCATCAGTGCTCAGTATAATCAGTGCTTAGTATCATCAGTGCTCATTATCATCAGTGATCATTATCATCAGTGCTCAGTATCAGTGGTCAGTATCATCAGTGGTCAGTATCATCAGTGCTCAGTATAATCAGTGCTCAGTATCATCATTGCTCAGTGTCTTGTGGTGCACAGTAATACTATATTACTAATACTAGTACAGTGTCTTGTGCTGCATCTTGTTGCTGTAGGGTGCTGTAGTAGTGTCCTGTCACTGTGCATAGGTCATCATCTAGTGGTATCAAATTCCAGACATTATTGCCGTCTAATTCCAGATATAATACTGGCATACAATTCCACACATTAAAAAATTGAGAACAAAAATTTGGAGGGTAAAATAGGGAAAGATCAAGATCCACTTCCACCTTGTGCTGAAGCTGCTGCCACAAGTCATGGCAGAGACGATGAAATGCCATCAACGTCGTCTGCCAAGGCCAATGCCCAATGTCATATTAGAGAGCATGTAAAATGAAAAAAGCAAAAGTTCAGTAAAATGACCCAAAAATCTAAATTAAAATCAACTTAGGAGAAGAGTAAACTTGCCAATGTGCCATTTACGAAACGGAGTGGCAAGGAACGGCTAAGGCCCTCTCCTATGTTCCTCATGACTAGTGGTTCAGCTTCACATGATGATGGAAGCACTCATCCTCATCCTCCCGCTAAAAAAATGAAAAGAGTAAAGCTGGCAAAAGCACAGCAAAGAACTGTGCGTTCTTCTAAATCACAAAACCCCAAGGAGAGTCCAATTGTGTCGGCGGGTGCGATGCATGACCTTCCCAACACTGGACAGGAAGAGGTGGCTCCTTCCACCATTTGCACGCCCCTTTCAAGTGCTGGAAGGAGCACCCACAGTCCAGTTCCTGATATTCAAATTTAAGATGTCACTGTTGAAGTACAACAGGATGAGAATATGGGTGTTGCTGGTGCTGAGGAGGAAGTTGACGAGGAGGATTCTGATGGTGATGTGGTTTGTTTAAATCAGGCAACCGATGAGACAGTTGTTGTCCGTGGGAAGAATAAGGCCATTGACATGCCTGGTCAAAATACAAAAAAAAATCACCTCTTCTGTGTGGACTTATTTCAACAGAAATGCGGATAACAGGTGTCAACCATGTGTTGTCTTTGTCAAGCTGTAATAAGTAGGGGTAAGGACGTTAACCACCTAGGAACATCCTCCCTTATACGTTACCTGGAGCGCATTCATCAAAAGTTATTGACAAGTTCAAAAACTTTGGGTGACAGCGGAAACAGTCCACTGACAACTAAATCCCTTTCTCTTGTACTCAAGCTCCTGCAAACCACACCACCAACTCCCTCAATGTCAATTTCCTCCTTAGACAGGAACGCCAATAGTCCTGCAGGCCATGTCATTGGCAAGTCTGACGAGTCCTCTCCTAACTGGGATTCCTCCAATGGATCCTTGAGTGTAACGCCTACTGCTGCTGGCGCTACTGTTGTTGCTGCTGGGAGTCGATCGTCATCCCAAAGGGGAAGTCGGAAGACCACTTGTACTACTTCCAGTAAGCAATTGCCTGCCCAACAGTCCTTTGCGAGGAAGACGAAATATAACAGCAGTCATCCTGTTGCAAAGCGGATAACTCAGGCCTTGACAACTATGTTGGTGTTAGATGTGCATCCAGTATCCACCATTAGTTCACAGGGACTTAGAGAATTGCTTGAGGTAGTGTGTCCCTGGTACCAAATCCCATCTAGGCAGGCGATACCGAGAATGTACACAGACGTCAGAAAAACTGTCCTCAGTGTCCTAAAAAATGCAGTTGTACCCACTGTCCACTTAACCACGGACATGTGGACAAGTGGAGCAGGGCATACTAAGGACTATATTACTGTGACAGCCCACTGGGTAGATGTATTGCTTTCCGCAGCAACAACAATAGCGGCACCAGTAGCAGCATCTCACAATGCCAACTCGTTCCTAGGGAGCCTACGCTTTGTATCACCGCTTTCCATAAGAGGCACACAGCTGACAACCTCTTACGGAAACTGAGGAACATCATCGCAGATTGGCTTACCCCAATTTGACTCTCCTGGGGATTTGTGATATCGGACAACACCACCAATATTGTGCGTACATTACATGTGGGCAAATTCCAGCACGTCCCATGTTTTGCACATACAATTAATTTGGTGGTGCAGAATTTTTTTAAAAACGACAGGGGCGTGCAAGAGATGCTGTCGGTGGCCCGAAGAATTGCGGGCCACTTTCGGCATTCAGGCACCGCGTATAGAAGACTGGAGCACCACCAAACACACCTGAACCTGCCTTGCCATCATCTGAAGCAGGAGCTGGTAACGAGGTGGAATTCAACCCTCTATATGCTTCAGAGGATGGAGGAGCAGCAAAAGGCCATTCAAGCCTATACATCTGCCTACGATATAGGCAAAGGAGGGGGAATGTACTTGACTCAAGCACAGTGGAGAATGATTTCCATGTTGTGCAAGGTTCTCCAACCCTTTGAACTTGCCACACGTGAAGTCAGTTCAGACACTGCCAGCCTAAGTCAGGTCATTCCCATCATCAGGCTTTTGCAGAAGCAGCTGGAGAGATTGAAGGAGGAGCTAAAACAGAGTGATTCCACTAGGCATGTGGGACTTGTGGATGGAGCCCTTCATTCGCTTAACCAGGATTCATGGGTGTTCAATCTGTTGAAATCTGAGCACTACATTTTGGCCACCGTGCTCAATCCTAGGTTTAAAGCCTACATTGTATCTCTCTTTCCAGCAGACACAAGTCTGCAGATGTTCAAAGACCTGCTGGTAAAACAATTGTCAAGTCAAGCGGAACGTGACCCGCCAACAGCTCCTCCTTAATTTCTACCACCACTGGACCTGCCAGGAAAAGGATAACATTTCCAAAACCACCAGCTGGAGGTGATGCAGGGCAGTCAGTAGCAAGTGCTGACATCTGGTCCGGACTGAAGGACCTGCCAACGATTACTGACATGTCGTCTACTGTCACTGCATATGATTCTGTCACCATTGAAAGAATGGTTGAGGATTATATGAGTGACAGCATCACTGTAGGCCTGTCAGACAATCCGTACGTATGCTGGCAGGAAAAAGAGGCAATTTGGAGGCCCTTGCACAAACTGGCTTTATTTTACCTAAGTTGCCCCCTCCCCCCCAGTGTGTACTCCGAAAGAGTGTTTAGTGCAGCCGGTCACCTTGTCAGTGATTGGCATAGGAGGTTACTTCCAGAAAATGTGGAGAAGATTATGTTCTTTAAAATGAATTATAAATTCCTCTGTGGAGACATTTACCAGCAATTGCCTCCAGAAACTACACAGGGACCTGTGATGGTGGATTCCAGTGGGGACAAATTAATACTCTGTGAGGAGGAGGAGGATGTACACAGTGAAAGGGGTGAGGAATCGGAGAATGAAGATAAGGTGGACATCTTACCTCTGTAGAGCCAGTTTGCGCAAGGAGAGATTGATTGCTTCTTTTTTGGTGGGGGCCCAAACCAACCAGTCATTTCAGCCACAGTCGTGTGGCAGACCCTGTCACTGAAATGATGTGTTTGTTAAACTGTGCATGTTCTGTTTATACAACATAAGGGTGGGTGGGAGGGACCAAGGACAATTCCATCTTGCACCTCTTTTTTCTTCTTTGCATCATGTGCTGTTTGGGGACTAGTTTTTTTAAGTGCCATCCTGTCTGACACTGCAGTGCCACTCCTAGATGGGCCAGGTGTTTGTGCCGCCCACTTGGGATGCTTAGCTTAGTCATCCAGCAACCTTGGTGCAAATTTTATGACTAAAAATAATATTGTGAGGTGTACAGAATAGACTGGAAATGAGTGGAAATTATGGTTATTGAGGTTAATAATACTATAGGATCAAAATTACCCCAAATTCTATGATTTAAGCTGTTTTTCAGGTTTTTTTAAAAAAAACACCCGAATCCAAAACGCATCCAAATCCGACAAAAATCCGAAAGGGTGATTTTGCCAAAACACGTCCAAATCCAAAACACGACCGCGAAACCGAATCCAAAACCAAAACACAAAAAACACGAAAAATGCCCGCTGGACATCTCTATTCACAACCCCGACACACCAATAAAACCTTTATCTTGCATGCATTAACACTGTTGCAACCCAATTGCTATCCAGAAAGGGTCATTTAGTGACCGCAGAAAAAAGACTGGGATGCATATAACTGTGAATCGACTGAAGTTCCTAAGGATCAATCCTCTCAGTGCTATATTGAAGGATCTCGGGGGTCTTCTAAGTAAGTTAGCTCTCAACTTAGAAATACAAAAACATATGACCAAAAGTAGGTGCGGTTAAAATGTATGAGATGCCTTGGCGTGGCCAGTGGCTTGCCATATGTTGGCAAATGTACTTTATGTAACAGTGATCTCTGCATTTTTTATAATTATGTAGGATATAACTATCTATTTTGCAATGTGCTGGAGGAATTTTGTTGTTTTTTCTCTAATTGACCCTTCCCTTACATGTACCTGTGATGGGCCTATAAATTGATTTGAGCAACTGCCACTTTGTGTATCACAGTTATGAAACGCAGGGATGGACAGGATCAGTAGTTGAAGGGTATACTGATCTTAGTAGTGCCTTAATGGAGGACATTGGTGAGGGGTGGCTTTAGGGAAGTTAGCTCTTAAATTTAGAAATACATAAACATATGACCCAAAGTTGGTGCGATTATCATGGCTGGTGGTTTACCATAGGTTTGAAATTACAGTATGTGAGATCTCTGCATTTTCTGTTATTATGTAGGATGTAAAGCTGATTTGTTTATTTCTTGACTAGAAGCAAATCACATAAGTAATTAAAAAGTGAATATTTAGTAGTTTTAGAAATAATCTTGAATGTTAATCTTTCAGGAGCAAAACAAAAAATAGCAGATAATTTTGCACCTTGGTTAAACCATGCTGACTTTAAGGAGGGTCAGATTTAACAAGTGCAGAGAGATTTAGATTTGGGAAGGGGGTGTCCAAACTCAAAGCTACAGTAGATTGCAGTGTAAAAATAAAGCTGTACAAAATGTGTGTGCTACAGTACATGCTAAACAGCCCATATTTGTCCTGCATGCCACAAAAATAAGTAGTAGTTGATGTGGCTCCCCTATTTGAATTCTGGACTGCACTACAACCGCATATCTGGAGCTGCCATTGGTATTAGTATACCACTATGATGGTGTTCAGGTGGTTACCCTTGTTGGGGGTCATACCAGGGAATGGACCTTTGTCAATAAAGAGGTTGTACCGCTGGTCAGGCAGTTTGTGTCACATTGTGTTTATTGTGTGAGGCAGCCATACCATAGAGAAGGAAAAAGGCGGAGATTGTCCAGTTCCTGGGTATGGTGTTTATCACTGTGCAAATCAGGGTTAGACAGGCTATAAACATTATCAGCGGGATGTAATGGCGTTGAGTTTGCATGAGATGCGGGATGCCGGATGAACTTTGAGCCTATTTCAGACCTGATCGCAGCAGCAAATTTGTTAGCTAATGGGCAAAACCATGTGCACTGCAGGTGGGGCAGATATAACATGTGCAGAGAGTTAGATGTGGGTGGGTTATTTTGTTTCTGTGCAATGGTAAACACTGGCTGCTTTATTTTTACACTGCTAAATTAGATTTCAGTTTGAACATACCACACCCAAATCTAACTCTCTTAGCACATGTTATATCTGCACCCCCCCCCCCCTTCCCTCTGCAGTGCACGTGGTTTTGCCCAACTGCTAACAAATTTGCTGCTGCGTTCAGGTCTGAATTGGGCCCTTAGACTTTTTTTTTAAAGTGGCAGTCATTCATATAGCATGGTTTTGCCTTGGAAATGTCTGCTGTTTATAAAAAATGTCAGAGTTCTGTTGGCATCCCGCACCACCGGCAAACTCAGACACCATTACATCCCACCACATATATAGGATGACAAGTCTTCTTGAAGTTCTGTAACCTTGTGATTAATATGCATACAGTAAAAGTATTTGACACAGTTTTATGTTACAGAACAAATGCTTATGCATTTCAAATCTACATGGGACTGTACATGCTGGAGAGAGTGAAAGCACTATTTCAAAATTCTGCCTAAGAATTTCTTTAGCACCATTGGCACATGTATACATTACATATAGTATACAGTATACACAGTATATATTGTCTATATTGTAACTTTTTATGTTATATGGTCTGATATAAAGTAAAAAAATAAAGATGCCTAGTTTACATATGGACAAAGACATGATTAGATGTGACATCCTCAATTGGTGTAAAGGTTAGCAAGGGATCGTATTACTGCCACACAGCACTGAGGTCTTGTGTTTAATTCCCAGTTCCCACCAATACCCTATTTGTGTGGAGTTTGTATTTTCTCCACGAGTTTACAATGGTTTTCTCTGGGTACTCAGATTTTCCTCACACAACTCAAAAACATAGGTTACAGATTTTTTTCCAAGATAATTAACCCTAGTATATACAGATGGGTCCACGTTTATCTTGACCTTTAATAGGATTAACTGAGACTGGCCAGTCGGACTTAATCCCCTGCTGTAATGACTTAATCCCCTGCTGTATTGTTCTCTGTATTGTATTGCAGCTGAGAACAATAGATGAAGCTAATAAATCATGTTGTGCCTAGGCGCAAAAAACTAGTCAAGATAACCGTGGACCCATCTGTATGTGTGTATACATGTCATAGGAAATATAGATTGTAAGCTCCATGGGGATAGGTACTGATGTGAGTGGCAAAGTGTTCTCTGTAAGGCACTGGGGAATATGTGTGCATTATAAAAATAACTGTTAATAAATATATGGGTTTCCATATCTATACTTTGAGTTGTGCATATCTTAAGACCCTTAAATAAAGCATATAAATGCAAACAGCGCAATAATATGGCAATCATCATCATCAACTCCAAAATTTCCATCAAGTGTTTTAGAAGCAATGTGAAAATACGCTGCTGGACAGTTTTACAGAATATTACCCCTGCGTTTGTACTAACACTGACCCTGACATTAGCAGCTACTGCAGTGTTTCATGAAAATAAAAATTGTGTTAATTTATTTGTTACGTAAGCACTTAGCATTAGTACATTAATGACATTGATTGAATCATATAAAAAAGTGAAAGTCGCTAAAAGAAAATGAAATAAAAGTAAAATCACCACGACTTTCACATAAGTCTTTGTCAGGCACCAGGCCAGACCCATCACATTATCTGTTTGACTTACTGAGTCACTCTAGCTAATAGAATTTTGCCCCATGTTTGTTGTTGCTATGGCAATGCAGTATTATCAGGCATGTCATGTTCACAGATCAGTAGCAGCATCACTGCTGCAGACACACAACAGCTTCCAGCCTTTGACCGCAAACAGGCGTTCTCACCACAGTCAATCTGCTAGGAAGAGATTCAGAAATATGTGTCATTTTTTGGTACTTTGTTATACATTCCTAAAAGTTAGCAAAACAACCTTTATAAATGATTACACAAATAATTATCTTTTTCTGAATGAACCTCATGTACAGTACAATAATAAAATGAGTCCATTTTTATTGTATACATATAGGGCCTAATTCGGACCTGATCGCTAGGCTGCGTTTTCATACAGCAGGTGATCAGGTCTAAACTGCGCATGCGTATGCACCGCAATGCGCAAGAGTGTTGCACAGGTACAAAGCGGATCGCCGCTCAGTGATGGTTTTGTGCGAAGGATCCATTTGCACAGGCATTCGCAAGGAGATTGACAGGAAGAAGGCGTTTGTGGGTGTCAACTGACCGTTTTCTGGGAGGAATATTTGGAAAAACGCAGGCTTGTCCAAGCGTTTTCAGTGCGGGTGTCTGACATCAATCCCGGTCCTGAACAGGCTGAAGCGATCGCAGCGGCTGAGTAAGTCCTGGACTACTCAGACACTGCACAAAATCTGTTTGTCCTGCTCTGTTACACATGCGTTCGCACACTTGCACAGCCAAAATACACTCCCCTGTGGGCGGTGAATATACAAACGCAGGACTGCAAAAAAAACCTAGCAAGTAAACAGGCCTGAATTAGGCCCATAGTAAATACAATGGTGAAAGACTCTGGAGATACAGTCTTTGTGTTTCATTTTTGCTACATTATTCTGGAATGCTCTTTACTATACTGTACATTTGCATTCACAAAATTTTTAGTCTGTGAACAAAGATGGGCAATTGATTGACACTTACGTGGTGTGGCTGCAGTTGGTCCAGTAATATTTAGGTTATTTGAAGCCCAAGGCAATCAGCATACACTCTCTGCATGCACATGCTTTACAGTCAGAACTTAGACAGGTGGAAGATGCTCCAAGATGTTCCGCTTGTGACTGTCTCCCAGCCGCCAGCCTCATCCATGCAGTATGTGGCAGCACTGCTACTGTGTATGATTTCTATCCAAATCTGAAAACACACTTGTCCAATCCTCTGGAGATCTAACTTCAAAACAGACTGCTGATACAAACCTACTAGAGAACTAGGCACCCGATCTATACGTACACAGCTATCTGCCTGATATCCATCATCATATCTGTACTTACCCCTATGTACTAACCCCCAAAGTCTTGCTACACTGCCATGCCCCCAACTCTACGCTGCACAGAAGAAGTTACCATGGGGCACAAGATTCAGCTCAGATGCTGGACGCTCAGAGCTCACTCAGGGGCTGCCATACTCCTGGGTAGCTGTGATGTGTTGGGACACATGGGGCACCAGTGTCTCATACACAGTATACACAGCCAACACCAGGAACTGATCCATGCTGGCAGTGCCACTTGTCCACAGCAGGGATTACTCTCATCCACTCAGTGGTTGCCCTGTGTCCGGCTCCCAGGAGTGGCCAGTGAGAAAACTGCTGTTCCAGGACACACATGCTGCTAGTAACTGGCACTTTCAGTGGAGACTCATCCTCATTGAGTCTCCCTGTTCCTTCCCATTGTGCCACTCATTGCTCCAATGACTCACCAGGCTGCTTCTCACCTTTGATAGTTCCCTCAGCTGGTTGGCGTCTAGTACGGTAAGATCTCCTCCAGTTTCCGTCTGTATCTGTACAACTCATTACAGCTGTGCTGTTTATCCATGGACTCCACATGACAGTTACACCGCCAGAGTTGGAAGTAGCTGAACGTCCCCAGAAAAATCTTGAGCAGCTTTCAGGCCAGTGTGTTGGCCGCCCACCTGCCCAGCTAGCCAGGCCACCAGAGAGATGCTGTCCCTGGACAATGCACTCCTCTGACACACACTGTCTAGGTCACAGGAATTTCAGAAATGCCAGGGCTTCGTTTTACTCATATTGTACATGATACCCGCTGCACGGCAATATTAATGCTCTATATGTTTACAAAACAATTTTTTTTGTTATCGGCAATATGCAATTATGTAAGTATGTAGCAAATAAAACAGAGGGGTTTTTGTCATATTTTGATCAAAACATTTAAGCTTGCAGTCCATCATCAAGGGACCCCAATTTTCTGCAAGTTACTACAATAGCATATATGCTCTGGACATCTGAACACCATTACATTGCAGTTAAATGTACTCACCTCTCAGGTACAGAGGATAACATCTTTACAGGGCTTGCTTGGGAGCCACTCCCAGCTAGGGTGGTCATTCCGAGTTGATCGCTCGCTGACGATTTTCGCAGTGCAGCAATTAAGTAAAAAAATGGCAAAAATGCGCATGCGCATGGTATACAGCGCGCATGCGCTAAGTACTCTCACACAAAACTTTGTAGATTTACACAAGCTCGAGCGTTGTTTTTTCCTCGCTCGAGTGATCGTAGTGTGATTGACAGGAAGTGGGTGTTTCTGGGCAGAAACTGGCCGTTTTCAGGGAGTGTGCTAAAAAACGCAGGCGTGCCAGGTAAAAATGCAGGAGTGGCTGGAGAAACAGGGGAGTGGCTGGCCGAACGCAGGCCGTGTTTGTGGCGTCAAACCAGGAACTAAACAGACTGAGGTGATCGCAGTCTAGGAGGGGTGGTCTTCTGTTTGCCGGCGGTCGGGCTCCCGGCGCTCAGTATACCGGCGCCGGGAGCCCGACAGCCGGCATACCGACAATTATTTTCCCTCGTGGGGGTCCACGACCCCCATAGAGGGAGAATAAAATAGTGTGGCGCGCGTAGCGCGCCACCGTGCCCGTAGCGTGGCGAGCGCAGCGAGCCCGCAAGGGGCTCATTTGCGCTCGCCAAGCTGTCGGTAAGCCGGTGGTCGGGCTCCCGGCGCCGGGATGCTGGTCGCCGGGAGCCCGACCGCCGGCCACCCGTAGTGAACCCGTCTAGGAGTAGGTCTGGAGCTACTCAGAAACTGCATGAATTTTTTTAGTAGCAATTTTGCTAATCTTTCGTTCGCTATTCTGCTAAGCTAAGATACACTCCCAGAGGGCGGTGGCCTAGCGTTTGCAATGCTGCTAAAAGCAGCTAGCGAGTGATCAACTCGGAATGAGGGCCTAGGTCTTTTATAGCCTTCATTGAAAATTTTAATGTTGGGATAAAGGAGCATAGACACGGTGAGGTATTGATTTAGGGCCACTTTTGACTTTGCGATTTCTCTTGAACTCCCCAGAGCACAGAACCACGATATTGACTATCTGTACTTGTGATTTTGACTATGTGCAAGTTTGACTATACAGGTTGAGTATCCCATAGCCAAATATTACGAAACTAGGCGATTCATAGCGCCCTACGGGCGCTCTTCACACCGTCGTCAGGGGCTTCGCCCTGTTAACCTCTGCACGGCTTTGCCGCGGGTGGGGGAGGGGGCAGTTAGCCGGGGTGGTGCGGTTGGGGTGGGTGGGTGTGAGGGTGCTATGGTTGCAGGGGATGGGTGGGGGTGGTGCTGCAGGTAGGGGAGGGATGGGGGTGCGGGAGCAGGGGTGCTGTGCGCAGTGGAGGGTCAGGGTGCCATGGGTGGGGAGTTGGGAGCAGGGGTGATGTGGGTTTGGGAGGGCTGTGGGAGCAGCTGGTGTGGGAGTGCCGTGGGTAGGGGAGGGGGGGGTTTCTGGGCGTGGGTGCGTTGTGCCATGGGTGGTGGACTGGTGTGGGGGGGCAGTGGTGGTGCGGATGGGGGGTGGAAGGTGGCTGCAGGGGGTTCTGAGGGTTGGGGGTGTGGTGTGGGTGGGGTAGGGGGTGCAGGAGCAGGGGTGTGGCGGATGGGAGAGGGGTGGGTGCAGGAGGGGCAGATGCGGTGGTGGTGCGGGTGGAGTGGAGGATGCAGGGGTGTAGCGGGGGGAGAGGTGGGTAGGAGGGTGCCACGGGTGGGGGAGGGGGCAGTTTGCCGGTGTGTTGGGTTTGAGGGTGCCACGGTTGCAGGGGCGGGTGCTACAGGTAGGGGTGGGGGTGCGGGAGCAGGGGTGCTGTGCGTAGGACAGGGGCGGGGGTGCCATGGGTTGGGAGCAGGAGTGATGTGGGTGTGGGAGAAGCTGGTGTGGGAGTGCCGTGGATGGGGGAGGGGGGGTGCTGGGGGTGGGGGCATGGTGCCATGGGTGGGGGCTGGAGCAGTGGTGGTGCAGTTGGGTGGTGGGAGGCAGCTGCTGGGGCTCCGAGGGTTGGGGGGGATGCGGGTGGGGGAGGGGTGGGTGCAGGAGGGGCAGATGCGGTGGTGGTGCGGGTTGGGTGAAGGGTGCAGCGGGGGGGAGAGGTGGGTATGGGGGAGGGGTGCTGCAGGTGTGGGAGCTACGGGTGGGGGTGGGAGTGCCGCGGGTGGGAGCGGATGTGGGGGATGCATTGGGGGCCGTAGGGGGTGGCAGCGGGTGTTGGTGCTGTGGGTGGGGGAGGGGGCAGAGTGCCACGGGTGGTGCGGGTGTTGGTGCTGCGGGTGGGGGAGGGGGTGGAGTGCCACGGATGGTGGGTGGATGCGGTGGGTGCCGCGGGTAGGTGGCGCGGGTGTTGGTGCTGCGGGTGGGGGAGAGGGTGGGTATGGGGGAGGGGCATGGTTGCAGCGGGTGGGGGAGGGGCGGGGGGTGCTGCAGGTGTGGGAGCTACGGGTGGGAGTGCCGCGGATGTGGGGGATGCGTTGGGTGCCGCAGGGGGGGGGGCAGTGGGTGTTGGTGCTGTGGGTGGGGGAGGGGGTAGAGTGCCACGGGTGTTGGTGCTGTGGGTGGGGGAGTGCCACGGGTGGTGGACTGGTGTGGGGGGGCAGTGGTGGTGCGGATTGGGGGGTGGAAGGTGGCTGCGGGGGTTCTGAGGGTTGGGGGTGTGGTGTGGGTGGGGGAGGGGGTGCAGGAGCAGGGGTGTGGCGGATGGGAGAGGAGTGGGTGCAGGAGGGGCAGATGCGGTGGTGGTGCGGGTGGAGTGGAGGATGCAGGGGTGTAGCGGGGGGGGAGAGGTGGGTAGGAGGGTGCCACGGGTGGGGGAGGGGGCAGTTTGCCGGTGTGTTGGGTTTGAGGGTGCCACGGTTGCAGGGGCGGGTGCTACAGGTAGGGGTGGGGGTGCGGGAGCAGGGGTGCTGTGCGTAGGAGAGGGGCGGGGGTGCCATGGGTTGGGAGCAGGAGTGATGTGGGTGTGGGAGAAGCTGGTGTGGGAGTGCCGTGGATGGGGGAGGGGGGGTGCTGGGGGTGGGGGCATGGTGCCATGGGTGGGGGCTGGAGCAGTGGTGGTGCAGTTGGGTGGTGGGAGGCAGCTGCTGGGGCTCCGAGGGTTGGGGGGAGGATGCGGGTGGGGGAGGGGTGGGTGCAGGAGGGGCAGATGCGGTGGTGGTGCGGGTTGGGTGAAGGGTGCAGCGGGGGGGAGAGGTGGATATGGGGGAGGGGTGCTGCAGGTGTGGGAGCTACGGGTGGGGGTGGGAGTGCCGCGGGTGGGAGCGGATGTGGGGGATGCATTGGGGGCCGTAGGGGGTGGCAGCGGGTGTTGGTGCTGTGGGTGGGGGAGGGGCCAGAGTGCCACGGGTGGTGCGGGTGTTGGTGCTGCGGGTGGGGGAGGGGGTGGAGTGCCACGGGTGGTGGGTGGATGCGGTAGGTGCCGCGGGTAGGTGGCGCGGGTGTTGGTGCTGCGGGTGGGGGAGAGGGTGGGTATGGGGGAGGGGCATGGTTGCAGCGGGTGGGGGAGGGGCGGGGGGTGCTGCAGGTGTGGGAGCTACGGGTGGGAGTGCCGCGGATGTGGGGGATGCGTTGGGTGCCGCAGGGGGGGGCAGTGGGTGTTGGTGCTGTGGGTGGGGGAGGGGGTAGAGTGCCACGGGTGTTGGTGCTGTGGGTGGGGGAGTGCCACGGGTGGTGGGTGGATGCGGTGGGTGCCGCGGGTGTTGGTGCTGCGGGTTGGGGAGAGGGTGGGAGTGCCGCGGGTGGGGGGCGAATGCGGTTGGTTGCCGCGGGTGTTGGTGCTACGGTTTGGGGGAGGGAGTTCCGCGGGTGGGTGGTGCGGGTGTTTGTGCTCTGGGTGGGGGAGGGGACGGGAGTGCCGCGGGTGTTGGTGCAGCGGGTGGGGGAGGGGGGGTGCCACGGGTGGTGGGTGGATGTGGTGGGTGCCGCGGGTGTTGGTGCTGCGGGTGGGGGAGGTAGTGGAGTGCCACGGGTGGTGGGTGGATGCGGTGGGTGCCGCGGGTAGGTGGCACGGGTGTTGGTGCTGCGGGTGGGGGAGAGGGTGGGAGTGCCGTGGGTGGGGGGCGAATGCAGTTGGTTACCGCGGGTGTTGGTGCTGTGGGTGGGGGAGGGGGCAGAGTGCCACGGGTGGTGCGGGTGTTGGTGCTGCGGGTGGGGGAGGGGGTGGAGTGCCACGGGTGGTGGGTGGATGCAGTGGGTGCCGCGGGTAGGTGGCGCGGGTGTTGGTGCTGCGGGTGGGGGAGAGGGTGGGTATGGGGGAGGGGCAGGGTTGCAGCGGGTGGGGGAGGGGCGGGGGGGTGCTGCAGGTGTGGGAGCTACGGGTGGGAGTGCCGCGGGTGGGAGCGGATGTGGGGGATGCGTTGGGTGCTGCTGGGGGGGGCAGTGGTTGTTGGTGCTGTGGGTGGGGGAGGTGGCAGAGTGCCACGGGTGGTGCGGGTGTTGGTGCTGTGGGTGGGGGAGTGCCACGGGTGGCGGGTGGATGCGGTCGGTGCCGCGGGTGTTGGTGCTGCTGGTGGGGGAGAGGGTGGGAGTGCCGCGGGTGGGGGGCGAATACGGTTGGTTGCCGCGGGTGTTGGTGCTACGGGTTGGGGTAGGGGGCGGGAGTTCCGTGGGTGGGTGGCGCGGGTGTTTGTGCTCTGGGTGGGGGAGGGGACGGGAGTGCCGCGGGTGGTGCGGGTGTTGGTGCTGCGGGTGGGGGAGGGGGGGAGTGCCACGGGTGGTGGGTGGATGCGGTGGGTGCCGCGGGTGTTGGTGCTGCGGGTGGGGGAGAGGGTGGGAGTGCCGTGGGTGGGGGGCGAATGCAGTTGGTTGCCGCGGGTGTTGGTGCTACGGGTTGGGGGTGGGGGCGGGAGTTCTGCGGGTGGGTTGCCCGGGTGTTTGTGCTCTGGGTGGGGGAGGGGACGGGAGTGCCGTGGGTGGTGCGGGTGTTGGTGCAGCGGGTGGGGGAGGGGGGGGAGTGCCACGGGTGGTGGGTGGATGCGGTGGGTGCCGCGGGTGTTGGTGCTGCGGGTGGGGGAGGGGGGGAGTGCCACGGGTGGTGGGTGGATGCGGTGGGTGCTGCGGGTGTTGGTGCTGCGGGTGGGGGAGAGGGTGGGAGTGCCACGGGTGGGGTGCGAATGCGGTTGGTTGCCGCGGGTGTTGGTGCTACGGGTTGGGGGAGTGGGCGGGAGTTCCGTGGGTGGGTGGCGCGGGTGTTTGTGCTCTGGATGGGGGAGGGGACGGGAGTGCCGCTGGTGGTGCGCGTGTTGGTGCAGCGGGGGGGAGTGCCACGGGTGGTGGGTGGATGCGGTGGGTGCTGCGGGTAGGTGGGGCGGGTGTTGGTGCTGCGGGTGGGGGAGAGGGTGGGAGTGCAGCGGGTGGAGGGCGAATGCGGTTGGTTACTGCGGGTGTTGGTGCTACGGGTGGGGGAGGGGGCGGGAGTTCTGCGGGTGGGTTGCGTGGGTGTTTGTGCACTGGGTGGGGGAGGGGACGGGAGTGCCGCGGGTGGTGGGTGTAGACGGTGGGTGTTTGTGCTACGGGTGGGGGAGGGAGCAGGAGCAGTGGCGGCACAACGTGGGTGCGGGGAGTGCGGCCCGCACCCAGGTGTTACCCTCTGAGGGGTGACACCAAAGTGCCGGCTCCTGTCACAGCGCAGAAGCCAGCACTGCAGATTCAGCAGTGTCCCCCGAACCACAATGTGCCGAAAACGGGGGTCGGGATGCGAAGCCACGCCCCCTTCCGCGAAGCTACGCCCCCTTTTTGCCCGCGACCGCAGCGGGTGTTAGAAAAGTGAAGACTCTGGGCGGGAGTGCTGCGGATGTTGGTGCTGCGGGAGGGGACGGGAGTGCTGCGGGAGGGGGGCAGATGCGGGTGGTTGCCGCGGGCGGGAGGGAGGGGGAGGGGGCGAGTCACTGTTCAGCATGTCTCCCTGACTCAGTGGCAGCCGCAAGACTGTGAGGCGGGTAATGTGAGTTCCGCTCACAGTCAGCGGCTGCGGTGTCACCACTCACCAGGGGCAGTACGGGGAGAAGGGAGACAGGGGACTGGGCGGAGATCGGGAAGGGACTGGGCGGAGAGAGGGAGGGGACTGTTCCTGGCCAGATCTGTGCCTGTGACTACGCCCAGCGTTACGGCCAGCACAGAGTCACAGACTTGGGCAAATATATAGGAGATACGGAATATTCCGAAATACGGACTTTTTTTGAGTGAGAGTGAGATAGTGAAACCTTTGTTTTTTGATGGCTCAATGTACACAAACTTTGTTTAATAGTATACACAAAGTTATTAATAATATTGTATTAAATGACCTTCAGGCTGTGTCTATAAGGTGTATATGAAACATAAATGAATTGTGTGAATGTACACACACTTTGTTTAATGCACAAAGTTATAAAAAATATTGGCTAAAATTACCTTCAGGCTGTGTGTATAAGGTGTATAGGTAACATAAATGAATTCTGTGCTTAGATTTAGGTCCCATCACCATGACATCTCATTATGGTATGCAATTATTCCAAAATACGGAAAAATACGATATCCAAAATACCTCTGGTCCCAAGCATTTTGGATAAGGGATACTCAACCTGTATACAAATTTGACTATACTAGAAACTAGAGCGTACACAATATAGTCAAAATTGTCTTACCTGCACAGTCTATTTTTTATTGCGATACCGACCCCATGGGAGCGCTCATTGTTATCTCAAGCTGTGTACACACGGTGTGATATGTGCTAACTTTTCTTACAATTTGGACTATATAGTCAAAAACAGTAGAGATGAGCGGGTTCGGTTTCTCTGAATCCGAACCCGCCAGAACTTCATGTTTTTTTTCACGGGTCCGAGCAACTCGGATCTTCCCGCCTTGCTCGGTTAACCCGAGCGCGCCCGAACGTCATCATGACGCTGTCGGATTCTCGCGAGGCTCGGATTCTATCGCGAGACTCGGATTCTATATAAGGAGCCGCGCGTCGCCGCCATTTTCACACGTGCATTGAGATTGATAGGGAGAGGACGTGGCTGGCGTCCTCTCCATTTAGATTATAAGAGACTAAGAGAGATTTACTGGAGCTGACTAGGAGGAGTACTGTTACTGTAGAAGTGTAGAGACTGAGTGGAGAGAGTTTACTAGTGAGGACAGTGCAGTTTACTTTATAATCCGTTCTCTGCCTGAAAAAAGCGATACACAGCACACAGTGACTCAGTCACATACCATATCTGTGTGCACTGCTCAGGCTCAGGCCAGTGTGCTGCATCATCTATTATCTATATATAATATTATATATATCTGTCTGACTGCTCAGCTCACACAGCTTATAATTGTGGGGGAGACTGGGGAGCACTACTGCAGTGCCAGTTATAGGTTATAGCAGGAGCCAGGAGTACATAATATATTATATAGTGAGTGACCACCAGACACACAGTGCAGTTTATTTAATATATCCGTTCTCTGCCTGAAAAAAGCGATACACACAGTGACTCAGTCAGTCACATACCATATCTGTGTGCACTGCTCAGGCTCAGGCCAGTGTGCTGCATCATCTATTATCTATATATAATATTATATATATCTGTCTGACTGCTCAGCTCACACAGCTTATAATTGTGGGGGAGACTGGGGAGCACTACTGCAGTGCCAGTTATAGGTTATAGCAGGAGCCAGGAGTACATAATATATTATATAGTGAGTGACCACCAGACACACAGTGCAGTTTATTTAATATATCCGTTCTCTGCCTGAAAAAAGCGATACACACAGTGACTCAGTCAGTCACATACCATATCTGTGTGCACTGCTCAGGCTCAGGCCAGTGTGCTGCATCATCTATTATCTATATATAATATTATATATATCTGTCTGACTGCTCAGCTCACACAGCTTATAATTGTGGGGGAGACTGGGGAGCACTACTGCAGTGCCAGTTATAGGTTATAGCAGGAGCCAGGAGTACATAATATATTATATAGTGAGTGACCACCAGACACACAGTGCAGTTTATTTAATATATCCGTTCTCTGCCTGAAAAAAGCGATACACACAGTGACTCAGTCAGTCACATACCATATCTGTGTGCACTGCTCAGGCTCAGGCCAGTGTGCTGCATCATCTATTATCTATATATAATATTATATATATCTGTCTGACTGCTCAGCTCACACAGCTTATAATTGTGGGGGAGACTGGGGAGCACTACTGCAGTGCCAGTTATAGGTTATAGCAGGAGCCAGGAGTACATAATATATTATATAGTGAGTGACCACCAGACACACAGTGCAGTTTATTTAATATATCCGTTCTCTGCCTGAAAAAAGCGATACACACAGTGACTCAGTCAGTCACATACCATATCTGTGTGCACTGCTCAGGCTCAGGCCAGTGTGCTGCATCATCTATATATATTATATATCTGTCTGACTGCTCAGCTCACACAGCTTATAATTGTGGGGGAGACTGGGGAGCACTACTGCAGTGCCAGTTATAGGTTATAGCAGGAGCCAGGAGTACATATTATATTAAAATTAAACAGTGCACACTTTTGCTGCAGGAGTGCCACTGCCAGTGTGACTGACCAGTGACCTGACCACACTGACCACCAGTATAGTTAGTAGTATACTTATATTGTGATTGCCTGAAAAAGTTAAACACTCGTCGTGTGACTTCACTTGTGTTTTTTTTTTTTTATTCTATAAAAATAAAACTCATTCTGCTGACAGACAGTGTCCAGCAGGTCCGTCATTATATAATATATAATATATACCTGTCCGGCTGCAGTAGTGATATATATATATTTTTTATATCATTTATCATCCAGTCGCAGCAGACACAGTACGGTAGTTCACGGCTGTGGCTACCTCTGTGTCTCTGCACTCGGCAGGCAGTCCGTCCATAATTGTAATACCACCTAACCGTGGATTTTTTTCATTCTTCTTTATACATACATAGTTACATAGACATCTTCTCTTTATCAACCAGTCTATATTAGCTGCAGACACAGTACAGTACGGTAGTTCACGGCTGTGGCTACCTCTGTGTCTGCACTCGGCAGGCAGTCCGTCCATAATTGTATACCACCTAACCGTGGTTTTTTTTCATTCTTCTTTATACATACATAGTTACATAGACATCTTCTCTTTATCAACCAGTCTATATTAGCTGCAGACACAGTACAGTACGGTAGTTCACGGCTGTGGCTACCTCTGTGTCTGCACTCGGCAGGCAGTCCGTCCATAATTGTATACCACCTAACCGTGGATTTTTTCAGTCTTCTTTATACATACATAGTTACATAGACATCTTCTCTTTATCAACCAGTCTATATTAGCTGCAGACACAGTACAGTACGGTAGTTCACGGCTGTGGCTACCTCTGTGTCTGCAGTCGGCAGGCAGTCCATAATTGTATACTAGTATCCATCTCCATTGTTTACCTGAGGTGCCTTTTAGTTGTGCCTATTAAAATATGGAGAACAAAAATGTTGAGGTTCCAAAATTAGGGAAAGATCAAGATCCACTTCCACCTCGTGCTGAAGCTGCTGCCACTAGTCATGGCCGAGACGATGAAATGCCAGCAACGTCGTCTGCCAAGGCCGATGCCCAATGTCATAGTACAGAGCATGTCAAATCCAAAACACCAAATATCAGAAAAAAAAGGACTCCAAAACCTAAAATAAAATTGTCGGAGGAGAAGCGTAAACTTGCCAATATGCCATTTACCACACGGAGTGGCAAGGAACGGCTGAGGCCCTGGCCTATGTTCATGGCTAGTGGTTCAGCTTCACATGAGGATGGAAGCACTCAGCCTCTCGCTAGAAAAATGAAAAGACTCAAGCTGGCAAAAGCAGCACAGCAAAGAACTGTGCATTCTTCGAAATCCCAAATCCACAAGGAGAGTCCAATTGTGTCGGTTGCGATGCCTGACCTTCCCAACACTGGACGTGAAGAGCATGCGCCTTCCACCATTTGCACGCCCCCTGCAAGTGCTGGAAGGAGCACCCGCAGTCCAGTTCCTGATAGTCAGATTGAAGATGTCAGTGTTGAAGTACACCAGGATGAGGAGGATATGGGTGTTGCTGGCGCTGGGGAGGAAATTGACCAGGAGGATTCTGATGGTGAGGTGGTTTGTTTAAGTCAGGCACCCGGGGAGACACCTGTTGTCCGTGGGAGGAATATGGCCGTTGACATGCCAGGTGAAAATACCAAAAAAATCAGCTCTTCGGTGTGGAGGTATTTCACCAGAAATGCGGACAACAGGTGTCAAGCCGTGTGTTCCCTTTGTCAAGCTGTAATAAGTAGGGGTAAGGACGTTAACCACCTCGGAACATCCTCCCTTATACGTCACCTGCAGCGCATTCATAATAAGTCAGTGACAAGTTCAAAAACTTTGGGTGACAGCGGAAGCAGTCCACTGACCAGTAAATCCCTTCCTCTTGTAACCAAGCTCACGCAAACCACCCCACCAACTCCCTCAGTGTCAATTTCCTCCTTCCCCAGGAATGCCAATAGTCCTGCAGGCCATGTCACTGGCAATTCTGACGAGTCCTCTCCTGCCTGGGATTCCTCCGATGCATCCTTGCGTGTAACGCCTACTGCTGCTGGCGCTGCTGTTGTTGCCGCTGGGAGTCGATGGTCATCCCAGAGGGGAAGTCGTAAGCCCACTTGTACTACTTCCAGTAAGCAATTGACTGTTCAACAGTCCTTTGCGAGGAAGATGAAATATCACAGCAGTCATCCTACTGCAAAGCGGATAACTGAGGCCTTGAAAACTATGTTGGTGTTAGACGTGCGTCCGGTATCCGCCGTTAGTTCACAGGGAACTAGACAATTTATTGAGGCAGTGTGCCCCCGTTACCAAATACCATCTAGGTTCCACTTCTCTAGGCAGGCGATACCGAGAATGTACACGGACGTCAGAAAAAGACTCACCAGTGTCCTAAAAAATGCAGTTGTACCCAATGTCCACTTAACCACGGACATGTGGACAAGTGGAGCAGGGCAGGGTCAGGACTATATGACTGTGACAGCCCACTGGGTAGATGTATGGACTCCCGCCGCAAGAACAGCAGCGGCGGCACCAGTAGCAGCATCTCGCAAACGCCAACTCTTTCCTAGGCAGGCTACGCTTTGTATCACCGCTTTCCAGAATACGCACACAGCTGAAAACCTCTTACGGCAACTGAGGAAGATCATCGCGGAATGGCTTACCCCAATTGGACTCTCCTGTGGATTTGTGGCATCGGACAACGCCAGCAATATTGTGTGTGCATTAAATATGGGCAAATTCCAGCACGTCCCATGTTTTGCACATACCTTGAATTTGGTGGTGCAGAATTTTTTAAAAAACGACAGGGGCGTGCAAGAGATGCTGTCGGTGGCCAGAAGAATTGCGGGACACTTTCGGCGTACAGGCACCACGTACAGAAGACTGGAGCACCACCAAAAACTACTGAACCTGCCCTGCCATCATCTGAAGCAAGAAGTGGTAACGAGGTGGAATTCAACCCTCTATATGCTTCAGAGGTTGGAGGAGCAGCAAAAGGCCATTCAAGCCTATACAATTGAGCACGATATAGGAGGTGGAATGCACCTGTCTCAAGTGCAGTGGAGAATGATTTCAACGTTGTGCAAGGTTCTGATGCCCTTTGAACTTGCCACACGTGAAGTCAGTTCAGACACTGCCAGCCTGAGTCAGGTCATTCCCCTCATCAGGCTTTTGCAGAAGAAGCTGGAGGCATTGAAGAAGGAGCTAAAAGGGAGCAATTCCGCTAGGCATGTGGGACTTGTGGATGCAGCCCTTAATTCGCTTAACAAGGATTCACGGGTGGTCAATCTGTTGAAATCAGAGCACTACATTTTGGCCACCGTGCTCGATCCTAAATTTAAAGCCTACCTTGGATCTCTCTTTCCGGCAGACACAAGTCTGCTGGGGTTGAAAGACCTGCTGGTGACAAAATTGTCAAGTCAAGCGGAACGCGACCTGTCAACATCTCCTCCTTCACATTCTCCCGCAACTGGGGGTGCGAGGAAAAGGCTCAGAATTCCGAGCCCACCCGCTGGCGGTGATGCAGGGCAGTCTGGAGCGACTGCTGATGCTGACATCTGGTCCGGACTGAAGGACCTGACAACGATTACGGACATGTCGTCTACTGTCACTGCATATGATTCTCTCAACATTGATAGAATGGTGGAGGATTATATGAGTGACCGCATCCAAGTAGGCACGTCACACAGTCTGTACTTATACTGGCAGGAAAAAGAGGCAATTTGGAGGCCCTTGCACAAACTGGCTTTATTCTACTTAAGTTGCCCTCCCACAAGTGTGTACTCCGAAAGAGTGTTTAGTGCCGCCGCTCACCTTGTCAGCAATCGGCGTACGAGGTTACATCCAGAAAATGTGGAGAAGATGATGTTCATTAAAATGAATTATAATCAATTCCTCCGCGGAGACATTGACCAGCAGCAATTGCCTCCACAAAGTACACAGGGAGCTGAGATGGTGGATTCCAGTGGGGACGAATTGATAATCTGTGAGGAGGGGGATGTACACGGTGATATATCGGAGGGTGAAGATGAGGTGGACATCTTGCCTCTGTAGAGCCAGTTTGTGCAAGGAGAGATTAATTGCTTCTTTTTTGGGGGGGGTCCAAACCAACCCGTCATATCAGTCACAGTCGTGTGGCAGACCCTGTCACTGAAATGATGGGTTGGTTAAAGTGTGCATGTCCTGTTTTGTTTATACAACATAAGGGTGGGTGGGAGGGCCCATGGACAATTCCATCTTGCACCTCTTTTTTCTTTTCTTTTTCTTTGCATCATGTGCTGATTGGGGAGGGTTTTTTGGAAGGGACATCCTGCGTGACACTGCAGTGCCACTCCTAGATGGGCCCGGTGTTTGTGTCGGCCACTAGGGTCGCTAATCTTACTCACACAGTCAGCTACCTCATTGCGCCTCTTTTTTTCTTTGCGTCATGTGCTGTTTGGGGAGGGTTTTTTGGAAGGGACATCCTGCGTGACACTGCAGTGCCACTCCTAGATGGGCCCGGTGTTTGTGTCGGCCACTAGGGTCGCTAATCTTACTCACACAGCTACCTCATTGCGCCTCTTTTTTTCTTTGCGTCATGTGCTGTTTGGGGAGGGTTTTTTGGAAGGGCCATCCTGCGTGACACTGCAGTGCCACTCCTAGATGGGCCCGGTGTTTGTGTCGGCCACTAGGGTCGCTAATCTTACTCACACAGCTACCTCATTGCGCCTCTTTTTTTCTTTGCGTCATGTGCTGTTTGGGGAGGGTTTTTTGGAAGGGCCATCCTGCGTGACACTGCAGTGCCACTCCTAGATGGGCCCGGTGTTTGTGTCGGCCACTAGGGTCGCTAATCTTACTCACACAGCTACCTCATTGCGCCTCTTTTTTTCTTTGCGTCATGTGCTGTTTGGGGAGGGTTTTTTGGAAGGGACATCCTGCGTGACACTGCAGTGCCACTCCTAGATGGGCCCGGTGTTTGTGTCGGCCACTAGGGTCGCTTATCTTACTCACACAGCGACCTCGGTGCAAATTTTAGGACTAAAAATAATATTGTGAGGTGTGAGGTATTCAGAATAGACTGAAAATGAGTGTAAATTATGGTTTTTGAGGTTAATAATACTTTGGGATCAAAATGACCCCCAAATTCTATGATTTAAGCTGTTTTTTAGTGTTTTTTGAAAAAAACACCCGAATCCAAAACACACCCGAATCCGACAAAAAAAATTCGGTGAGGTTTTGCCAAAACGCGTTCGAACCCAAAACACGGCCGCGGAACCGAACCCAAAACCAAAACACAAAACCCGAAAAATTTCAGGCGCTCATCTCTAAAAAACAGTAAGCAAACATTGCACCATGTGTATGCACCTTTACAGTAATGTCAGAGGACCTCAGCAATGTGTCAGTAGCTACTGGCCCAGGACAGAAGCATGGGAAGCTGTTCTAGGATAATAGCATCCAAACTCGTTGACTGCAGCTATGTATAATAAGTAAGTTGTGGCTCAGATACAGTAGCTGCTGTTGCGACTGTATACATTGGGTTAGTTGTGACTTTGTACAGTGAACTACAACACTACTACAAATCAGCAGAAAAAAATTATATGAAAATTATACCAACTTATTTGCAAATGAGTTCCAATACACTGCGGCTGTGATTTGGTGAAGTAAGAGGGAGCACTGGTAACACTTTTATATTGATACAGGGATTAATCGGGTCATTTGAGCATACATACTGTACCAATGTCTGACCAGTTGTTCAGAGGTAGGTAGGTCGGGGGTCAGACCCTTTTCACATTATCTTAGTATAATTTAAATATATAAAAGGGCTTTTGGAGCAGTTTTCCATCCAAATCCTTTAATTCACGTTTTTTATAGTAATCACATCGCATTTCCCATACCTATAATGGGTAATGCGATCTGAGCAAATTTACGAAAAATAAAATTGTTTAAAGAAAACACAATGAGTCCTGTGATAATTATGCCAGCATCAGCTGGCGTTATCACAGACAGGGCAGCACTGTGATATGCAGCCCTTAGCACAGCTTTCTCTGCCCCAAAAGAGAAAGCTTAGCGGGGACCAGGCTCTAGTGATCAGCTCTGTGTGTCCGATGGAAAACAAAAAGCATTAGGAAAAATATACTTACCAGTCCAAGGGTTCGGAGATCAGTGCTCCAGTGTGGGCTGCCGGTCATCAGGACCTCCGGTGCGACGCTGTGACCCCAAGTGCAGTAAAGTGATACTGCAAAAAGTCAGCTAACTATACAGCACTGGGGGACACAGCATTGCACAGGATCCGATTCCCGGCAGTCCTGCAGTAGCACCACTTACCTGGGACTGATAAGTATGTTTACCAGTGGAGGGGGGGTCATGGCACTGTGGGGGCAGCTGTGACAGGGTGGCAGCACATGTATAGCAGGACATAAAGGTATTTTTCCAAAAATACCCTGATAATGCTGCAGAGGCTATTCGCAGGGACAGAGCTTGCTCACACGCTCTGCCCCTGCATGCGATTATTGATACATTTATGCAATGTATACAATAATCACATTGCAAGTTTGACCGATTTTATCACATCCCATCCTCATCTGAGGATGCGGATGGTGAAAAAATTGTCCCCTATGCCTCTAAGTAATATTAGGAGATAGAGTCATGTAATGGCAATACTTTCTCTAATTAAGTTAATAGTGATCCAACAAGCTTGGAACCAAGCCCAGTTATTTGGAAATACAGTATATATACAAATATTTGCATATTAAGTGAAGATTGTCTAATAACCTTTCTGACCTAGGGCCATTGGCGTTTCTATAATGGGTGCAATGGGTGCGGTGCACATGGGCCACTGGGTCCAGGGGGGCCCACACCACACCCATTGCACCCATTTTAATACTTTCCTTTCCGGAGTCCAGCGCTGGGAGCTGTGATTGTGCAGAAAATCGCAGACAAAATGGCCACCGAGCATGCGCGGTAGCCAAATTGGTCTCCGGATCATGGTGGGCGCCATGTTTCCGGAGACCTGCGCATGCACAGTAGACTCCGGCACAATGTCGGAGTCTACAGCACCGTGCAGAGGAGGGGGCCCGCCTGGAGATGTACACGGGCCCCCTCCTCTGTAGAAACACCCCTGCCTAGGGCTGTGCAGATGGCAAGGTGACATTCCTTTCTGATACATAGGAAATATTTTCTACAGGACAATAAGAGTAGAAAGGCTATGGAATTCCACAATAATTACCTGGTGCTTGCAGGTTTTTTGTTTTTAAAGTTGGTTTAATGGCTTTTTTACACAGCATTTTTTTGCTAACTATAACTAGTAAATAAAATTATGGTGATTGATCCATAGAAACATAGTTGGGGTGTGAGCTTAAAATGTCAAGTATTTCATCCAGTATTTTTTTTTGTTTTGTTTTTACTTCATATGGATCAACAAAAAAATTACAATAGATTGTTCTTGTGGTGGTAAGCGGAGTACACACAACAGGGAGATCAGTGATTAAATTCTAAGCAATCTGACTAGATTGCTTAGAACTTAAGCACAGATCTCTCCGTGTGTAAGCCCCACAGTGATAGGGATGCATGGCCCCACGCGTCGCTATTGCCAGTGCTAGATTGGCCTGCATGTGGGCACAAACTAGCACATCGCTCATTTCACCCACTGGCTGAAATGAGCGGCCTCCCTGCCGCCCTTTCTTGCTCAGCACACATCGCGCTGTGTGCTGAGCGGGGGAGTTATGTGTGCTGAGCGGTCTGTGATAGATCACTCAGTACACATCTCTGCCCGTGTGTACGGCCCTGTACAGCATAATTGAGCTATAGTGAGCCAGGGGGGAGATATGTGCTGAGCGATCTATCACAGACCGCTCAGCACACATCTCTCCCCCGCTCAACACACAGCGCAATGTGTGCTGAGCGAGGGGGGATAGGATGGGGGGGAGGGGAGGGAAGGCGCTCATTTTACTCAGAGGTGAAATGAGTGACCTGCTAGATTGTGCCTGCATGCCAATCTAGTACCAGCGATAGCGACACACGGGGCTGCGCATCGCTATCGCTGTGGGGCATTCACACGGAGAGATCCGTGCTTAACTTCTAAGCAATGTAGTCAGATTGTTTAGAATTTAAGCATGGATCTCTCCATGTGTATCCCCCTTTAATACTGTTTGCCTGCCAGGGAAAAGATGATGATAAAATCACCTATGACAGTATTTCTGCATATATGTTATTTAAACCATGAACATTTATTTTACTTTATTCTCATCCTCCATTAAATCCTGCCATGAATTTCCACAGCCAAGTGTATTGATTCACTGAAACCTCACACTGATTTTCACAATTTGTTTTGACAATTTTCTTTTTAGGATTACACTTCCCCCGTTTTTTTTGTTAATAACTTTTTATTACAGTAATCTGTGATAAACATATGTGTCTGAAATAAAATTACAAATGTGGCTTCCCACAGAAAAAGAAAAACAAATGGCATCTAGTTTTCTGGTAAAAAATGTTACTGCATGTCGAGAAAAATGAGAATAAAAAAATTACTTTGATAAACAAAAGCAAAATAAAAGTTTTAGTTTGATTAATTTTTAGCCTTTAAAGGTCACATAATAATAAATGAAAGTCAAAGGGTTAGTATGTTCAAATATTATGCAAAGCAAGTATTGAAAAGTAGCTTGCAATTTTCAATGTAAACAGAGAGATTCATTTGAATGAAAAAAGGGGTGCCAAATAAACTAAAATAAGTAATTTACAATTTCATCTTTGCAAAAGATATGTTAAAATTAAATTGTGATCTTGAACTGTTGATTGCTATCATGATTTCAAAATTCAGAATTACAAGATAAATATACTTGTTTTTATTTTATCCTTAATACATCTGCATGCATACAAGTTCCTTACATTTTCTGTTATGTACTACATGTTAATTGTTTTATAATGATACGAGCATTTGCCCGTGGCTTCGCTTATGTGGATGTCTGTTATTGCTCAGTAGAACTAATTTTACAGAGACAGTAGTGCTAGCCAATATTGTGATGTATATTTTGTACACATTGATCACAAAATTTCCTTGTAAACAATATTTGCAGTTTTTCTTTCAGGGATTAACACAAAAAGATGCTTGGGGCTACTAACTTGTGAGCAAGCCACGTAAAGCTGCCCATGGGAGAAGCAGCTGGTACTAAAAGGGGGTGCAATATATGTAAGCATCTTGACAAAGATCCACATGGGACCAAAATGTTGATGGAATATTTGTCATGTGGATGGTTTGATTAAAAACTTTTCGATATGAAGACTGGTGAGTGCTCCCATCTATATTATTCATCTCTCTCTCTCTCTCTCTCTCTCTCTCTATATATATATATATATATATATATATATGCTTCAATTTACAGTATTAGCAAGTCTTTTGGATTTCCAATGAGGAGAATAACCTCTGTCACCCAAAGAAAAGTGAGCACTGAATAACTTTTTTATTTGATCTGCTATTTCCTGGTGCCATTGGTATGTATTATGATTTCAGAAGCTGGTACTCCAGCTACCTGGCTGCCCTAGACTTGACAGAGTGTTCCTCTGTGTTTGAAGCCAGGTATCACAGTCCCACAATAAAAAGCACTGATGCAGTTGGCAGGTTTTGAACCCAGGACCTTGAAATCTTGAGAACAGAAACCAGTTTGTTTATGTTTTGCTTCTGGTATGTTAGATCTGTCTCAACAGTCCCTGCTCTCCATCCACTTTATGGCAACAGCTAATCTCCAATTTACAGTCCTGGTGATATTTCCTGAAAGATACTTACCTTACATACCTTGCTTCTGTTTGATACTTTTTGATCATGTTTATTTGCCTATTGCTGTGACCCTCAGCCTGTCTGCTAGATAATTTCTTGCCTACTTCCTGGCCAGAACTTGGATTGTTTACCATTACACTGCTTGCCACCAGTCCTGACTTCTAACTGATCTCTGGGTTACACTTCTGTCTCAGTCCTTGAATGTTTCTTTGGTCTTATTAACTCCAGTTCACCTGCCATTGTCCTACCGAAACCTATCAGTAACTTCTAGTGCTTAACAAGGTGGCAGTGGCATGAAAGATGTCTACAGCAGAACCTAAACCTCCATGTGGGGGTCTGTGGTGAAGTTCTGACCCCATCAGAGTCCATGCCCTCAGGCTTGTGTCAAACTGGACTGGCTCAGACAGAATCTAATCTACCTGGCTTGTTTCCTAACAACCTCAAGAGGTAAATCTATAATATACTCTCAGAAACTTAATCATACTCTTTTAATGACTTCTTCTTGTTTATGGTGGACATATGGGGAATGCAGAAAGGATATGAGCACTTGATTATCTATGGAGTTGACATCTGATACATTATGCATAAGACAAGGGTTTCTAAATACTAACCTAGTGAACAGAGTAAGTCATATGAGGTTTTGAGTCAAATGGATATGGAAATTAGTAATGAAGAGAAAGGTTTTCAGTTTCGGGTTTGTGTCAGTCAGCATCCAAGACACAGTAACAACAACAAAAATGTATTTTACAGTATAAAAAAAAAGTTTATTGCTGTCATCAACCACATACAAAAATTTCTAAACTGTACAAATCATAAAAAATACCAATTCTAAAAACACAGTCCATAAATACAAATTAAAACAGGAGGAGCATTCATCTGAAGATTATTAAATAACGTCATGGTATTATTATGGCAATATTCTTAACAAATAAAATATAGGGAAAAAATACCAAAGGTCCAAAATTAATGCTTGCTTGTACAAACTAGCATGAGAGCAGTGCAAAATGTAAAACTGGTACATAGAACATAGTATTTTATATTCCTGACAGTTCCAGGGCAGATTAACTCAACAACACATTAGGATATGTACATATATTAGAAATGGGGGCAGTGAAAGTGGATTGTCTTGGCTCTCTGTCTGTCTGGAACATTCTGAAGCAATAAGATATGCATGTAATTAGGTTCATCCAAGTCTTTTATTTATTACCCATATTACCATCTAGGGACTTTATTCAGTAAAGATTGCAAAATTTGCTAATCGCAATCTAGTCAATTATCGAACGACTGCGCATGCACAGCATTCGCATTGTGCAAGCGTGAGCAATAATAGCTACAGAAAATGCATACACATCGTGATCGCAATGAAGACGCTGTTTGACTGAGAGGTAGCCGGCATTTCTGGGCCTTTTTCTGCATGTCACTTAAAAAACGCAGGTGTGCCCATGCATTTTTAAGGAGGTTATCTGACGTTAATGATGACCTCTTCCATCCTCTTGTGTCGCAAAGAATTGTGGATTACCTTGCCTGGCGCAGATAGAAAAAATCTTCGATGTTCTAATAATTGCATATGGTTTTGCGATCAGCCCTCATATTGCGATGCATTCGCAATTTCTGCAATGGCCATTTTTTAATTTCTGGGTGGCAACCATTTGATCACAGCAACTGCTTTTTAGCAGTAATTGCATGCCTTACTGAATAAGGTCCTATACCTATATCTGTTGTTGCTGAATGTACAGAAGTTTAAAAGTTATTATAAGTGTATTGTGGCAAAACATTTATTGACCTGTTTGACCTGGTCCATAATGTAAGACTAAATGTTGCGCTGTAGCACTTTTTGATCTAGGAGGCAATACTAAATGGTAAGGTAACCATCATGAACAGAATCCACTTTTGGTATTTTCTAAATCAGATACCATTCACTATTGTGTGCTACAGTGAATGGGTGTTTGGAGGGTAATATGGGGCAGCCTAATGCTTGTAAAGTGCTAGGTACAGCCACATTGTGGCACAGCCATGCCCACATTATGATATGGCCATGCCACTTGTCCAATTCAAAAAACTGAGCTGTTAAAAGGTATGCTGTCTATTGAAAGGTGACAATTAAATCTTTATTTACAATTTCACAATTCTTTTTGTCTCATTTTTTAAAGACAAAGGAATGTGAAATAAAGCAACGGCTAATCAGACCTCAATAAAAGTGAGTGACAAATAAAGTGGATGCACTTAGAATAACAGAACTAGATAATAATAGTTTTCACTCACCTATTTTATTTGAAAGTATGCTTTTAGCTGTATATGATGTAATTCTGAAATCTATATGGTTTTTTTTCAAATCAATATCAGAATTTTAATTGTATTTTCATAAATATTTCTCTAAGGTCTATATTAATGGCTCAAGAAATTATAGAAATATCTTACATAAATGTTATATTGGTACTGGAAAAACACAGCCATATAAAAGCATTATATCATGTTTTAAAGTTATTGATCTTTGTGCAGTAATATAAAACTGATTTCACTAAAATACACAATTTCAATCCCTTTCAACAATTATAAATAAAACATTGTATTTTAACAGGTACTGAAATCAGTAATAAAAATAGTAAAGCTAGCAAATGTATTTACCTGTTAAAATTTCTTTGTTCTTCGTTGTGCTTAATATTTGTTTTAGTACAAAAACTAATTGATTTTGTTATATAAGTAAACCACATTGTAAAATTATAATTTTTGTATCTTGTCTCTATTTCCAGAAATATAGAAGTATTTTTTTACATAAAAGAAAATAATTATTTTAAAGCTTTTACACATCTGAATCACCTCCCTTTAATTTTTTTGTCCTATCATCTATAAAATATCCTGCTGTTACCTGAAGCCAAATAGCTGGACCAAACCAATATTTGAAATGCAGATGCTTTCTAGAGTGCAGGAAGACTCCATTCAGTCTGATTTAACAAGGAAATGGAGGAACTTACACAGAATGTAATTTAAATACCCACATTTTCTTAACATCCACAATTTCAGGTAAAACGGACCCTAAAAATATAGGATCCATAACAGTACACATGGAGCATTTCTCAGTGGAGGATGTTTTATAAGCATGTCCTCTGAGGTGTAATTAGTTGATATTTTCTTCCAGTCAGATTCTGTAGTTGCATGAAAATTCTTCCCACCACTTCTTATGTTTTTTATTTTTTGAAGCTGTTAACCTGTGAGACTTTCTTTTGAGTACTTGTCAGAAAGTTCCCTTAAAGCTAATAATAAAGTTATAATAATAAGATTTTTTAGTTTCAAAGATCTTCATTATCTTTCTGAGTACAGTGAAAAAATAAATAAAGAGAGGTGAAGGGTAGAATATCAACTGTAAATGTTTTCCATATAAATAGAAATTACAAAAATGTTGTCATACATATCATGGATTTTCTCAACAAAATTTAAGCAATTATAATAAAGAGAGTTTGGACTCTAACTCACTCCATGAAATCCTTACAGTGATACTGATAAAGGTGGAGGAGCTCAAGATTTCAATTCTATATCAGAATTAGACTTTGGCAAGAAACTTCTCAAGAGAAAAAGTGTTAAGGTTTTACATGCTTGGATTATGGCTCTTGTAGTTAGTAAATTGCAGCCAATTGCATACGTAGGCCCTTTCATTTATTTGGAGGGGAACCTGTGGAGCAGAAACAAGGGATCCGAATGTATCCCACCTGTATTTCTTGCTAAATCAAAAATTAATTGAGATGAGATTAATTGAGCTATCCAAATCATAGCTCTCTTTTGTCAGCGCCAAATAATGCAAACAAGCCTAGTTCTCTCTACACAGTTGTTTTCAACATAGAGATAGGATAATGGGAACATGGGTAATCAAAGTATCCTCTTATCTATATAATAAAATCAACTACTGATAACAATGATGTCATCACATTGGAATCACAGTTGGTATGATGTCTGACCCCTACCACCCATGTAAGAGATGCACAGCAGGGAACTGAGAAGGAAGAAGGAGAGGTGGGTTTAAAGTGTAAGTGTAAGAGCGAAAATTGGGGTGGGTAGGAAGTCGGTGTTGGAGGAGAGTGAGGATGAGTGTAAGAGAAAAAGAGAGGGAGGTGGAGACAAAGAGAAAAAAAATAAGGAAAGCAAGTCATCACCGGGCACTATAGCTAGTACTTATATGAGTCACTGTAATAAATCTAAAATATTGTGAAGAGCCATCATTTTAATGATGGCTATATTAAAAGTCATATTACCTGCAACTTTCTGAGAATATTTACAGATGTGTTCTCATAACCGAGCTCACCATATAGCACGAGAGGTATGGTGGAACTTAGATGTTCTGCTATTAATAGTGATTCCTGTAGTCTTAGTTTAATTGAAAAGATGTATGTTGCAAGGCCACTCATATCAGACCTCTGTCTTTTGCCTTTATATTCAGATTAGTGAATGATTTGCATAGAGAAGCTACATGAATTTCCAGTGTAAGTATTCAGGGTGCTTTGTCCTTTTGTTGCATAAGTGATGTGAATATGATGCAAGTTTGTGGAAAAGTCTGTAGTGGGTTTACATTGTGTGTTTAGTGTCCCAAAGTCAGTTGCATGCTATTTGGAATTATTTTTGGATAGATTTATTGGGACATATTTATATGAGATCTGGAGGAGATGGTACAAAATCTTGGTAATATAATGCTTATTTGAAGGACTGGAACTGAAATATATATATATATATATATATATATATAAATCATCCAAGCAGCCGGCACTCCCCTTGCTTACGTGACATCTGCTCCGGTGCTCTCCCTAGGAACGAATTCCAATTGTAGATAGGAGAATGGGCGGCACTCTGGAGACTGTTCAATCAACTTTCTTTATTGAAAAGACATCCTACAATTGTTTCGGGCGTCCGCCCGTCGTCAGGGATGTACAATACAAAACTAACAAACATTATATACCCTCACAGAGACTTCCCACATATACAATTAAAATTAACTCACCCCACCTGCGTTTCTGCCCTCCGATCCGAACACCACGCTGACCGCTGCTCTCACACACTGTGCAGCGGCTTCCGTGTAGCGGGCGACGTCATCGGAAGGCGCCCGCGGGGAGGGACGAGCTCACATAGACGTTACCAAGGCAACCAAACAACAAAACAAAAACGGCTTCATGCAGGTGAGGCATCTCATCTATGATCAAAACAGAGCATAGATATTACGATGCAACCCAATCGCATGAGCAAATATTAATAATACAGATAAAAAAATAAGATTACAAAAATACAAAAATTACAAAAAAAAAGATATATATACATAAAATATAAAAAACACACACTCCGTGAGACACTCTAGACAAACTGAGATCCAACACATCATAAAACACATACTGGCATCGTTATATGTCCAGAACCATCCCCAAGGTAATTTCATTATAATAGAATCCAACTATAATATAAATATTTACTTATATTTTTTATTGATGTTTCCATTAAAAGCAAACAGCATATACCAAGCACCCACTATTAATCAGCCATTAATTGTGACGTCCTAATAACGCCCAGCTGGACCTACAAAAAACTGTGTAGTCCATGCTGTTCATTCAGCCCTTTCGGGGACAGTGTATCCAACCTAAAAATCCACTGACTTTCTAACTGGAGCAATCTTCTACCTCTATTGCCACCACGAATAGATGGCGGCACATGGTCTATTATCTTGCTTCTAATGCTAGCAATATTGTGCGACCGTTGGGCACAATGACGAGCCATAGGTTGATCACTAGAACCTGACTCAAGAGCAGCTCTAATTGCAGATCTATGATTTGCCATTCTTTCTTTAACTTGACATTCTGTCTTACCCACATAGAAAAGACCACATGGGCAAGACAGAACATACACAACGTACCGTGAGGTACATGTGAGTGGAAAATTAATAGAATATTTTTTACCTGATCTAGGATATTTTATATTTTATGTATATATATCTTTTTTTTGTAATTTTTGTATTTTTGTAATCTTATTTTTTTATCTGTATTGTTAATATTTGCTCATGCGATTGGGTTGCATCGTAATATCTATGCTCTGTTTTGATCATAGATGAGATGCCTCACCTGCATGAAGCCGTTTTTGTTTTGTTGTTTGGTTGCCTTGGTAACGTCTATGTGAGCTCGTCCCTCCCCGCGGGCGCCTTCCGATGACGTCGCCCGCTACACGGAAGCCGCTGCACAGTGTGTGAGAGCAGCGGTCAGCGTGGTGTTCGGATCGGAGGGCAGAAACGCAGGTGGGGTGAGTTAATTTTAATTGTATATGTGGGAAGTCTCTGTGAGGGTATATAATGTTTGTTAGTTTTGTATTGTACATCCCTGACGACGGGCGGACGCCCGAAACAATTGTAGGATGTCTTTTCAATAAAGAAAGTTGATTGAACAGTCTCCAGAGTGCCGCCCATTCTCCTATCTACAATTGGAATTCGTTCCTAGGGAGAGCACCGGAGCAGATGTCACGTAAGCAAGGGGAGTGCCGGCTGCTTGGATGATTTGTATTTGAGATGTGTTGCATTGGCATATCTTATAGCAAGGCACCCCACGCTATTATCTTTCCATATTCGCAGTGGATGCTTCTCTGTTTTAAACACGTGGGACACTGACTTTTTGTGGTATCGTTTATATTAAGGAACACTGTATGTCATGGAGGATGTTCCTGAGCCAGGGTGTGCTATTGCCCAGTTGAATACAAGGGAATGTTTCAGTTACTCTGATGCAGAGGCTGAACATATCCTTAATACCTGTAAAGTGCAGATTGATTCCTCAGAGCCTGATAATGCTGACCTATATAAAGACCTTTATTTTCTGAAGAAACGTGAATTAGATTATATGTATCATGCATTGACCTTGTCTGATTACTACAAAGATAAGCAAATCCCTAGGGGTTTTAGGGTGAGAAATACCCCTACAATTGGTCGACATAATGTGCTTTTCTGTAAGAAATGGGTCGGCATTCTCAATAAATGCTCCATGGACCTGCTTTTATTGGTCATTGAAGAATCATCTAAGGAGCTGACAGCTGTAAAAGCCAAGATTTCTGAGTTTGAATCAAAACATAAGCCAGTGTTAATTCAGGACACTCAAACAAACTGGCTTGAGAAATTGTCTGCACAGTTGGACCAATACAAAAAAGACCTAATCAAGTTTAAACGTGATAAAAAACGTGTGGTCCAACAGGATTATGACCAAAACAGGGTTTATGTTTGGTTGAATGCTCCAGGGGCGCGTAATCAACAGAGGCCATTTAATCGCAATCGTAGAACAAGGGCACAATTCACCGACTATGAAGGATCAAGTACCTCCGCAAGTGACAACGACGTACAAGTTGCAACAACATCTCGCCAAGAACACCCTTTAGGGGTAAAAACCCGGGCCACGTATGGCAAACCGCCAAAAGGACGAGGAGAGGTGGCCAAAGCAAAAGACAAGACAAAAGCAAAGGCTCGCAAGTAAGGGACCTTGTCTTTAACCTTTCCAAAACTCCACTTGATGATTTTGAATATCAGGTGTTAGCAAAAGGACTTTCTTTCATTCCCACTGTCCGCCACGACCCATTTCAGTGGAAGGTTGAATCATTTAAATTCAACAGGACATTAAAGTTACGTGAACATTTTAAAACTGTTCCAGCAGCAGTAACTGCAGCTATTACTGACGTACCTAAACAACTTAAGAGCATACAACCTAAGTCTAAATTTGACCCTGTGTCAAATAATCCCTCCATCAAAACATTCTCACGCCTCATGGAGAGGTTGGGAAATGATTGTGAGCATGATGGTAGGGGTCATAATAATCTGACGGGTCCTGAACGACAGGCACTAAAAAATTTACAATCTCGTTCTGATATCATAATCAGAAGTGCTGATAAAGGTGGAGCGATAGTGGTTCAGGACCTGCCTGATTATATTGCTGAGTGTAATAGGCAATTATCAAATGTTGACATCTATGAAAAATTGACACGGGATCCCACTAATGATTTCAAAATGGAGTTGGACAAGGTGTTATCTAGGGCGGTCACTAATTCTTGGATATCCAATGAATTATTTATTGCATTAAAAACAACACATCCTGTGGTGCCCCTATTTTATACCTTGCCCAAGCTCCATAAGAACAGTCAGACACCCCCTGGCAGACCAATTATTTCTGCCAGGGGTTCTTTATTTCAAACAATTTCAGTTTATTTGGATGCCTTATTAAATCCATGCATCCAGCATACTGTTTCATATCTCAAAGATACTAATGAGTTATTGATACGGTTGAATGCTTTAGGTTCACTTCCAGTAGGTACAGTATTTTGCAGTGCAGATGTTGTTGGGCTATATACGTGTATACCCCACGATTTGGGGATAATAGCGGTAGCAGCACTAATTGAGAACAATCCCCACTATGTTGGTCCACCTAAGGAATTGTTTTTAGAATTATTGTCTTTGGTGTTGACTAGGAACTACTTTTTTTTCAATGGTGATTTCTATTTGCAGCGCCTTGGCTGTGCGATGGGGTCCAATGTGGCCCCATCGTACGCTAATGCGTTCATGTGTTGGATTGAAAAACCCCTTCTTTTGGACAGCCCCTTCAGTCATCAGGTCATTATATACGTCAGGTACATAGATGACTTATTGATCGTGTGGGGTGGTTCTCAGGAATGTTTACATGATTTTTTGGACAGCCACAACGCATCTTCTAGTGTTGTAAAATTTACTTATGATTTGAGTACAACTAATGTTAACTTTCTAGACGTCACCATTTCATGTAGTGATGGCCAAATTTGTACATCCCTATATGTCAAGGAGACGGATCGTAACACTGTCCTTAAAGCTGATAGTTTTCACCCTCCTTCATTAAAATATGGATTACCATATTCCCAGATGCTTAGAACACGGCGGATCACAAGTGATCCCTCTAAAATTGATGATGCTCTGGATGGCATGGTGTCTAAATTTAAACAGAGGGGTTATGATAATAAACTACTATTGGCTACCAAACAGAGGGTTTTACAAATCCCTAGGGAGGTCTCTCTTAAAGGTAAAACTTCTGTAGATGGTGACCAGCAAAGGATTCCTTGGGTCAATAGGTATACAGAGGCTAGTCACAAAACCAACAAGGAAATCAAAAAAATCTGGCCTATTGTAAATACAGATAAGGACCTCCCAAGCCTTCATAATGCTCGGATTATGCCAGCATATTCCAGGGGAAAAAATTTGAAAGATCTTTTAGTTAAGGTTGATGTGACGGAATTAACGAAAGTAAAATCTGTTCCACATTTTCTATCACGTAAGCCCGGATGCTTCAGGTGCATAGGATGTGTTACCTGTCGCTCTATGCTGGTGGGAGATTTTATTTGCCATCCTAGATCAGGTAAAAAAAAAAAAATATTCTATTAATTTTCCTCTCACATGTACCTCACGGTACGTTGTGTATGTTCTGTCTTGCCCATGTGGTCTTTTCTATGTGGGTAAGACAGAATGTCAATTTAAAGAAAGAATGGCAAATCATAGATCTGCAATTAGAGCTGCTCTTGAGTCAGGTTCTAGTGATCAACCTATGGCTCGTCATTGTGCCCAACGGTCGCACAATATTGCTAGCATTAGAAGCAAGATAATAGACCATGTGCCGCCATCTATTCGTGGTGGCAATAGAGGTAGAAAATTGCTCCAGTTAGAAAGTCAGTGGATTTTTAGGTTGGATACACTGTCCCCGAAAGGGCTGAATGAACAGCATGGACTACACAGTTTTTTGTAGGTCCAGCTGGGCGTTATTAGGACGTCACAATTAATGGCTGATTAATAGTGGGTGCTTGGTATATGCTGTTTGCTTTTAATGGAAACATCAATAAAAAATATAAGTAAATATTTATATTATAGTTGGATTCTATTATAATGAAATTACCTTGGGGATGGTTCTGGACATATAACGATGCCAGTATGTGTTTTATGATGTGTTGGATCTCAGTTTGTCTAGAGTGTCTCACGGAGTGTGTGTTTTTTATATTTTATGTATATATATCTTTTTTTTTGTAATTTTTGTATTTTTGTAATCTTATTTTTTTATCTGTATTGTTAATATTTGCTCATGCGATTGGGTTGCATCGTAATATCTATGCTCTGTTTTGATCATAGATGAGATGCCTCACCTGCATGAAGCCGTTTTTGTTTTGTTGTTTGGTTGCCTTGGTAACGTCTATGTGAGCTCGTCCCTCCCCGCGGGCGCCTTCCGATGACGTCGCCTGCTACACGGAAGCCGCTGCACAGTGTGTGAGAGCAGCGGTCAGCGTGGTGTTCGGATCGGAGGGCAGAAACGCAGGTGGGGTGAGTTAATTTTAATTGTATATGTGGGAAGTCTCTGTGAGGGTATATAATGTTTGTTAGTTTTGTATTGTACATCCCTGACGACGGGCGGACGCCCGAAACAATTGTAGGATGTCTTTTCAATAAAGAAAGTTGATTGAACAGTCTCCAGAGTGCCGCCCATTCTCCTATCTATATATATATATATATATATATATATATATATATAAAAAAAAAAATATATATATATATATATTAGAGATGAGCGGGTTCGGTCCGTTGAGATCCGAACCCCCCGCACTTCACCTATTTTACACGGGTCCGAGGCAGCATCGGATCTTCCCGCCTTGCTCGGTTAACCCGAATGAGGCCGAACGTCATGATCCTGCTGTTGGATTCTCGCGAGATTCGTATTCCATATAAAGAGCCCCGCGTCGCCGCCATTTTCACTCATGCATTGGAGATTGAACGGAGAGGACGTGGCTACGTTCTCTCTCTGAAAATCTCTGTATCTGTGCTCAGTATGCTGCAAATATCTGTGCTCAGTGTGCTGCAAATAACTGTGCTCAGTGTGCTGCAAATATCTACGTTCTCTGCCTGAATAGCTCCATATCTGTGCTCAGTGTGCTTCAAATATCTACGTTCTCTGCCTGAAAAGCTACATATCTGTGCTCAGTGTGCTGCAAATATCTGTGCTCAGTGTGCTGCATTGTGGGGACCACCAGTATATAATTATAGTAGTACAGTACAGTAGGCCATTGCAGTATCTTGCAGCTCCATGTCAGACTCAGTTCTAGACAGTATCCTGATCTTCAGTGCTCAATATCTGCTGCATTGTTGTGTGACCAGTATATACTATATATATATTATATATAGTAGTACAGTGCAGCATTTTGGTGACCACCAGTATAGTAGTACAGTACAGTAGTCCATTGCTGTATCTTGCAGCTCCGTGTCACTTCAAGTATCCATATCTGTGCAGCATTGTTGTGAGCAGTATATATAGTAGTACAGTGCAGCATTTTGGTGACCAACAGTATATAGTTGTACAGTACAGTAGGCCATTGCTGTATCTTGCAGCTCCATGTCACTGCAAGTATCCATATCTGTGCTGCATTGTTGTGAGCAGTATATATAGTAGTACAGTGCAGCATTTTGGTGACCAACAGTATATAGTTGTACAGTACTGTAGGCCATTTCTGTATCTTGCAGCTCCGTGTCACTTCTAGTATCCATATCTGTGCTGCATTGTTGTGACCAGTATATAGTAGTACAGTGCAACATTGTGGTGACCACCAGTATATAGTAGTACAGTACAGTAGGCCATTGCTGTTTCTTGCTGCTCTGTGTCACTTCTAGTATCCATATATGTGCTGCATTGTTGTGGCCAGTATATAGTAGTACAGTGCAGCATTGTGGTGACCACCAGTATATAGTAGTACAGTACAGTAGGCCATTGTTGTATCTTGCAGCTCCGTGTCAGACTCAGTTCTATTCTCCGGATCAGTGCTCAATATCTTTACTGCATTGTGGGGACCAGTATACTACAGTACAATAGTCCAGTGTTGTTCTCGCTGCTCAGTGTCAGTTCTCCGTAGTATCATCAGTGATCAGTATAATCAGTTCTCAGTATAATCAGTGCGCTGTTAGACATGTGCCTGTTTTCTGCCATTACTGCATTGGAATTTAGACAATTGATTAAGTTATTGTGTCCCCGGTACAAAATCCCATCTAGATTCCACTTCACTAGGCAGGCGATAGCGAGATTTTACCAATTAATATCAGTGATTTATAATTATTAATTACAGTGATCTTGCCAAATAATTCCAGTGATTTTGTTATTTTCTTCCAGTGATTTGGATCAATAATACCATTGATTAGAACGAATAATTCCTGTGATTTTGTCATTTTCTTCCAGTGATTTGGACCAATAATACCATTGATTAGAACAAATAATTCCTGTGATTTTGTCATTTTCTTCCAGTGATTTGTCCCAATAATACCATTGATTAGAACGAATAATCCCTGTGATATTGAGGTGTTTGTGTCGCTTAGCTTAGCCATCCAGCGACCACAGTGCACCTCTTTTTCTCTTTTCTTTGCATCATGTGCAGTTTGGGGACTATTTTTTTAAGTGCTATCCTGTCTGACAATTCCGTATATGTCCAGTGGTACTGCCATTTGATATAATTCCTGACATTACTGCCATTTAATTCCAGTGATTTTGTCATTTTCTTCCAGTGATTTAGACCAATAATACCATTGATTAGAACAAATAATTCCTGTGATTTTGTCATTTTCTTCCAGTGATTTGGACTAATAATACCATTCATTAGAACGAATAATTCCTGTGATATTGAGGTGTTTGTGTTGCTTAGCTTAGCCATCTAGCGACCAAAGTGCACCGCTTTTTCTCTTTTCTTTGCATCATGTGCTGTTTGGGGCCAATTTTTTTAAGTGCAATCCTGTCTGACACTGCAGTGCCACTCCTAGATGGGCCAGGAGTTTGTGCCGGCCACTTGGGTCGCTTAGCTTAGTCATCCAGCGACCTTGGTGCAAATTTTAGGACTAAAAATAATATTGTGAGGTGTGAGGTGTTCAGAATAGACTGGAAAATAAATGAGTGTAAATTATGGTTATTGAGGTTAATAATACTATAGGATCAAAATTACCCCCATATTCTATGATTTAAGCTGTTTTCGAGGGTTTTTTGAAAAAAAAAACACCCGAATCCAAAACACACCCGAATCCGACAAAAAATTTTAAGGGAGGTTTTGCCAAAACGTGTCTGAATTCAAAACACGGCCACGGAACCGAATCCAAAACCAAAACACAAAACCTGAAAAATGTCCGGTGCACATCTCTAATATATATATATATATATATATATATATATATATATATATATATATATAGAGGAGGTGGATTGAGATAGCATACAATGCACTTAGGGAAGATGAAGCTTATACTCTCCATTTTACAAATGTTTCATTTAGATATTATGCATGAGTGGTCCTTACATCAGTTCTTAAAGGCCAAATGGATTCAGGAATATTCCATATTTTATTTCAAAGCCTGTATTCAAAGGGCCTGATGCAGAATGAGTACTTCACCAAAAAGCAAAGCGTATCTTGCATGAAATCGCTTTTTGAGCATCTGTAATTATGCATGATTCCTGCCCATTCACCTGTTGGGAGAAGTGATGAGAAGCAAAATGTAGGTCAAATACAGCATATATTCCTAAAAATGTTGTATTACTGTGGATGGTGAAAGGCAGGTGCAAATAGCAGATGATGATATTTTTCAAGCCAATCAGAATAGTTCATTGAAATGGTATACAGTATGAAACACAGAATGGTTTGCATAGTGTAATACAGTAAAAATGTCTATATATGGAGTGTGTAATTGGATAACAATTATAATACATGTGCAAAGTTTATGCAATTCAAAAGGTTGATAGCTTAGGGTAGATACTGTATAGTGCAGAACAGGGTCAAGCTGGGGGGGGGGGTTTAAACTAAGTGTGCTCTCTGGAGCAGCACACTCAGTTTAAAAACATCCTCCGCTGGCTTGACCCCGTGCTGTGCTTTATCAACTACCAATCTCTAAACACACGGAAATGTTGGACACTTTCAGGATATTGCAGCGTCACTCATCCACTGCACCACTTCCCAAAGTGAGTACAGTATATACTTGATTATACATAATTTTGAATCTCCTGAACTGGAAGTACCTATTCTTGCCTCTGTATCAGCGGTTGGAGAAACAGTCAGAAAAAAGAACTAATACTGTCCCACTGCTACACATACACATTTATTTCAACATAAAAATATCACAAACAATAAACAATACTATACTGTGTCCAAATAATGCATCTGCTGGTCAGTAGACGTGCATCCACATTGGCTGTCTGGAACCCAAACTCAGAAGTGTCATAGCATTACACTATCACACTGCCTCCAGTTATTCGGCATTTATGTGAATTGTGATACTGTAAATATGCCTCTAGATCCCTTTCTGGTGGTGAGAGCTGAAGTGCTTGGTTAGTCTATGCAGTCTAATGCAACCATTGGGGGATATTCATTCTAATTAATTTCCCTATGCCTGCAAAATAGCATGCTATATCTACTGGCTATTTTATCTGTGAAGTGCTTAATTTTGACAATACTTTACATTGTAGTTTGCCAATACTGTATGTAATACCTGTATGTGACACTGCAAGATCTTTCACGATTCTTAATTATTACTTAAAATTTACTGATGAATTAATTTTCTCATATAAAACCAACAATTTTAATTTACATCTATCACTTAAGGGCCCTCATTCCGAGTCGTTCGCTCGGTAATTTTCTTCGCATCGCAGCGTTTTTCTGCTTAGTACGCATGCGCAATGTTCGCACTGCGACTGCGCCAAGTAATTTTGCTATGAAGATAGTTTTTTTACTCACGGCTTTTTTTTCGCTCCGGCGATCGTAGTGTGATTGACAGGAAATGGGTGTTACTGGGCGGAAACACGGCGTTTTATGGGCGTGTGGATAAAAACGCTACCGTTTCCGGAAAAAACGCGGGAGTGGCTGGAGAAACGGGGGAGTGTCTGGGCAAACGCTGGGTGTGTTTATGATGTCAAACCAGGAACGACAAGCACTGAACTGATCGCAGATGCCGAGTAAGTCTGAAGCTACTCTGAAACTGCTAAGTAGTTTGTAATCGCAATATTGCGAATACATCGTTCGCAATTTTAAGAAGCTAAGATTCACTCCCAGTAGGCGGCGGCTTAGCGTGTGTAACTCTGCTAAAATCGCCTTGCGAGCGAACAACTCGGAATGAGGGCCAAGGTCTGTACCACATTTTTTCAGAATTATAAAAATCTATCACAAATTATTAATTTGATTCCATTTATTTTACATATTGGGGGGAATTCAATTGTTTGAAAAGTCGGTTGGTTGTCTGTTTTTTTCCTATTAGATATTTATTTATTAGCAGTTTCTTATATAGCGCAGCATATTCCGTTGCGCTATACAATTAGAACAACAGCTATAGAACAAACTGGGCAAAAACAGACAGACATAGAGGTAGGAAGCTAGCAATCTATGGGGAAATAGGCATTGATACACAAGGATAGATGTTACCTATTACATAATGGTCCACCAAATTGCTAGGTTCTAAATGGGTTGTATGATATGATGGGTGTAGTATGTTATGCCGGCGGTTGGGCTCCCAGCGGCCAGCATACCGGTGCCGAAATCGCAGACCGCCAGCATACCAACAGCAGGATGAGTGCAAATGAGCCCCTTGCGGGCTCGCTGCGCTCGCCACACTGTGGGCATGGTGGCGTGCTACACGTGCCGCACTATCTATTCTCCCTTCAGGGGGGTCATGGACCCCCAAGAGGGAGAAAAGTTGTCGGTATACAGGCGATCGGGATTCCGGCCCAGGTATGCTGGTCGTCGGGAGCCCGGCTGCCGGCAAACTGAAGACCATCCGATATGATCACCCATTGATGTTGGAAGACAAAATATGTGAGGTTATGTGGACTGTACAGAGAGGATGCAATTAGATAGGGAAGCATTGAAGGGTATGTGGGTGGGTCTGGAATTTGATAGGCTTGTCTGAAGAGGTGAGTTTTCAGGGAACATTTAAATGTTTGGAGACTAGGGGTGAGTCTTATTGTGCATGGGAGGGCATTCCACAGAGTGGGGGAAGCCCAGATAAAGTCCTGTAATTTTGAGTGGGAACAAGTAATACATGTGGATGAGAGACACAGATCTTGTGCAGAGTGGAGAGATCTGGTAGGGAGACATTTTGAGATGAGTAAAGAGATGTATGAAGGTGCAGTTTGGTTAATAGCCTTGTATGTAAGTAAAAGTACTTTATATTTAACACAGTAGAATACTGGTAACCAATGGAGGGACTGACAGAGCGGATCAGCAGACAAAGAACATCTAGCGAGGAAGATTAGCCTCGCAGCTACATTTAAAATGGATTGTAGTGATGAGAGTTTATGTTTGGGAAGACCAGTAAGGAGACTATTACAATAATCAATGCAGGAGATGATGAGTGCATGGATTAGCGTTTTTGCAGTATCTTGTGTAAGATAAGGATGTATTTTGATATGTTTTTTAGGTATATGTAACATGATTTAGAGACAGATTGAATGTGTGGAACAAAGGACAGTTGAGAGTCAAGGATGATACCTAGGCAGCGATCTTGTGGGGTAAGGTGAATAGTCGCATTGTCAACAGTTATGGAGATATCAGGTTGGTAACTACTCTTGGCTGGTGGGAAAATTATTAATTCTGTTTTGGAAATGTTGAGCTTGAGGTGGTGAGATGACATCCAAGATGAAAAGGCAGACAGGCATTCAGTGACACTAACCAATACAGATGGTGATAAATCTGGGAAGGATAGGTAGATTTGAGTATTATCAGCGTACAAATGATACTGAAATCTGAAGGAGCTGATTAGTTTACTAAGAGAGGGATAGATTGAGAAAAGCAGAGGACCTAAGACTGAGCCTTGCGGTACTCCAACTGATAGAGGTAGATAAGAAGAGGTAGAATCAGAGAAGTGAACACTGAAATAGCGATTAGATAGGTAGGATGAGAACCAAGTGAGGGCTGTGTCCAGAAGACCTAGGGATTGTAGTGTTTGTATGAGTAGAGAGTGGTCAACACTGACAAAAGAAGCAGAGAGATCTAGAAGAATAAGAAGTGTGTAATGGCCTTTCAATCTAGCAGTGACCAGATCATTCACTACTTTGGTCAGTGCCGTCTCTGTGGAGTGTTGGGCAAGAAAGCCTGACTGTAAGTGGGTCCAATAAGCTGTGGGAGTTGAGAAAGTGTGTAAGGCGAGTGCAGGCAAGTCTCTCAAGTAACTTGGAGAGACCAGGGAGCTGAGAAATGGGACGGTAGTTAGAGAGAGTGTTTGGGTCAGAATTGTTTTTTTTCTCACTGCATGCTTAAATAGAGAAGGAAAGATACCAGTAGAGAGAGAGAGATTACAGATTTTAGTTAAGGTTTGGATAAGCGCAGGAGACAAAGTTTTACTAACTTATGAGGATGTATAGGACTTGTATAGGATGAAGAGGAGAAGTAGGAGAGTAGGAGGATGAAAAGAGTGTTGATACTTCATCTTCACTTGTGGGATCAAATGAAGAGAATGTGCCAGTGGATTAAGGTAAGGAATTGAATGGGTCACTGGCTGAGTTAGAGCATATCATTTCATCTCAGATTTTATCAATCTTATCCTTGAAGTAGGAAGCAAGTTCTTGTGCACGGATAGTAGCTAGTGGCGGAGTTGAGGAAAGGTAAAGAAGTGATTTAAGTGTATTAAAAAGTCTCTTGGGGTTGGTGGCATGAGAAGAGATTGGAAATATGTGTGTTTGGCAGTGTCCAGGGCCTGACGATAGGAGTGGTAGGTGGTCATATATGTGAGAAAGTCACTTGGATTCTGAGATTTACTCTATTGACGTTCTACTTTAAGTGACAGTTTTTGTAGCTGTCTAGTTGAGTTGAGTGCCACGGTTGGCATCTAAGCCTATGTGGAGTGTGATGGGTAGTTGGAGCCACTTCATCAAGGGCACGCTAGAGTCTGGTAATAGGAAATAGAAAATAGGAGATAGGAAAAAACAGACACCCAACTGACTATTCAAACAATTGAATATCCCCCTATGAGTTTTACTGATTTTTCCCATATTTAACTTTTTGCTACTGCTATGAAATGTATTAATTTTCTAAATACTTTTTGCAACTTTTATATATTTCATTGATTTTGAAATAAATTTTTAATCACAGATAATTTACTTCCATTTAATTTTTGTTAATTATAAGTTCACAATTTATTTTTGTGTTAAAGATTTAATTGTGTGCGTAGTGATACATTTCTTGCAAATTGGCCTTATGGCATGTCCAGTGGTTTACCTTTTAACTATTCAATATTGGCAAAAATTGTATTTCTTTTAATATTATATACTTTGATAGAATGCATTTCGATTTACAGTTATAGCTGTTAATCTATTTTCTGTAATATGTACAAAATCAACTTACAAATAATGATGGAAGTAAATTCAGATTGCAACCAATACATTTTAAGAACAGATATTGACTACTGCTCAGCAATATATGAAGACATTTGAATCATGTGTGAAGATTAGGCACCCAGAGCAAAGCTATCATTGAAAAAAAATCTATTTTTAAATTGAATCTAATTGCATTGCAAAACAAAATCAATATTGCCTAGAATTTTTAATACTTACAGTATGTGTAGCTACTGAAACAAAATCATGTAATTGCTCATAGGGTATGCTTCTGACTTCTGACACTGTCTATATTTGATTTATACAATAAAATTTAGATGTGGCATAACTAGTGAAATTTCCAGTATCAACACAGTACTTTCTAGATAAAAAAAATTCCCAGGTGGTCTTCATATAATGTACAAAAGATTGCGACAACTGTGTTTTTTGTTCAATTAATTAATAAAATAATATTGAATAATATTGACTTTCCATTATGGACAGATTCCCAAAGAGGTGCCAATGTAGTCTCAACATGGTTTACTCTGCCACAGTACAATGCATGGTATTGGTTTTAGACCATGTAGTGTAGCACAACACAATACAGTAGTATGAAATTCATCTGGGCACATTCTGAAGAGAACCTGTCTTTTTAAAATTGCTTTCATGTTTTGTAAATTGTTTAATATATAGATGTAGCCATACTCATCACACCTACGGTACAGCTGCATGGGCACTGACACCGGGATCCGGGGTTTAGAATGCTGGTAGGGGAGGTTAGTGCAATGAAGCCCCTTGCAGGCTCGGTGACTTGCTGAGCTCACCACAGGTTTTATTCCCACTCTATGAATGTCGTGTATACAACCACGAGTGGGAATAGTCCTGTTGTTAGTCGGCATGCCGACTGTCCAGATTTTTATGGGTTGGGATGCAGGGATCGGTATTGTGACTGGTGGTTTCCTGACCGTTGGTCACTTAACTACATCCTGGAAAATACTAGTACATGGGGCTGATGATTCAAGCAGAATATTTATATGCAGTGCCACATACTGTAAGAACGCATTTTTGAGATATTGAGATATTGTTGTGTGCATAGATAATTTACTTACAATTACCAGTGTATTAATTAGAGATGAGTGGGTCTGGATCTCTGAGAACCAGACCCAACCGAACTTTGGAATCCAAGTCTGGATCTAAGTCTGGCTCATGGTTTCCCGCCAGACTCGGATCCCAAAACAAAGCAAAACATCATCATCCCACTGTCGGATTCTCACAGGGTTTGGAGAACGAATTGACAGAATAGGAGAGGAGTGGGTTAAACCTCAGCTAGTCTGGGGGGCAGGACGGTAAGGCATTATGGGAGTTTCTTGTTAGCCAATAGGAACGATAGTTGGGGGCAGGTGGAAAGGGTTTTTAAGCCTGGTAGAGGGGCTGGGTCAGCCTCTTTTGCTGTAATCGTCCCACCCTCCCTCCCTACTGGTGGTGTTTGTTTTCTTGTGCTGTGTGCGTTGGCTATTTCCGTGGTCTGGGTTGTCACGGTTTTGTTGTGGCGGGAAAGAACGGCAAGTTAACTTTTGTTGTATTAAAGGAGTTGATTGGAGGTCGCTTGGTGGTTGGTTTTTAGGTGCGCTCTCCTTCGTTGACTGGTATTACATCTGCTGGACCACCTTCATGGGGGAAGCCTCATCACCTTCACGGGTGGGTAGTCAAGATGGAGGTTGAGCGGATACCTATTGTTTGTTGGAAGGTTTACGTCAGTTTTTATAAGATAGGTTTTTTGTTCATGGGATAGGGTTGTTTTAGCCGTTCTTTCTGGCAACCATACTTTAGTTTAATTATTCATCAGTTAATGGTTCATATAAATAAATAGCTAACATTTTCTGCCAAATTCAAGTCTCCGTGTCTTTATTTATTATAGTAAAGTGCTAAGAAGTTATTGGTTTAAGGTTACGGACAATCCTCAGACTATATGAGGTTTATAGATTCTATAAAGGTCACGGTGATCAGCAGCATTTTTATTCCGGCTATGGAGAGTGCACTGAACGGATGTGTCTGTCTCAGTGCTCGGTTGTGTGCCGTGGGGCTGGTGGCTGCTGTGGGGCTAATGTATCAGTCCAGGGGTGCTCTGTCTGTCATCTTCTGTATCTGACAAGGGGCTGCTATGTCATCCAGGGATGCTATGCATCTAGAGGTGATCTCTCCATACATTCAGGGGCTCTGCCCCAGTATTAATTAAAAACCCAGTATATTGTGTATATCCAGGAGCTGGTGTGTCCTATCACTATCAGTCCAGGAGTGCTCTATCATCTGGTGTATCTGATAAGGTGCTGCTGTGTCCTCCATTGGTACGCTGTCCAACACGGGGTGATCTGTCCGTACATCCTGGGGTTCGATGGTTAAAAAAAGAAACTAATATTTTATTAAATTAAAATAAAATATTTATTTTTTTGTGCTGTACTCCAGTATACAGTACATCCAGGGGCTGCTGTGTCTGTACAGGGGTGCTCTGTCCATCCATCCAGGGGCTCCACCCCATTGTATAATGTAAATAATAAAAGCTAAAAAGCCTAAATTATAGTTAGAAATATTTTTTTTTTGTTTGTGCTGTACTCCAGTGTTCTATACAATTTTTATTTTATTTTCATATCTACTGTGATATTGATGGTAAGTACAGATGGAGCCACCGTTATTATTGCTCCGTCTGTGACTAGGTGCGCCCGCCTGGGTGCACCTAGTCACTGTGAGCATCTCCATCTGGATGGGCGTGCGCGCCCAGACAGAGACGCTCCCCATTCACTTTAATGGAGAGCATCTCCGTCCGCGTGCCCAGACAGAGACGCTCTGAATGGGAAGCAGCTTGTGAACTCCCGGTGTGACTAGGTGGATGGATCACCTAGTCATGCCGGGAGTGCACGCCTGCGACTAGGCAGGGGGAGATAATGCTGGCTCCATCTGTATATTATTATTTAGTACTCATACATGTATTGTGCGACACTGTGGGTGGAGGTGGAACCACAGTAATATATTTTATTTCGTACTCATACACCTATTGTGCAACACTGTGGGTGAAGCTGGTAACACAGTAATATATTTAATTTCGTACTCATAAACATATTGTGCGACACTGTGGGTTAAGGTGGTACCATAGTAATATATTTTATTTGTGAATCCATACACATATTGTTTGACACTGTAGGTGAAAGAAAACTGTAGTGTTAGATTATTATCTCTGATGCATATATGTATTATGATACTGTAGGTAGTACATTTTTTGTACAAATTGTGATGTGTGCTGTACCCCACTTTCTTTCATGTTTGTTGATAGATATGGAGTGTGAACTATTGCTGGGCAGCACGGATGATGTAATGGTTAGCAATACTGCCTCACAGCACTGAGGCTATGGGTTCAATTCCCACCATGGCCCTAATGGTGTGGAGTTTGTATATTCTCCCCATGCTTGTGTGGGTTTCCTCCCACAATCTAAAAAATATACTGGTAGGTCAATTGGCTAGCAACAAAATTAACACTAGCATGAATGTGTGTGCATGTACATGTGGTAAGGAATATAGATTGTAAGCTCCGCTGGGGCAGGGACTGATGTGAATGGCCAAAAAATATCTGTAAAGCACTGCAGAATATGTGTGCGCTATATAAATAACTGGTAATAAATAATAGTGCTGCAGGTGCTGCCACCAGTCATGATGATACAAGTCCGTCAATGTTATCGATTAAGGCTGATGCCCAAGGGCATAGACAGCTTTAGTCAGGGCTTCTAATATAAAATAAAGTTGGATTAGAAAAAGTCAGATTAGTGAAATAACCAATAAAATGTTGTCTATGCAATAAAGACCATCACCAATGCCCCAAATGATTAATTTAAATTGATAAAATCAAACAAATTAAATTGAATTACTAATCAATCCTTCTGTCCACTACATATATACTCTACCCTTCCTTCGGCCCCTGAAATAGTTATTGATAAAGATCTGTGTCATACCATTTTTGCTGATTTTGTTTTAATTGAAAAAAATAAAATACAAAAAGCTAAAATCACATAATTTGGCCTTTTTTTGTTCCTAGAGTATTATTAACCACAATAACATTAATTTTCAGGCATTTCCAGGTAATTTATACCACAGTACAAAGAACGAAAAATATATATTGTACAATATATATTTTTAGATGCTGTAATCATCTGTACACATTATTTTCAGCCTCAATGTAGGATCAGTTTCTGAAAGTTATGTTTGACCTGGAGAAGGATCTACCTGTTGGAGTAGTTTGGCAACAATGGGTGAAGTGCCTCAGATTGCCTCAGCTAGCTTTATGCAAGGAATGTACAATCACCATGTAAATAAATATTTATGTTTTTGACCAATATATACAACTAATTTTCGTGTTAATTAAAAATATTTCTACTTTATTGCAGACATCATGGTAGAAAGGGAGTGAAATTGCACCGAATCCCGGCTGCAGCTCCCTTATATGAAATAAAAAACCTGTAAGATTCGATGCTGGATAAAAACAATATTGTGAGATGGTCAAAATTGACTGGAAATAAGTATACAATGAATGTTATTGAGGTTAATAATACTGTAGGCACAAAAACATGCCAAAATTCTGTAAATTTAGCTGTTTTATGATTTAAAAAAAATAAAAAAATACAGATCCAAAACCAAAACCCGCAAGGGCAGTTTTGGCAAAACCAATACAGATCCAAAACACAAAGGAGATGCAGATCCGAAACCAAATCCCAAAACCCAACATTTGGGCAAGCACACATCTCTAGTATTAATCAAATACTGACCCTGATTTGTAATACAATTTTCTGTATGTAACATATTTCAAGTCACTACATCCCATTATTTGTAACCTACTTATTTTTCTTTATATTTTGATTTATATTTCTTTATATTTCTTTATATTTCTATTTCTATATATAGTATTATTATTATTACATTTTATTTATAGGGCACCACAAGTGTTTCGCAGTGCCATACAAAGGACAGTACAAGAATACAAAACTTAGCATTACAGTAAATAAATAACAAAAATAGAGTACAGGTAACAAAGAGCACCACAATTCTCAAAACATAATACAGCTTAGATGTAAGTAGCGAGGGAGTAATCATTGTACTACTTGGGGCTGGTGGCCATAGATAGAGATGAGCCTTTACCAGTAGGAGAGAAAGCAGGTAAAGATGGTCACTGAGTAGGAGAGAGCTGTGAGTGAAATGTTTCGAGAAGAGGGCTTTGACAACAAGAGGAAAGAGGGCCCTGCTCTGAAGAGCTAACAATCTAGTGGGTAGGGGCGACATACAGATGACATGAGGTGCAAGCAAGTGGGAGGAAGCCTGATGTCAGTATGCAAGCAAAGCAGATATGTTCAAGGCATGGGGCAGGGGGATGGAGGAGCAGCCTAAGGACTAGGTTATGCATCAGAGGGATACGCTTTGATAAATAGGTGGGTTTTCAGTGCCCATTTGAAGCTTTGCAAGGTCAAGGAGTGTCTAATGGAGCGGGGGAGTGCGTTCCACTGAAGGGGTGCAGTACGGGCAAAATCTTGAACTCGTGCATGGGAAGCAGTGACCAGGGCATATTTTGTTTTTGTAATAATATTGCTGACTCCTATGATAAAAATGTGTTGAATTACTGATGCTTGTTATTAAAATGATACTAGAAAATGGCATAATGAAATCTCAGAACTTGTCTTGTAAAAGATATATTGTAAAAAGGTGTTGAAAATCAAAAATTTCATGGGAGTTGAATTTTAGGGTACTGTACAACATTTCCAATTTTCATGATATGTGAAGTTGGATGTTACAATTTTGCTTCCCAAATCACTGAATCAAGATTTTGCACTGTATTTGCATTTCATTGGCCTGAAAATGCATCTCAGTGTTTCAGAATGGGGAATAATTCTGAAACATTCAATTACAGGAGACAATAGCAGAAGTTAGGAAGGTCCAGCAGCCAGTGCAATAGACCCTGCTCTCATACATGGTATTTGGGAATTCACTAGTCCTTCTGCTCCCACTACCAACTCCCTAATGCAGTTTTCAAAGGTGGACCTACCACAGCTGAAATAGGTTAGGCTGTTGTGGGTCCCATAGATGTGGCGTGGAAGACTACTTCCACATTAATTATGGACAAGTTCATTTATTTTTTCAAGAGTTTTGCATTTAATTTCTAAGGTAATCATTTTAATTCAAGGCTCAAGTTTGAAAATAACATTATGGGGGCAATTCAAACAAAAGCAGTTCTGAATACATGGTTGCAAGGCCAGCACCTTGCCATCACCAACGTTGCACATTTTTCCGTGTACCCAATAGAGTTGCACAGGAAAATTCAGTAATATGTGCAATCCCCTATAACTGCATAAGATTGATTTTTACTTGCAGATAGGTCTGAAAATATACTGTATTTTGAGAGCCAATTGTGTACACTAAGTGTGTCTACACTTTCCATGGAAATGCAGTATAATGAAACCTGGACACTTTCGTGGAGTGAAGAAAACCTTTTGCACATACTGGAGGCGTAATGAAGACACTTGTAGCACTATTCATCTGTTTCTGATTGGTTGAATTTTATGGACCATTTCAGCTGATAGCACTTAATATGTTATATCATGTACAGTACTATTTCCACTGTGATTACTAATTTGTTATTAGTAATTACTAAATAGGTTTTTTTTTCATGAGGACTACTGCAGGAAAGTAGATTCAAGTTGGAAATTGAACGTAGTAAACATATAGATTTAGAAGAATTTATATTTCATTACACTTTATTTGGAAGATTAGATTTACACATTTACTGATTGTCATGACACTATTTTTTCTTGTGTATATGACTATTACTTACATTACAATGCATACTAATAGGGTAATGAAACTGTAACTACTAAATCTGCCAAACTGTCTCTATTCTGTTGTAGGGTGTAACTCTACACATTGCATGTACACCTGATATAGAATACTGTTTTGTTTGTAGCTGGTTGTAACATTAAGTCCATATAAATGGACATAAACCATAAGTACACTTTTGTGCGTCATCATTTTTGCATACTGTATACACTGTATTTGTAGCAAAGTGCTTGATACAGTAAATTATGTACAGTATTTGTCCTTTATGAAAGTTAAATGAGAAAATGTTACAATTAATTTCCGAAAATTATATATACATATTTTTTAGGCAAAAGTAGCAGTAATAATTTATTTAAAACATAAATATGCTAAATGTAGACAAATACTGTGCAATTATAAACATTTTCTAAGGAATAATTATATAGCTGCTAATGTAAACGCATCTATAACATTTCAAGTATGTGTATTATTTAATCATAAATATAATCATAGGAGAATTGAAATAATGGTATTTATAGATAAAATGCAGTGTACTAAAATATGTTTTGTGTTTTACTTTTGAAAGATCTACAGAGGGAAGTGCTATCACAACTACATATGATAATTCTATCATATTTAACTCATGGGAAGAACTACTAATAACACTTACATATAGACAGATGGAGGCCCAGAAGGTAACTCAAAGTTGAAACACAGTACAAAACATTGAAATGCTGCTGATTTAATTTATGAAATTAAATTATGTTTATTGAAAATGTCATTCTGGCATACAATTCTCCTTCTACTCTCTCCAAGAGAAAATGGTTTATTTGCAACTCCATAACCAGTTAGTTAACCTTTGTCCTATGATTGTGCATTGAGTTGTTATGAGGCTGACAGCTTCTGAATCCAAAGCACTAGCAGCTCTTTGTCACACTGAGGCAAAGAATGATCCTCAGACCAACAACATTTAAAGAAGAGGCAAAATGACTAAAGGATGTAATTACAACTAACCTTGAACCCTTGAACAGTACACAGACAATTTTAACAAAGAGGCTGTAAACAGAGGTAGTCAGCACACAGTGATTTGGTATTGTAGCACATAAAGGTATTAACAGTTGTTTTATAGTGCACATAAAGCTTTATATTGACTTCTGCATGGACACAGTGAAATATTTCAAGCTTTTTACAGCATGACTTGATCAATGCTTTAGTATTTGTTTAGTTCAGACTAATACATTTATTAACAAATGGCATGAACTTATCTTTTGACAATCTCAGTATTCACAGTAGCAATGTACAGTTAGCAGTCTATGGAAAATTATATATATATACAGTATATACAAACCACCCTCACGTGTTTTCGTTCTGGTTTTGGATCTGTATTTTTTCCCATAAATTGAAACAAACTACTAAAATCACATAATTTGACTCCTTTTTTGTTCCTAGTATTATTAACCTCAATAACATTAATTACAAGTAATTTCCAGTCAATTTTGACCACCTCGGAGCTCACAATGTTGTTCACCAACATAGGCCAAGGGCTTGCTGGCTAAACTAAGCAACGGAGCAGCGGCACAAACACACAGTGGTAATTTTTGTTTATAAATGTTTTGCAAATTCGTAATTATTAGCAATAACCTATCGAACCAACTTGCACCTACTTTCAATAGAAAACAAGACAGCACAGAAATTTACTAAAAAATGTGTGTGGAATATGATTTCTCAAAAGAAGGGATGAGTCAGTTCAGTTCCCTGAGAACCGAACCCCCCCGAACTTCACGTCCCGTGCCCCGATCCAAGCCCGGCTCGGGACTTCCCACCAGATTCAGAAACCAGAACGAGGCAAAACGTCATCATCCCGCTGTCGGATTCGCGGGGGCTTTAGATCCCATATAAACAGCCGTGCATCGCCGCCATTTTCACTCAGGACTTGGAGAGTGAGGGAGACAGGCCTCTGTCTCTCTGTGGGTGGTGGTGTGGGGTTAGTGTGTGCTCTGTTGGGGTGCTGCTGCAGTCAATGTGGTTTATCTGTGCTGCGTTAGGGGTGCTGTCCTGGCTGTCCCTGCTGTCCTGGCTATCACTGGTGTTACTGCCGGGTGCTGAAGCTGTACATGTGTGTTGCTGTCCTGGCTGTCACTGTGTTGTACAGGGGGCAGGGACACTGTGAAATATAGGGGTGCTGATGTCTTAATAACATTACACTGGTCCTGTCTGCTATAAAAATTCACGGGTGCAGTTCTTACAAATTAAAAGCACACTGCTCCTGTTTGCTGTGAAATATAGGGGTGCTGCTGATGTCTTAATAACATTACACCGGCCCTGTCTGCTATAAAAGTTTGGGTGCAGTTAAAAATGAATAGCACCCTGCTCCTGTATGCTGTAAGAATACAGGGGTGCTGTTTAAATAATGGGGATATGTTCTGTGTGCTGTAATAATAAAGGGGTGCTGTCCTGTGAAATGGAGAACAACAATTTGTTGGAAACAATAGTGGAAGATCAGGAACCACTTCCAGTTCCTAGTACTAGTGCTGAAGCTGCTGCTGCCACCAGTCATGGCATTGACAATGCAATTCCATTAACGTCGTCTGATAAGGCCAATGTCCAATGTCATTGAGGGTGTGTAAAATCCAAGAAGCAAAAATTAATAATCAGAAAAAAAAGAAATTATCTAAAAAATTGGCAATATAACATTCACTACATGAAGTGGCAAGGAAAGGCTAAGGCCTTGGCCTATGTTCATGACTGGTAGCTCAGCTTCTCATGCTTAGCTTAGCCATCCAGCAACCTCGGTGCACCTCTTTTTTTTTTTTTTTGCATGATGTGCTGTTTGGGGCCTATTTTTTAAATCAGCCATCATGTCTGACACTGCAATGCCACTCCTAGATGGGCCAGGTGTTGTGCCGCGCACTTGTGTCGCTTAGCTTAGCCATCCAACTACCTCATTGCACCGCTTTTTCTTCTTTGCATGATGTGCTGTTTGGGGTCTATTTTTTCAATCTGCCATCCTGTCTGACACTGCGTGACACTCCTAGATGGGCCAGGTGTTTTTGCAGCACACTATTGTCACTTAGCTTAGTCATCCAGCGACCTCGGTGCACCTCTTTTTTTTCTTTGCATCATGTGCTCTTTGGGGCCTAGTTTTTAAAAGTGCCATCCTGTCTGACACTGTAGTGCCACTCCTAGATGGGCCAGGTGTTTGTGCTGCACACTTGTGTTGCTTAGCAAAGTCATCCAGCTACCTCGCTGCAACCTTTTGGCCTAAAAACAATATTGTGAGGTGTGAGGTGTTCAGAATAGACTGTAAATGAGTGGAAATTAATGTTATTTAGGTTAATAATATCACAGGATCAAAATGACCCCCAAATTCTGTGATTTTAGCTGTTTTTGTGTTTTTTTCAAAAATCATCCAGATCCAAAACCAAAACCTGAAAGGGTGGTTTTGGCAAAATCAATTCAGATCCAAAACATGAGCGAGGATCCAGATCCAAAACCAATACACAAAGCATGAAAAGTGTCCACTGCACATCTCTACTCAAAAGTAGTAGCAGTTAACAAACAACAAAGAACAAAACCCTAACCCATGTGTAAAATAGCAGACATGGGGGGTAATTCCAAGTTGATCGCAGCAGGATTTTTGTTAGCAATTGGCCAAAACCATGTGCACTGCAGGGGAGGCAGATATAACATGTGCAGAGAGAGTTAGATTTGGTTGGGGTGTGTTCAATCTGCAATCTAATTTGCAGTGTAAAAATAAAGCAGCCAGTATTTACCCTACACAGAAATAAAATAACCCACCCAAATCTAACTCTTTCTGCACATGTTATATCTGCCCCCCCTGCAGTGCACATGGTTTTGCCCAATTGCTATCAAAAATCCTGCTGCGATCAACTTGGAATTACCCCCATAGATACACACTGCACAAGTGCACATTTATTATTTATTTATTAATAGTTTTTTATATAGCACAGCAAATTCCGTTGCACTTTACACATGCCCCCAGCACAGGCCTGGGCCACTGATGACTGGCACTCTAGGCCCATGTAAAGCACCAATCAAGCAGCCTTTTTGTTTATCAGTTTCCCCAACCATAAAAACAGTGTTCCATACCAGTGGGTCAGATACATGCAGGTTACAGTGCAGGACAGATACAGTGCAGGTTGGATACAGTACAGGTTACAATGCAGGTCAGATACAGTGCAGGTCAGATACAGTACAGGTAACAGATAGTGTGGGCTGGATACAGTGTGGGTTGGATACATTGTGGATCGGATACAGTGTGGGTTGGATACAGTGTAGATTGGATACAGTGTGGAATGGGGACAGTATGTGTCAGATGCAGTGTGGGTTGTTATCAGTGTGGGTTGAATACAGTGCAGGTTACAGACAGTGTGTGTTGGATCCAGTGTGGATACAGTGTGGGTTCGATACAGTGCAGATCGAATACAGTGTAGGTCGGATACAGTGCGGGTTGGATACAGAGCAGGTTACATACAGTGCAGGCCAGGTACAGTGTGGTCTTATACAGTGCAGGTCATACACAGTGTGAGTTGGATACAGTGCAGGTTTGATACAGTGCAAGTCAGATACAGTGCAAGTTGCAATGCAGGTTGGGGTGTAGTATGGTATGCCGGCAGCCGGGCTCCCGGCGACCAGCATACCGGCGCCGGTATCCCTACTGCCGGCATATCGACAGTGTGGCGAGCACAAATGAGCCCCTTGCGGGCTCGCTTCGCTCGCCACACTGCGGGCACGGTGGTGCGCTACGCGTGCCACGCTATTTATTCTCCCTTCAGGGGGGTCGTGGACCCCCATGAGGGAGAATACCTGTCGGTATGCCGGGTGTCGGGATTCCGGCGCCGGTATACTGTGCGCCGGGATCCCGATATTCGGCATACTAAAGACCACCCGCAGGTTGGATACAGTGTGGATTGAATACACCAATAATTCACTTACCGTGACAGCAGGTGAGGGGGGGCCCTAATGATAAATGCTGTGGCTCAGATCGTCTCGGATCCCCTATGTTCAGGTGGGTCCAGTTCTCAGAGAACTATATATATATATATATATGGAGAGAGTTTTTTAAGTCAGTGCGCTTAGTCTACCGTCCAAAAGTTCCTTTTAAAGGGAGGGGTCGTTAGAAAGTCCTGCTGTTTGGACTTAGTCGGTTGTGGATGCTCCGTCAATGAACACCTCCCAAGCTTCTTTGGTGGCAGCTCAGTTCTTCAAGAAATGACTTGGGTATGTTCAGTCATACAATTCTGTGGAGGCAGGGGAGAAGAACAAGCGCCATATGGTGTAGTATTTTCAATCAATGGAAGTAGTAGATACGTATATAATGTAAGTACCGGATAGATTCTTGAGATTAGGCCTGTCTGTCTCACTAAGTTCTTTGTAGCAGTGGGAGCGGCTCCCTCTGCGCCCTGCACTGCTCCGGCCGCCCCACTGCCCTGCCGGACTTCACCCGAGCCAGGACCACGGGACAGGTGGTGAACAGCTACAAAGAACTTAGTGAGACAGACAGGCCTAATCTCAAGAATCTATCCGGTACTTACATTATATACGTATCTACTACTGCCATTGATTGAAAATACTACACCATATGGCGCTTGTTCTTCTCCCCTGCCTCCATATATATATATATATATATATATATATATATAATTCCAAATAAGGGGAGCACTCACCAGTCTTCAAGCAGGCACAAGTTTTATTTAAGTCATCAATGACAAGCAGATTAGATCGACGTTTCGGTCATGTTTCTGACCTTTGACAAAGGTCAGAAACATGACCGAAACGTCGATCTAATCTGCTTGTCATTGATGACTTAAATAAAACTTGTGCCTGCTTGAAGACTGGTGAGTGCTCCCCTTATTTGGAATTATATTGGAGTTGGATTTTTTTCCCCTCATTGGATGTCACCCCAGCATAAATAATGCTCTAACGTGAGTGCGGACCCTCTGCCTGTATGTATATATATATATATATATATATATATCTAAAAACATATATATATATATATATATATATCAAACACAACAATAGTGTAATTGGCACCCTAGGGGAGGTATACTCCTGACCCCTCTTATGTTAGTATATCTTTCAATATATCTTACAGAGAGCATAAAATACATAGTGAGTACCAATATACAGATTTTTTATTAAAACATTGCTAAAATATCAATTATGTCCTTAGATGCATTAACAGAGGACAGCCTCATAGATGAACAGATTGCTTCTTTCATGAGCTCCTCCTTCCAATGATACAGGTTGGAGGTTACATCATAGGGGTGCATGAGAAAGCTATATATATCGGTGAGGCGGGTGAGGCAGAGCCTTGCCTGTCATATTAACATTTGAACCAGAGTTTTGACTGTATAAAGTATATGAAAAATACAAAGAATATGTTAGAAATATCGTCTTTGTATTATTCTAATCATTTTTATATTCAAAACGCTGGAGTAAAACGTCTATGGCAGGTGAGGGAGTGTCTCACCTGCCTATCTTTTCCAACCATCTCTAATCAAAATGCACCAAATTTCGAGGAGTTTATACTGTTACTCCTGTGCATAATGCCCATATGAACCCTTTGGCTCTGGAAATCTGGCTCTGGTACTAGCCAGTACCTCCTTAGCCATTTACATCACTGCACGTCCCTAACATTATGCCCCCCATATCTTTCAGCAACATCCCAATCATGTGTCTTTTAGCATCATCTCCCACTGTGTCCCTACAGCACATCCCACTGTGGCTCCCCAGCTTCATGTCTTCAGCTCCATCCCCGTGTCACTTCATCTCCAGCACACCCAAACCTCGTCTGAAAACTGTCTCTTGCAGCCCAGCCAAGCCCATACTCGCCTCTTGCTGCTTGCTGAGGCTGCTTTTACTCTTATGGGTGACCCGGCTCCACTCTGATCCAGCGGTGAGATGCCATGATGTCACAAGTACTGCGCCGGGACAAAAAAATAAATGTATTTTACCGGACTCCCACTATTTCTGCCTGTGTGCTGCTGTATACTGCAGCGGCACAGGCAAGGTGGGCACAGGAATTGGACTCTCGAGATCCCTGAGAAGTATCCCGCTTGCACCCCCTAGGCCTGGTAGTGAAGGCAGATATTTTGTTATCAATAGCCAGCATACAATAAAATTGAGGAATTTAATTAACTAATGCATGAATCTGGCCAAACTCAAACTAATGGTCATCAAACTCATAGAAGGAGCAGACTATCCATGAGGCACAGCTTAATATGTTTCTAACATTAGCTGCACTAGATATGCATACAGTAACTATTTTAGTTAACTGCTTGGCTGGGACACATCCTGTTTTTTTAAACAAAAGCTGGACAGCTTGAGACCCTTCCATCCTGTCAGCTAGAGTGAGGATGGGATGTGGGAAGTGAAAACAGCATAAGTGGGGACACTGTCATCTTAATCACGCCCATGTATTCCATAATGGCATTAATGGCAGTTAGTGATCAAATAGATATATACATGGGTGTTTTGTATCATTACACATTGAATTCAATGTTTTGTAAGAAGTTTAATATAATTTCTGCTTCTGAGATGTGTTTAAAAAGAAACCAGTGAATACAATAAGTGATGTACAGCATCTTAACATATTCCAGCAATAATCAAAGCCACATTGTTATCTTTGTTGACTAAATTGTTCCAAGATAAGCGTCCATTCATTTTGGTGTAGTCATAATCTTAAAAGATATCAACAGCATAAGACCTGGAGGCTGTAACATTGATGGTGTTTGAAATGGCAGTCCTGCTAGCATCAGCATGAACAGCCTCTGTTGAGACAGCTCTCCCACACTATACAGCAAGACCAACCTGTTCCTCCCACTGTATATTGGCAAAGTCGACATCTTTGTTGATGAATGAGGTGAAACGTCTACAGTTGGCATTATGAAAATCGCTGTTCCTTTGTATGATTAAAATAATAATAAAAAATACTAATTATGATTAAAATTCAGATAAAGCCAATGTCTGTAAAACTCTTCTTATATATGTCAGGAATTCTGCCAATATTTCTTTTCATTACATTGTCATGACAGCAAATGGTGATTGTGTAGTACTGTCACAATTTTATATTAATTACGGGTTTAGTTTTATTTTTCCTTACAGATGATATATGTATTGTCACGGTAATATCACCAGAAAATCCTTCCAGCGCAGGCAACCAATCTCCACTACATAAAATATCTAAAGTCATTTCAATTATAGATAGATAAATACATTTTATAAATACACAATAGATAATGATTGTTTTTTTTCCTTGCTACATTTTAAACTAACCTCCCATACCATTTCATCAGCTCAGAGTTGCTGACCATGGAGGATACATAGAGAATCTGATTTTGTAGCCCCAACATCTGTCCATCTGGTGCTAGATAAATTATAAAATAATAATATCATCATTACCCAGATATTTACTTTAATGCAGTCCTGACATTCTTGTGTCCAACAACTATAATATATACTGTATATACAAGATAGATAAATAGATAGATAGATAGATAGATAGATAGATAGATAGATAGATAGATAGATAGATAGGTATTTAGCAGTGATGTGCAGTAGAATGAGGCAGGTGAGGCACAGCCTTTCCTTTCATACTAAAGTTTGTGCCAGAGTTTTGACTGTGTAAAGTATATAAAAAATACAAAGAATATGTTTGAAATATTTTCTTTGTATTATTCTAATAATTTTTATAGCCAAAAAACAGATGCCTATCTTTTTTGCACATCTCTGATCAAAACTCACCAAATTTCCAGGAGTTTATACTGCTGCACCTGTGTATAATGCCCAGATGTACCCTTGGCTCATATATTGTGTGTAAATATGGCTCTGGTGCTAGCCAGTGCCTCCTCAGCCAGTTAGCTCACTGCATGTCCCTGATAGAAAGATACAGTAGATAGATAGATAGATAGATAGATAGATAGATAGATAGATAGATAGATAGATAGACAGTATATAACAGGATTTTAATACCTACCGGTAAATCCTTTTCTATAAGTCCGTAGAGGATGTTGGGGACACCAAAAGAACCATGGGGTATATACGGATCCGCAGGAGACATGGGCACTTTAAAACTTTCAAAGGGGTGTGACCTGGCTCCTCCCTCTATATCCCTCCCCAGACTCAGTTTGGAACTGTGCCCGGAGAGACGGACATTTCGAGGAAAGGAATTAACAAATAAAGGTGAACACCAAACCAGCTCACGCCGTAACATGCCACAAAACATGGCATTCAACTGAACCCATGTCAATGGACATGAACAAAATTCAGCAACAAGCTGAAGAAACCATAACACAACCTGTTTGTAACCAGAACTAAACTGCAGATACAGTACGCACTGGGACGGACTTATAGAAAAGGATTTACCGGTAGGTATTAAAATCCTGTTTTCTATTACGTCCTGGAGGATGTTGGGGACACCAAAAGAACCATGGGGTTTATACCAAAGCTCTATAGCGGGCGGGAGAGTGCGGACGACTCTGCAGCACCGATTGACCAAATTTAAGGTCCTCATCGGCCAAGGTATCAAACTTGTAAAACTTAGAAAACGTGTTTGACCCCGACCAAGTAGCAGCTTGGCAAAGTTGCAATGCCGAGACACCCCGGGAAGCCGCCCAGGACGAGCCCACCTTCCTAGTGGAATGGGCTTTTACCGATTTCGGTAACGGCAAACCTGCCATGGAATGAGCCTGTTGAATCGTGTGACATATCCAGCGGGCAATGATCTGCTTGGAAGCAGGACACCCAATTTTATTGGGAGCATACAGGACAAACAGAGACTCTGTTTTCCGAAGTGGAGCCGTTCTGGAGACATAAATTTTCAAAGCTCTGACCACATCCAGAGACTTTTCCTCAGCCAAAGTGCCAGTAGCCACTGGCACCACAATAGGTTGGTTAATATGAAAAGAGGAAACCACCTTTGGCAGAAATCGTTGCTGAGTTCTCAATTCTGCCCTATCTTCATGGAAGATCAAATAAGGGCTCTTGTGGAAAAAGGCCGCCAATTCAGACACCCGCCTAGCGGATGCCAATGCTTACAAAATGACAACCTTCCAAGTGAGGAATTTCAACTCAACGTTACTTAAAGGTTCAAACCAATGTGATTTAAGGAATGTCAATACCACAGTAAGGTCCCAAGGTGCCACAGGTGGCACAAAGGGAGGCTGGATGTGCAAGACCCCTTTTACAAAGGTCTGCACCTCAGGAAGTGAAGCCAATTGTTTCTGAAAGAAAATCGATAAAGCAGAAATCTGCACTTTTATGGAGCCTAACTTAAGGCCCGCATCCACTCCATTTTGTAGAAAATGGAGAAAACGTCCAAGTTCAAACTTCTCCACTGGAGCTTTCTTGGACTCGCACCAGGAAATATATTTCCTCCAAATACAGTGATAGTGCTTTGACGTTACACCCTTCCTAGCAAGGATAAGAGTGGGGATAACTTCATTGGGAATACCCTTACGGGCTAAAATCTGGCGTTCAACCGCCATGCCGTCAAATGTAGCCGCTGTAAGTCTTGATAGACGAACGGCCATTGCCGCAGCAGATCCTCGCAAAGAGGAAGAGGCCATGGATCTTCGACTAACAACGCCTGAAGATCCGGGTACCAAATTCTCCTTGGCCAGTCTGGAACTACAAGGAGCACTGGAATCAGTGAATTTCTTAGAATTCTCAGAACCTTTGGAATGAGAGGAAGCGGAGGGAAAATGTACACCGACGGATACACCCAAGGGGACGTCAGTGCATCCACTGCTGCCGCCTGAGGGTCCCTGGACCGGGAACAATACTTTAGAAGTTTTTTGTTGTGGCGGGACGCCATCCTGTCTATGTGGGGAATCCCCAAAATATTTGTGATTAGTGTGAAGACCTCCTGATGGAGGCTCCACTCTCCTGGATGTAGATCGTGTCTGCTGAGGAAGTCTGCTTCCCAGTTGTCCACTCCCGGAAGAAATATTGCTGACAGAGTGCTTATCCGAGTTTCTGCCCAGCAAAGAATCTTTGTGGCTTCTGCCATAGCTGTTCTGCTCTTTGTGCCGCCTTGGCGGTTTATGTACGCTACTGCTGTCACATTGCCCGATTGGATCAGGACAGGCCGGCTTCAAAGAAGATGTTCCGCTTGTAGAAGGCCGTTGTAAAAAGCCCTCAACTCCAGCACGTTTATGTGAAGAAGAGTTTCCTGACTTGACCATCTTCCTTGGAAGGTCACCCCTTGTGTGACTGCTCCCCAACCTCGGAGACTTGCATCCCTGGTCACTAGGATCCAGTCTTGGATCCCAAATCTGCGTCCTTCTAATAGGTGAGAGCTGTGGAGCCATCACAGGAGTGAGATTCTGGTGTCTGGGGATAGAACTATCCTCCGATGCATATGAAGGTGGGACCCGGACCATTTGTCCAACAGGTCCCACTGAAACACTCTGGCGTGGAACCTCCCAAATTGGAGGGCCTCGTATGCCGCCGCCATTTTCCCCAGCAACTGAATGCATTGATGAATGGAGACTGTTGGTGGTTTCAGAATGAGCTTTAGCAAACTCTGAATTTCCAGTGCTTTCTCCAGAGGGAGGAACACTCTTTGCTGGACTGTGTCCAGAATCATACCCAAAAATGCCAACCGAGTTGTTGGAATTAACTGTGATTTCGGCAGGTTCAAGAGCCAGCCGTGTTGTTGTAGAACCGACAGAAACAGCGTAATGTCCTGTACCAATTTTTCCTTGGACCTTTATCAGGAGATCGTCCAAGTACGGGATAATTGTAACTCCTCGCTTTCTGAGGAGAACCATCATCTCTACCATGACTTTTGTGAAAATCCTCGGAGCCGTGGATAAGCCAAACGGCAACGTCTGAAATTGGTAATGAGTATCCTGGATTGCAAACCGGAGATAACTTTGATGTTGGGGATAAATGGGAACATGAAGGTAAGCATCCTTTATGTCCAAAGATACCATGAACTCCCCCTCTTCCAGGCTGGAGATCACCGCTCTGAGAGACTCCATCTTGAATTTGAATTTCTTTAGGAAGAGATTTAGAGATTTTAGGTTGAGGATGGGTCTGACCGAGCCATCCGGCTTTGGCACTACAAACAGGCTTGAATAAAACCCTTCCCTTTGTTGTGCCAGGGGAACTGGGACCACAACCTGATTTTGACACAATTTTTGTATTGCTCCACAGACTAGAGCTCTGTCTGGAAGCGAAGCTGGTAAGGTCAATTTGAAAAAATGGCGAGGGGGAACGTCTTGAAATTCCAGCTTGTACCCTTGGGTCACAATTTGCAATACCCAAGGGTCTAGGCCTGAGTGAACCCAGACCTGACTGAAGAGCATTAGACGTGCCCCCACTGGTGCGGTCTCCTGTAGGAGAGACCCGGCGTCATGCGGTGGATTTGGCAGAAGCCGGGGATGACTTCTGCTCCTGTGAACTCGAGGAGGCGGGAGCTCTTTTGCCCCTACCTCTACCTCTGGTAGCGAGGAAGAAATTACATCGGCCTTTTCCATACTTGTTGGGCCGAAAGTACTGCATTTGATAGTGCGGTTTCTTTTGTTGCGCAGGAACATAAGGTAAATAAGTTGACTTACCCGCTGTGGCCGCTGACACTAAATCAGTAAGGTCATCCCCAAAGAGTTCACCTCCCTTAAAGGGAAGGGACTCCATATTTTTCTTGGAATCAGCGTCAGCGTTCCACTGATGAGTCCAAAGCGCACGCCTAGCTGCCACTGACATAGCATTTGCCTTAGCACCCAGGAGGCCAGCATCCCTTGCAGCCTCTTTCAAGTAGGCAGCTGCATCTCTGATATAACCAAGCGTCACTAGGATGTTATCCCTATCCATATTATCCAAATCAGGAGATAAATTTTCAGCCCATTTTTCAATGGTGCTACTAACCCATGCTGACGCAATAAGAGGCCTGAGCTGCATCCCCGTGGTAGTAAAAATAGCTTTCAAAGTAGCCTCTTGTTTATGATCAGCTGGCTCCTTAAGGGTCGTTGACTGAGCTGCAGGGAGGGCTACCTGTTTAGAAAAGCGCGCTAGGGCTTTGTCTACTGTGGGTGGTGTTTCCCACTTATCCCTAGTTTCAGGATTTATAGGGTCCTCATCAATACGTAAGATGTCTTTAACAGCAACAATCATATACTGAATACTCTTAGCCAATTTAGGATCTAATCTAGAATCAGCATAATCGGCACCGGTATCAGAGTCCGTGTTGGAATCAGTGTCAACTATCTGGTCAACACCACGTTTAAGTGACCCTTGCAATAAAGCATCATCTACTGATCTCATCCACATCTGCATTTGAGACTCAGGCTGAGCAAACTTTTGGTTTAACATAGTAACATTAGCATTTAAAGCATTCAAAGTATCTAACCAATCAGCAGTCGGCGGTGCTGACAGGGCCCCCAAAACATTTGGTGTCCCCAATAAATTATCCCCTTGAGAGGAAAATTCTGCCACAGACATGTTGCCCCCTGAACAAGTAGCACACACCCAGACGCGCTGTCACAGCTGCCAGTAGGGATTGTCAATCCCAAGAAGAACTGTAAAAAACGAGTAGAAAACTGGCGCTGGATGTTTCCCCAATAATAAATACTATGGATGGAATCTGATAAAATGACATGAATTTATTAATTAATTTGGCTAGACATTACTATCTAAAAATAGGAATTATTCCAATAAAAACATGAAATGAAAGGCATTGATGGAGCTCAGAAATAGTTGGAAATAGCTGCTAGCAAGTGTCCACAGTGGATCCCGGACTGAAAGTGTGCAAAGTTCCCTGGGAAAAGGAATTAGAAACAGCTGGTGTTACCCTTTAGCGATGGAGACTTCCAGAGGAATGTAATTGCCAGCCGGCAAGCTGTGCTGTTTTGTGTGAGCACTGGGTCTCTCCAATCGGTGCTGTTTAGTTGAAAATCCCACAGGAAAAGTTCCAAAGTGTTTGGTTCAAAAGTCCATATCTGGATCCGTTTGAAATGCAGGACACTGGTATGAAGGCAGCCTTCATACCAGTGTCCTGCATTTCAAACGGATCCAGATATGGACTTTTGAACTGAAGGCAGCCTTCATACCAGTGTCCTGCATTTCAAACGGATCCAGATATGGACTTTTGAACCAAACACTTTGGAATTTTTCCTGTGGGATTTTCAACTAAACAGCACCGATTGGAGAGACCCAGTGCTCACACAAAACAGCACAGCTTGCCGGCTGGCAATTACATTCCTCTGGAAGTCTCCATCGCTAAAGGGTAACACCAGCTGTTTCTAATTCCTTTTCCCAGGGAACTTTGCACACTTTCAGTCCGGGATCCACTGTGGACACTTGCTAGCAGCTATTTCCAACTATTTCTGAGCTCCATCAATGCCTTTCATTTCATGTTTTTATTGGAATAATTCCTATTTTTAGATAGTAATGTCTAGCCAAATGAATTAATAAATTCATGTCATTTTATCAGATTCCATCCATAGTATTTATTATTGGGGAAACATCCAGCGCCAGTTTTCTACTCGTTTTTTATGTTGCCCCCTGAACAGCACCCAAAGGAAGGCCTGTGAGGGAACAAAAGGAAAAGAAGCCAGCTCACACCCCAGCACCAAAATTGCAGGTCTGAAAAACACCCTCAAGTGTCCCAGAGCTGCAGTGCTATATATATATATATATATATATATATATAATTAATCTACCCCCCCTCGTTTTTTCAAGCCCCTGGTACTTGCTGCTGTGAGGAAGGACCAGCGCTGCTGTGTGGAGGAGGAAATAGCTCAGAGTGAGCCTTGAGGAAGAAGCTCCGCCCCCAATATGGCGCACTTCGTCCAGATTAAAATTTGCATTTTTATCCTGGCGGGGTTTTTTGGACAAACAAACACACCAATAACAGCGCTGATTTAAAACATAAGCGTGCTTTTATTTTACACAATTAAAAACAATGATAAAAATCACATTTAGAAGACTAAATCCTAAATACCGGTTGAACCTGCAAAACATGTCATAATTAACACAATTTGTATGGTGCAATTCTGAACCTTTATGTTGAGGTTTAATCCATGAATTAATCCAAGCAGATCTAAAATGTAGAAACTCTGTCTAGCGTGGCAGTCTCTTATAAAGCAGCAGTTGATTAGTAATGGAAAAGCTGATCAATTAGTTGCAGCAGGTGAGGCAATAATTGGCAATTCCCACTGTGACAAGCTTAGCAGTTAGTTGCAGAGAGTATTCAAAGCTATATTAGTAGGTTAATACATGCTGTAATTTGGACTGTCAGGCTTATATAAAGAGTCCGTATTAGTAGTGAATACAACCTGCTTCAAGGATCCAGAATTGACCCTTTATGGACCAATAATTGGTGTCTCCAGACTCCTGGTGCTTTTAATAACCGTTTTTTGTGTGGGTCTTATCCGGAGTATCCAAAAAAAGGTCCAGGCATGAGCAGGTAAAAAGACTTGAACATCCGGTACCGGACAGCTGGTGAAGACTCTTACACGTTTCTCCGCCTAACACTTATTCAGCGGCTTCCTCAGAGAAGTGTATAGTGTTAGCGCCAAGCTGTTTGTTTTTTTGGACAAAGCCAGGGCACTGAAACTACTATGCCAGCCTTATTTATGAGGATTTAGAAGCTCCCCAGGGCGCCCCCCCCCAGCGCCCTGCACCCAGCGGTGTGTACAGAATGGGAGCCTGGCGCGCACTGAGCATGCCTCTACTGCATGGTACCTCTATATGCCGTTCACTGAAGAGAAGTCTTCTTTTCTTCTTATACTCACCTGTCTTCTGACTTCTGGCTTTGAAGAGGGGGTGACGGCAGGCTGTGGGAGCGAGCATCCAGGAGCACCCGGCGTTCATCTCCCCTCAGGTGCTGAAGGCATCCTGTCAGCAGCAGCAGAGCCCTGAAACTCATTAGAAGTGGGTCTAGACTGCTCTCCCCTCTTTCCCACGAAGCAGGGAGTCTGTAGCCAGCAGATCTCCCTGAAAATAAAAAACCTAACATAAGTCTTTTCAGAGAAACTCTTTAGAGCTCCCCCGAGTGCCTCTGTCTCGCAGGGCACATTTTCTAAACTGAGTCTGGGGAGGGATATAGAAGGAGGAGCCAGGTCACGCCCCTTTGAAAGTCTTAAAGTGCCCATGTCTCCTGCGGATCCGTCTATACCCCATGGTTCTTTTGGTGTCCCCAACAATCTCTAGGACGCAATAGAAATAAATATATATATATATATATATATATATATATTAGACAGCGGCATTCAGGGACTTCAGACGTGAAAAATTTATTGAAAAATATCACATTACAGCAGGGGCGGATTGGCTTGCTGGGACGCTATACCAGATTCTGTTTGGCTGGTCCGGTCGTCCTCTCAGTGGCAGCCCATCATACTCCATGTCGGCCATGATCGGAGCTGAGCAGCCTTTACTGAAAGCTAAGTTAAAGATGGCCACCGGTGAGGCTGCTGTGCATGTGCAGCCACAGCAGCCCCCCTATAAGCCAATGCAAGGCTGGGTTGTCAGCCAGCTCTGACAGCTCCGCCTCTGGATCCACCTGCAGCCCCAGCAGCCAAATCAGGAGCCGGCACTGCAGTGTGTGCCAGCCATAACATGGCAGCTCCACTCACAGGAGGACAGGCAGTCAGAGCGGGAGCGCTGCCTCACTCAGGCCCCTACAGAGAGAGATCGGGTAACATAGAAACATAGAAACATAGAATTTGTCGGCAGATAAGAACCACTTGGCCCATCTAGTCTGCCCCTTATTTTTATTTTTTATTTTTTTTATATTATTTTTTAACACTAACCTTATTTGATCCTTATTTCTTTGTAAGGATATCCTTATGTCTATCCCATGCATGTTTAAATTGCTCTACTGTCTTAGCCTCTACCACCTCCGTGCCTCCGAGCATGGTGAGGTGATACAGCAAAAGTGGCCGGAGCAGCGACTACTGTGACACTGGAACAGGCACTGCACATTTGCTGGGAACAGTCACAGCTGTGGCAAGGTAATGGCTGGGGGTCAGAGTCTGGGGTCCCGGGTGAGTTTAGAGAAGCCGGGTGCATGCATGTAGGAGGCTCTGACAGGTTCCCTGGCAGCCCCTGGCTCAGTAATCCCTGTAATACAGTAATAGCAGGTGATAATAATGCTCCAGCCATAGTCCTGGAGATATTAATATTAAAATACAATTTTTACCCCGGACCCGGGATAATGCTGGGGCAACCCAGATTGTGTTATGCCCCATTTACACCAAGCCAAAAAACCTGGGTTATTGATGAGTCCATCAGTGGATTGGCATGCCGGGAAGCTGGACCAGATTCCGCTTGGCTGGTCCAGACATCCCATCAGTGGACGCCATCATCCCTCATACTGGCCAGCTGCCACGATCGGAGATTAGCCACGGAGAAGCAGCCCTCACTATAACGTGCCCATACGGCAAGTCAATCAAAGGAGGAAAGTACCAGTAGCAGCAGTATAGGGGCCATGGCTCTGCCAGGCCACCCATGCACTACTTTGTAATAGGGAGGGAGGTAGGAGGCACTCTGCGTCTCACCCTACACTAACCAGCCCCATACTACTGCCTGGGGCAGTGTAGCTGCAGTGAGCAGGCACATATAATAACATATGTAATAATTACAAAATTATAAACACACAGTATGGCCACAATAAAGGTATAATGCGTATAGTGACAGTAGCCATGTGTAAGCAAGCATTACGTGATGTGTGTTGCTATGAACATATAGTATTTAATGTAACATCTATGTACCATATATTGCCACATAAATTGGTAGTGTGTTATGGTTTAACTGCTGTAACATTGGTAGCTTGTAAGCCACCCCACGCCTGACTATAGGGTACAGGTTATGGCTAAAACCAAGTTGAAGAAAAGACCTCTGAAGTCACCAGGGGGAAGAGCAAGACCTGAACAGGCGACCAAAAATGTACCCTCGCCACGCTTCGGGCTCAGTAAGTAAAGGGAGCAGTTGGTGGTGTGGATAGTGAAAGTGCTTTCCCGCCAGCCTAACTCCTCCCCCCTAACATCAGAGGTCTGTTAGCCCACTTGGTTCTAGCATCTACCATTGGGTACAGCATAGAAATTCTCCCACTAAGTGCAAGTCATGGTGCCCCCCTTGTCATTCTGTTCTGGATCTGCCCCTGATCCTTATCCTCAGTTTGACGCCGCATCTCTCCTCCTTGCTGGCCTGGAAGACACGCAAACTGGAAACAGTTCTACCTGGTGCAATGTGTATAATGTGCTCTACCTGGTGCAATGTGACTAACGTGCTCTGCCTTCTGCAATATGTATAATGTGCTTTACCTGGTGCAATCTGTATAATGTGCTCTACCTGGCGCAAAGTGTATAACGTGCTCTACCTGGTGCAATGTGTATAATGTGCTCTGCCTGGCACAAAGTGTAGAACGTGCTCTATCTGATGCAGTATGTAGAACATGCTCTACATGGCGCAGTGTGTATAGGAGGTTTTACCTGGTGCAATGTATATAAGCGGCACTACTGTGTGGTATAATGTGAATTGGGACTATTATGTGTCCACGCCCCTTCCCCACGAAGCCACGCCCCTTATACATACATTTAATCAGGCCGTCTGAGCAGTAATACCGCCCACTTAACAGACTTCACCCCTTTCAACAGACCCCACCCCTATTAGGGCTGCTTCCATAAATTTCCCGGACTGGTTTTCAATCCCAATCCGCCCCTGCATTACAGAACTGAGGTTCTGTAATGTGATATTTTTCAATGCATTCTTCATGTCTGAAGTCCTTGAGAGCCACTATCTATATGATTTCTGTACCACACCATTTGTGGAGGGCATTGGGGCCAGGTTCAAGACAGTAAATGGAGTGCCGTTCTTACTTGGACTATAAATATATATATATATATATATATATATATATATATATATATAATACAGCAAAATTACCGGCACTCCACCTGTAATGATAATTGCCCCAGGTGCCATCCAGCTAAAATAGCATGTATACGATCCAGAGACGGCGGCACTCCACGAGGACTTGCAAGCATAAGGAAATAACGAGGCAAACACCCCTGTTGTGCTGTTAACGTTTCAGTTGTTTAAAACTTTCGAAAGTTTTAAACAACTGAAACGTTAACAGCACAACAGGGGTGTTTGCCTCGTTATTTCCTTATGCTTGCAAGTCCTCGTGGAGTGCCGCCGTCTCTGGATCGTATATATATATATATATATATATATATAAATATATAATGCAAGATATATATATCTTACAGCGATGCGACTTACTGCGATGTGACTATTCGCAGCTGGTGATTACTCAATTAATTCCTAATGGTGTGGCAGTTGCACCAAACAGCAACTCTCTGCGCTTTCAGATTTGATCGCTGGGCTGTTAATTTTGCTGTCCTGCGTTCAGATAGCCACTGCCCCCAGGAGGAGTGTATATTCACCATGCAAGTGTGCGATCCTATGTGTACGCTGAGCTGCTAAAATTCACTTTCTGCAGTCTGTCCGCCGCCCAGGACTTACTCCTCCAGTGCGATAGAATCAGGCTGATCAGGGCAAGAACTGATGTCACACGCCCTCCCTGAAAACGCTTGGGCACGCCTACGTTTTCCCAAACACTCCCAGTAAATGGTCGGTTACCACCCACAAATGGCTTCCCCCTGTCAATCACATTGCGAACGCCCGTGCGATTAGAATTTTCGCACCATCCTGTCGCTGGCCAGTTAGGCCCTTTTTTGTCTGACACGAGTGTGCATTGAGGTGCATACGCATGTGCTGTTAGTACCTGATCGCCCACTGTGCGACAACGCACAGCAGTGATCAAATCTGAATGACCCCCCAAGTTCTATTGTGCTTCATCTGCAACTTTCTATGTGACTGAAACTATTTCCAATGCAGACCAACATTTCTTCTATCCTTTGGGGAAGATTCAGCAAAAGCTTGGACAGAGATAAAGTACAAAGCAATCAGTATCTAACTTTCATTTTCCAGACACAACCTAAAATGACAGTAATGAGCTGATTGGTTGGTACTTTAACTCTCTCCACTTTAGCTCTCTCTACGACGCTTTGCTAAATCTCCCTCTTTGAGTGGTGTTTCACTTTATCTATGATGCAAATAAGATGCAACATTTAAAGAAAAGGCAGTACGCTACACCTCTCTGAGTGGCTCAGTCACTCCTGGCGTCTCATGCCATATGGTATACTGAAGTTACTGTAGGTGTATGAGAACATATCTGTAGTATTGTTTATGAAGCCTGCATGAAGGTCATAGTAAGAGTTGATCCAACAATTGCCTACTGGATGTTCTGGTAACCTCCTCGCAATATTTGTTCTCGGTTTAAAAAACTATGAGGTAAATTTACTAAGGTGGGAATTTTTGGGAACTAGTGATGTTGCCCATAGCAACCAATCAGATTCTACTTAACATTTATCAAGCTGCTTCTAGAAGATAATAGATAGAATCTGATTGGTTGCTATAGGCAACATCACCATTTCTAAAAAAAACTCCCATCTTAGTAAATTTACCCCTATGTGTATTATGTAGACTTGGAACTGCCATATTAGCAGTGACAAATTTCCCATTAGGCACGTGAGGCACGTGCCAAGGGGTGGCATTTTTTGTGAGGCTTCACTTGGGCTAATGTTACATTACTGTCAGCCTGAAAGTCCCAGTAACTACAAAAAATGTCCACTCTAATGTACTGTACACCATCTTGAGTTGAGCTTGAATGGGTAGGACATAGGCAGACTGCCCCGTAAGCGGTCCTACTTAGTAAATATTTATACATAATTTAAAAATGAATCGCTCATGGCTTATTTTATTAGGTTATATTGTACTAAGCTACCAATCTCCAAAAGGAGGGTTTATATTCAAACAATGAAAATAATAAAGCTGTATGGCAGGGATAGACAATACTGTTGTGATTATAGTTACACTAAGCCCTAAATCCGCCCCTGCATATTAGCAAAATAGTTTTGAAAATGTTGTTGGGAACTTAGACTTTTGCATTTTAATAATACCTAATTAGCAGTTATAATGTATCGATTTTGCTGTGAGCAGTTGAGTTTTGGTGGATTATGTGCAGCGATATTGTACATTGATTAAGGAACAAAAATATATTATTCTAAAAAAATATATATATATAATGTTGATGTAGATAGTTACAAAAACCCTATCTGTATTTTGTGATATACTCACTTTAGGCTACAGCGATTATCAGCAGACTGGCAATCTGAAGAAAGAAATCGCAAATTAATCTAGTGACACATATGTCTCACCATGCATATGCATCTTCTTGGAGTATACGATATGGTTTGTTCTCGGCATGGACACTTCTCTGCTGGTGTAAAATTTGCATTTCTGGGTGGCAGTTGGGTGGTTACCCTGCAGGCACACTGAACTGATCTGTCTCATAGGAGTGTTGTATATGTACTGTATAGGCAGACTGTGCTTTTTTGTGGCATGCAAATAGATAGAGGACACCTGTTTCTGATGGCTGAGGACAGTGAGAGGCACAACCATAATCATTTAGATGGCCAGATACCCGCATTGGCATATGTTAGTAAATCTGGTTGCTGCTGGCTTGTGGCCACTTTGGGGTATATTTACTAATATCCGTGTTTTAGCCGTTTTTAAGGGTGTTTGATTTCGTATGGTATCGGGTGCATTTTACTGCAACTTTTTGAATCCTGATACGGTCATTTACTAAGCTGCCGAGTTTTCCACATTCGTTTTTTCCGATGTCGATGTGATTCGTAATGTCAGGCAGTGTTTTACGGGAGTGATGAGTAAAACACTGCCTGACAAAACACAAGGAATTCCGGCCGGATCTGTGAGATCCATGCAGGGCTTCATTCATAAAAGGTGTTTAAAGTGTTACAAATTCAGAAATAAATTGTGTGGGGTCCCCCCTCCTAAGCACAACCAGCCTTGGGCTTTTTGAGCCAGTCCTAGTTGAAAAAATCTGGGGGGAAAATTGACCGGGGTTCCCCCATATTTGATCAACCAGCACTGGGCTCTGCGCCTGGTCCTGGTGCAAAAAATACGGGGGACAAAAAGTGTAGGGGTTCCCCGTATTTTTTGAATCAGCACCGGGCTCCACTAGTCAGAGAGATAATGCCACAGCCGGGGGACACTTTTATATAGGTCCCTGCAGCCCTGGCATTAAATCACTAACTAGTCACCCCTGGCCGGGGTACCCTGGAGGAGTGGGGACCCCTTAAATCAAGGGGTCCCCCCCTCCAGCCACCCAAGGGCCAGGGGTGAAGCCCGAGGCTGTCCCCCCCATCCAAGGGTGGCGGATGGGGGGCTGATAGCCAAGTGTAAAAATAAGAATATTGTTTTTGTAGCAGTACTACAAGTCCCAGCAAGCCTCCCCCGCAAGATGGTACTTGGAGAACCACAAGTACCAGCATGCGGTAGGAAAACGGGCCCGCTGGTACCTGTAGTACTACTGCAAAAAAAAATACCCAACAACAAACAGAACACACACACCATGACAGTAAAACTTTATTACATACATGCACACCTACATACACACATACTAACCTATGTTCACACGAGGCTCGCTCCACTTCTCCATGTAGAATCCTCGGGGTACCTGTAAATAAAATTATACTCACATAATCCAGTGTAGCTTGTGTCCTGTTTGTAATCCATGTACTTGGCAAAAAAACAAACCGAAAAACCCGATCCACGCACTGAAAGGGGTCCCATGTTTACACATGGGACCCCTTTCCCCGACTGGCGGGACCCCCCGTGACTCCTGTCAAACAGGGTCCCTTCAGCCAATCAGGGAGCGCCACGTCATGGCACTCTCCTGATTGGCTGTGCGCTCCTGAGCTGACGGTCAGGCTGTGCACTAAAGATACAATGTAGCGCATAGGCGCTACACTGTATTCAATGGTGGAACTTTGCGGTCAGCGGTTGAGGTTACTCGCGGTCAACCGCTGACCGCAAAGTTCCCACCATTGGATACAATGTAGCGCCTATGCGCTACATTGTATCTTCAGTGCGCAGCCTCACTGTCAGCTCAGGAGCGCACAGCCAATCAGGAGAGTGCCATGACGTGGCGCTCCCTGATTGGCTGAAGGGACCCTCTTTGACAGGAGTCACGGGGGGTCCCGCCAGTCGGGGAAAGGGGTCCCATGTGTAAACATGGGACCCCTTTCAGTGCGTGGATCGGGTTTTTCGGTTTGTTTTTTTGCCAAGTACGTGGATTACAAATAGGACACAAGCTACAATGGATTATGTGAGTATAATTTTATTCACAGGTACCCCGAGGATTCTACATGGAGAAGTGGAGCGAGCCTCGTGTGAACATAGGTAAGTATGTGCGTATGTAGGTGTGCATGTATGTAATAAAGTTTTACTGTCACGGTGTGTGTGTTCTGTTTGTTGTTGGGTATTTTTTTGCAGAAGTACTACAGGTACCAGTGGGCCCGTTTTCCCACTGCATGCTGGTACTTGTGGTTCTCCAAGTACCAGCTTGCGGGGGAGGCTTGCTGGGACTTGTAGTACTGCTACAAAAAACAATATTCTTCTTTTTACACTTGGCTATTAGCCCCCCATCCGCCGCCCATGGATGGGGGGGACAGCCTAGGGCTTCACCCCTGGCCCTTGGGTGGCTGGAGGGGGGGACCCCTTGATTTAAGGGGTCCCCACTCCTCCAGGGTACCCCGGCTAGGAGTGACTAGTTAGTGATTTAATGCCAGGGCCGCAGGGACCTATATAAAAGTGTCCCCCGGCAATGGCATTATCTCTCTGACTAGTGGAGCCCGGTGCTGGTTCATAAAATATGGGGGACCCCTATGCTTTTTGTCCCCTGTATTTTTTGCACCAGGACCAGGCGCAGAGCCCGGTGCTAGTTGTTCAAATATGGGGGAACCCCTGTAAATTTTTCCCCCAAATTTTTTCTACCAGGACTGGCTCAAAGAGCCCGAGGCTGGTTTGGCTTAGGAGGGGGGACCCCACGCAATTTTTTTGTCAAGTTTTAACAGTAAACAGACCCTTTCCCATAGATAACCATGCACAGATCTCACTGATCCGTGCATGATTATCCAAACTCGCCTGGAAAAAGCAGGTCTATTTTTTTGCTGCTTTTTTTAACGAATCGCAAAAAAATACACCCGCACTTGAGCACTCAGAGACTAACACCCAAATACGAATGAATAGTGAATACCCGTGTTGTATGAAATAACAGCCGCGTTTGACCGATGGTCTATTCATTCGTATTTCTGGACTTTGCCTTTCAAACCATTACGAATGGCCCAAACACTGCCGAGATTTGTGCTTAGTGAATTCCCGTGTTGGGATTTAGAAAAAAAAACACAAATCGGACAAACTCGGATTATTAGTAAATATTGGCCTTTGAGTCTGACTCAGAATCAGGCCCTTTGTGTAAATAGGTACAATAGAATATGTTTATTTAGACAGGGCTGGTGCAAGGTTTCTTGGCACCCTAGGCAAAACTATAGCCTACCCCCCACCCCTGACCTCTAAGTAAAGCTGGCAGCTGCAGTATTGATTAGTTTTAAAAGTTACAAAGACTTTTATTTATTATTTTCTGTTTGGCATTGAAGCATACATCTGCAGATCCCTCTGCTGGTATAGTGGTCTTGTTGTGCAATTGTATAAAAATATCTACATGCTGGTCTACACACACAACCAAAGTTTGCTGCTGATCTGAGGTTTAGCGCACGCTATGCAGATGGATCCGCCAATATAGCGGCCCATTCGGTAAGCATACACACTTACCAATCAGCCAGTTGATGTCTCTGTGCAGACATCACAACTGGACGGGCATTTGAATTGGCCCAGCTGTGATGTCAGTCCATGCAGTCAGAGTACAGCCACCCATACACACAGCCAGACAGACCAATATATCTGCAAGATATACTGTATCAGCATCAGCTGTGCTGCATGGTTGACGCAATATGTCTATGAACGCTGCCTTCACAGACATAACAAGTGTACACACCCACTGATGCACTACAGATACACATCGCCCGTTCACTAGAGCGGGCGATATACTTATTTGTGTGCAATTAGACAGCCTGCGATGTGTTTGGAGGGAAGAGACTGCATCATAAACGACATCATAAATATATTCATATATACAGTAAAGACATGGGGGTAAACTTACTAAGATAGGAGTTCTATTTAAGATGGGATGTTGCCCGCAGCAACCAATCAAATTCCAGGTATTATCTTCTAGAAGGTGCTAGATAAATGAGTAGAATCTGATTGGTTGCTATGGGCAACATCCCATCTTAGTAAATTTACCCCATGAAGTGTGAGGAGTTATCAAGTTCTAGAGGCTGTGTAAATAATGTTTGTAATCATCCTCCGGCAAAATAAAAGAAAAAGAAAACTTTATGACGTATTACATTAAATGCATCCAGTCATCATAAATACATATACTGTCAATGCGTTCACCTGGAATATGGAAGTATAAACTGAACTCCCGCCATCATCCTAGGTAACCCTCCTACTCCCCACATGATCTTCTTTGTGTCTAATCGCTTGCGTCTCTCACCTTTACCTACCCCCTGCAACTCTAACTGCTGGCTACCCTTTCAACCCCTTCTTCCATCTCAACTCCTGCACTTCTCACTGCTCCCCCACCACCACCACCACCCTCATTCCCTGTACCTTGTTTCAATCCGTGCCTGCTTTCTTCCCCCACTGCCTACCTGCTTCCTTCTCACACCCGGCACCTCTCACTAACTTCCTTCTCTTTAGCCCCTAGCCCCTCTCCCCAATTCCCTTTCTCACCCACTGCAGCGCCTTCCCAAGCAGGGACACTGACATCTCAAATCAGGTCTCAGCACCAGGGCAGATGCAATGGCAGTTTAAAGTTGGCGCAGTCACCCACACAGCAGTCACCCACTGTCACACACACTCAGTAGTCACCCACTGTCACACACACTCACACTCATCAGTCACCCACTGCCAAACACACTCAGCAGTCACCCACTGTAACACACACTCACACTCAGCAGTTACCCACTGTCACACACACTCAACAGTCACCCACTATCACACACACTCAGCAGTCACCCACTGTCACACACACTCACACTCAGCAGTCACCCACTGTCACACAAACTCAGCAGTCACCAACTGTCACACACACTCACACTCAGAAAACACCCACTGTCACACACACTCACACTCAGCAGTCACCCACTATCACACACACTCAGCAGTCACCCACTGTCACACAGTCACAATCACACACACTCACACTCAGCAGTCACCTACTGTCACACACACTCACACTCAGCAGTCACCTACTGTTACACACACTCACACACTAGTGCTCACTTAGCGTCACCTCGCACTGCACAGCTGGCTGCAATGAGCCCAGGCAGGAGCTGTCATCCGCAGGGGTAATGTGTCCAGCGCTAGATCACAGGAAACACGTGGTACAGTAGCTGTGGTGTGACAGCTGCTTAGCGACTAGCAGAAGCTCGGCTCTGCTCGTCAGGATCGGCCACTGCAGGGGGGAGGGACAGGGAAATGCCGGCTGAGAGGGCGCAGGGAGGATGTCCCGGGTCCCAGTGCTTCTGAGTTTTGTGAAGCGGGAAATGTCTGACAGGCTAGGGGGCGGGCACCATGCATGCATTCAGTCATTGAAGCACACGGCATGTCAGCACTACAAGACCCTCGCTGTTGCCGCCCATAGGCTAACCCACTGAAAAAATGGATTCAAAGGGAGCATGCCGCCCTCTAGTGGCCGGCGCTCATAGGCAGCTGCCTAAAGCTGCCTAATGGTGGCGCCGGCCCTGTATTTAGAACCCTATGCATTTATTCCTCTTTCACTCCTTTGTTGCTTTCAGAGGCAAAGGAAAGACAAATTCATAATGCATATTTAATCCCTAGGATCGGTCACCACTACTCCCACATAGATGCAGTAAGCACTTGCATTAGATTAATAAGAATCAAGCAAGAGATATCTCACAAACTTCAGCATAAAGAGATAAATAAGCAATGCTTATGATGAATATGTCTTTAAACCACAATGGACATACCTCCTGCAATTTCACTGTGCTGTCATGTGCGCAAACAAAAATGAATAACATGTGCTGAGTTGGCCTCAGGGATTTCAAGGCCAAAATGAAAGAGGAACCACATAAGAATGTCACAGTAAAAGCACATTTACTGTTCCTACCTTGTAGCTCATATCCATATCCTTTCTTGTAAATAACTTCTCAATACAATACCCAAAATGATCTAAGCATACTTTACATTAGGGATGAGCGGGTTCGGTTCCCTGAGAACCGAACGCATCTGAACTTGGAGCTACGAGCCCGGATCCGATCCAGGCTTAGTTTTACACACCTGACTCAGATCCAAAAATGAGGCAAAACATCATCATCCCGCTGTCAGATCTTGCGGGTTTTGGATTACATATTTAGTCCTGGTGATATGCGCCATCTTCACTCTGGACTAGGAGAGTGCACAGTAAGGACATGTTCCTTCTGTGCTGTTAGCGAAGGAGCAAGCAAGCAGACAGCAAAAGGGGTAGGAGAGAGCAAAGGGGAGCAGGAGAGAGCAGAGGGTTGCAGGAGAGAGCAGAGGGGGCAGGAGAGAGCAGAGGGTTTGTTTTGCAGGAGAGTTGAGCTGGATGCTTGGGTGTGCTGTCACTGCATTAGGGCTCTGCATAGTTGCATATTGAGGCCGTGTATAGGACCAGGTGTTCTCTGTCTATAAGGGGCTGTGTACTGCCCTACACTACTGCTATATATCCTCTGTGTGTGATCAAAAGCAAAAAAAAAATATTTATATTAGTGCGTTACTCTGACTACTAGAACTGCGGCTGCCATACACTACTGCTATATATCCATGTGTGATCCAAAGGAAAAAATATATTTCTATTGGGGCATCAGTCTGACTATTAGTACTGCTGCTGCCATACACTACTGCTATATATCTGTGTGTGATCCGAAGCAAAATATATATTTCTATTGGTGCATCAGTCAGTGACGACTAGCAGTACTGCCGGACACTACTGCTATATACCTGTGTGTGATCCAAAGCAAAAAAATTATTTCCATTGGTGCATCAATCAGTGACGACCACCAGTACTTCCATACACTACTGCTATATATCTGTGTGTGATCCAAAGCAAAACATTTATTTCTATTGGTGTGTCACTCAGTGATGACTACTAGTACTGCCGTAAACTACTGCTATATATCTGTGTGTGATCCAAAGCAAATAATATATTTCTATTGGTGCATCACTCTGACTAACTAGTACTGTAGCTGCCATACACTATTGCAATATATCTGTGTGTGATACTAAGCAAAAAATATATTTGTATTGGTGTGTCACTCAGTGACGACTACTAGTACTGTCATACACTACCACTATAAATCTGTGTGTGATCCAAAGCAAACAATATATTTCTATTGGTGCATCACTCAGACCACTAGTACTGTGGCTGCCGTACACTACTGCTATATATCCATGAGTGATCCAGAGCAAAAAATATATTTCTATTGGTGTGTCACTCAGTGATGGCTACTAATACTGCCATATACTACTGTTATATATCGGTGTGTGAGCCAAAGCAAAAAATATATTTCTATTTGTGCATCACTCTGACTACTAGAACTGGGGCTGCCGTACACTACTGCTATATATCTGTGTGTGATCCAGAGCAAAGGATATTTTTCTATTGGTGTGTCACTCAGTGATGACTACTAGTACTGCTGTACACTACTGCTATATATCTGTGTGTGATCCAAAGCAAATAATATATTTCTATTGGTGCATCACTCTGACTAACTAGTACTGTAGCTGCCATACACTATTGCAATATATCTGTGTGTGATACTAAGCAAAAAATATATTTGTATTGGTGTGTCACTCAGTGACGACTACTAGTACTGTCATACACTACCACTATAAATCTGTGTGTGATCCAAAGCAAACAATATATTTCTATTGGTGCATCACTCAGACCACTAGTACTGTGGCTGCCGTACACTACTGCTATATATCCATGAGTGATCCAGAGCAAAAAATATATTTCTATTGGCGTGTCACTCAGTGATGGCTACTAATACTGCCATATACTACTGTTATATATCGGTGTGTGAGCCAAAGCAAAAAATATATTTCTATTTGTGCATCACTCTAACTACTAGAACTGGGGCTGCCGTACCCTACTGCTATATATCTGTGTGTGATCCAGAGCAAAGGATATTTTTCTATTGGTGTGTCACTCAGTGATGACTACTAGTACTGCTGTACACTACTGCTATATATCTGTGTGTGATCCAAATGAAAAAAAGATATTTATATTGGTGCATCACTCTGACAACTAGTACTGTGGCTGCTGTACACTACTGCTATATATCTGTGTGTGATCCAAAGGAAAAAATATATTTCTATTGGTGTGTCACTCAGTGACGACTACAAGTACTACCGTACACTACTGCTGCTATATATCTATGTGTGTGATCCAAAGCAAAAAATATATTTCTATTGGTGCATCACTCAGTGACTACTAGTCGTGTGGCTGCCATACACTACTGCTATATATCTATGTGTGATCTAAAGCAAAAAATATATTTCTATTGGTGCGTCACAAATAGTACTGCAGCTGCAAGGAAAAAAACAAAATTTTCCTAAGAGACCCGCTGGCGGTGATGCATATCAGTCAGGAACAAGCTTTTACATCTGGTGCAGACTGAAGTAGCTGCCTACAATTTCTGACATGTCTACTGTCACTGCATATGATGCTGTCACCATTTTTGATGACAATTTCAGTGATAGCATCCAAATAGGCATGCTAGACAGTCCGTTTCAATACTGCCAGGAAAAAAAGGCAATTTGGAGGCCCTTGCACAAACTGTCTTTGTTTTACTTAAGTTGCCCACCCTCCAGTGTGTACTCAGAAAAGAGTTTTTAGCGCAGCTGGGAACCTTGTCAGCAATCGGAGTAGGAGGTTACTTCCCCAAAATATGGAAAACATGATGTTCATCAAAATGAATTACAAATTCCACGAGGAAGACCTTTTTCCAGCAATTACCTCCACAAAGTACAGAGGGACCTGAGATGGTGGATTCCAGCGGGGATGACTTAATAATGTGTGAAGACGAGGATGTATACACTGATGGGGTGAGGAATCGGAAGATGATGACGACATCTTGCTTCTGTAGCTCCAGTTTGTGCAGGGAGAGATCAATTGCTTCTTTTTTTGTGGGGCCAAAACAAACCAATCATTTCAGCCACAGGTGTACAGTCCCTGTTGCTAAAATTATTGGTTTCTTAAAGTGTGCATGTCCTGTTTATACAACATAAGGTTGTGTGGGCCAAAGCACAATTCCATCTTGCACCTCTTTTCTTTGCATTATGTGCTCTTTAGAGCATTTTTTTGGCATTGTTTGTAAAACTGCCATCCTGTATGCCACTGCAGTGCCACTCCTAGATGTGCCACGTGTTTGTGCTGCCCACTTCTGTCGCTTAGCTTAGTCGTCCAGCTACCTCGGTGCAACCTTTTTGCCTAAAAACAATATTGTGAGGTGTGGTTTGTTCAGAATAGACCGGAAATGAGTGGAAATGAATGTTATTGAGGTTACTAATATTGTAGGAACAAAAACACACCTGAATTCTGTGATTTTAGATGTTTTTGATGATTTTTTAAAAAAAACATCTAGATTCAAAACCAAAACCCACACCAATCCAGATCCAAAACACGAAGGAGATCCAGATCCAAAAACAAAACACAAAACCTGAAAAATGGCCCTGTACACACCCCTAGTGGAGGTTACAAAATGTGAGAGTTTAGTGATAAACTTGCACATTTTGCAAACTCGGATCCTATTACATTTGGCCGAGATCCTTCTCAAGTTTTCACTGATCAATGGTCAGCTGCCAGCACAGAAAGCACCAGATCACCTTGGTGATTTGATCGTTGGCAATGGCAGGGTGTTTCCCATCTTTTGGATTGGCTTTCCCCCTGCCTATGGCTCGGGCTACCTCAGCATATGTGTAGCCAATTACACCTCACAATCTCAACATTAGCTTGCGAGCAGGGCCTTCCTACCTTTATGAATGTTTGTTATTATCCAGTTTTGTTTTATCATTGTGTCCAGTTGTAAAGCGCAACAGAATTTGCTGCGCGATATAAGAAACTGTTAATAAATAACATAAAATTTACAAGTATAAAACAGAGAGAAATTTTAAGCACAGACAGTGAAAATAAAAATTTCAAATAACCATGGGCTTCTGATTGAGCGACTGATACATTTCTGTGGTCTGGATGGCACAGTCCTAAGCTGGTTCAAATAATTTCTCACAGGCAGGTCACAGAGAGTATCATCAGGATTATACTCATCACCACCAGTGCCATTGCCATGTGGTGTCCCACAAGGTTCTATACTATCCCCCATGCTTTTTGCAGTATACATGCTCCCATTGGGCGAAATAATCAGGCGCCATGGCCTGGTCTACCACTGCTATGCAGATGATACACAACTGTACTTGTCCTTTGCTCTGGGCACTGATAACCCAATAGCAACCCTAAATGGCTGTCTAGCTGAACTACAGGAGTGGATGAGCGCCAGATGGCTGCGACTGAACCCGGATAAAACAGAGGTCCTTATGATATGACCGCAACATCAAAGGACAAGACTGCAGCTTAGCCAACCAACTGGACTTACACTCGGGGTTTCAGAATTACAGACCAGTGATCGTGTGCGGAATCTTGGCGTTGTCCTGGATGGTGGCTTGACACTTAAACATCAGATATCAGCCACAATCAAATCCTCATTCTTTCACCTGAGGAACATAGCCAGAATCAAGCACTTAATTCCCTCAATGGTGTACATGCAAAACAAGAAACAATTGAAGGGGACTCTGGGAATTTTCCAAAATGTAAAGTAACACATGCAACATTTTTTCACTGTGTTTGGGAATTTTTCACTGTGTTTGGGAATGTGGGAAACTGAAAACATTTTGGCACAAAGTGGTACATTTCATTAACTCTATGTTCTCCAGTCATTTGGTTCCTGATCCTTTGGCCTGTATATGTGGTAATTTTAAAAACTGGGACTTAAGCCCTGAGAAAAATCTTAAAATACGCCTTCTCACTATTGTCATCACAGTTGCAAAAAAACTAATTCTAATACATTGGACAAGCAGATCATCCCCATCCCTTTTAGAAGTTAAACAAAAAATATTGCAAATGTTATACTTTGTTAGAAGGTCTACTATCCAAGAGATTAATAAAAAGGTTGAGAAATTCTACCTTAATTGGGAGCCCATTATCAACACACTAGATGATTTGACTCAAAGTCACATTCAAAAGTTATATGAAAATACTGATTGGAATTTACTCAGACAAATATCAAGAGAAATATAGCACATCTATATGCTTGTTTGCTTATTTTGTAGCTGCAAAGTGCTGATGTTTGGACCCCCTCCATCTATTATTCTAATGCTATTGCACTAATAATACTGCAATGTTTTCTCTGGTAATATTTTTTGTGTTTCATCTTTTGGTTTCCGTCCCCCCCTCCTCTTCTATCTTCATGTGGTTTACCTTTCACTTCTCCTTTGAAATGTTATATTTTGCATACCATTTTGATTGCTGGTTTATCTAAGAAAGACTATTGATTTGCTGTATATAGTAACAAACTTTTCTCCATTCATGACATAGTTTTTCTGTGTTGACTTGACCTTGATATGTTCCAGTTGATATAATGACTGATTTCATTGTATTAACATTCTGTAAAACCCAATAAAATTTGTTAAAAAAAAAATGTCAGGAAGTCCCTTTATATCACACTGCACTTGAAAGAGACAAGCTGTTGATATGTTTTGGCTGAGAACCCTCAAAGGTGACTGTGGAGAAGCATTTAGATATCAAGATACTTTTCTGGTACAACCATCTAACAAAGAACTTGATTTTCCATATTTATGTTAATGAGTCTGGAATGAAACTACACACACCCTAGGTGAGGATTTGATGTTTATTACATTTTACATAAAATATGCAAGGAGTCTCTTGTTTTGGTTTTGGTTCTAATTTCATCATTGTGTTTTGGTTTCAGTTTTGAAAAACCACCCTCAAGTGTGTTGGTTCGAACTGTGGATTTAAAATGTGAATCTTAAGTTTGTATTTCTTGAAATGGATAAAAACAGTTAAAATCATGTACTTTTTGCAATATAAAACTCGCAAAATTCTGTGTTAGAATCCAAATTCCAAACCACGGGAAGATCTGAATTAGGACTCGGCTTGGATTGGATCTCCTCAAGGAAACGAACCGGGACTCGATTTTGTTTGGAACTGCAAAATTGCAAGAGTGTGTTCGGATTTCTAAAGAAACAAACCGCACATCTCTACATTTTACATTGTTAGTGTTCCACTTTCAAATACACATTTTCTGTGATTTGAATGTTGTACTCTGGGGCTGTGCCTCCTGCATTATCTTTCTTCATTAGGGTAATCGCTTGTTATAATAATAATAATAATAATAATTTTATTTATATAGCGCTCTTTCTCCAATAGGACTCAAGGCGCTTAACAGATACATAGCATAATATAGTACAGAAAATAATGAAGTACATTTTCATAAAATACAGAAGCATGAAGATACTAAAAGGGACATTATGGAAATGCTTGAGTAAACAGAAAAGTCTTGAGTCTACTTTTGAAGGATTCTATAGTTGGGGCCTCTCGCACTGTGCGGGGAAGTGAGTTCCATAGAGTCGGAGCCGCATGACTAAAAGCTCGACCCCCAGATGAATTACGGTAGATTCTAGGTACTGCTAAAAGTCCTTCATCTACAGATCGCAGTAATAGAGTGGGGCAGTATGGGGTCAGAAGCTGTTTCAGGTACCTTGGGCCTTGGTCATGTAATGCTTTGAAACTCAGTAAGCCAATCTTGAAGATGATTCGCCATCGTACAGGCAGCCAGTGAAGGGAGTAGAGGATGGGTGTTATGTGGCTAGAACAGGGCTGGTTGGTTAATAGCCTGACAGCTGTGTTTTGCACCAGCTGTAAGCGCTGCAATTCTTTTGCTGGTAGACCAAGGTAGAGGGCATTACAGTAGTCTAAACGAGATGATACAAATGCATGTATGACTTTTGGCATATCATCTGAGGGAATTAAGTAAAGAACAGTTTTGCAGGAAAATTCTTAGTGCGCACTAGAAGAGCAGCTGGACACACCCCCTTCAGTGGAAGGTTCCCACGCCCTTCACCCAATGGTGTACATGCAAAACAAGAAACAATTGAAGGGGACTTATCCTGCGCTCCTTGGTGAGGTCGCCGTCACACTAGGCTTCCAGAGATGTTTGTTAAGCTCATATGGGTACCATAAAAAAATATAATAAATATATAGTGACGTACAGTTTTAATCATACACCAAACAAGGTGACAATCCAATTACAATAAACATTCATTAAAAACATTCCATATTTGGCATATAAAATAGCAGCAATAATTGGCTCAATGGCATGGACTAAATGGTAAGAAGCAATGGAAAATTACCAGAAGTTATTGAACTACAAATGCAGTTCAAAAACAGCTTGCGGGTTTTAATGGAACAGGGGAACCCGGAAATCCCCTATACCTCGCTGCACTGCACTGGTCAATCCTCCGACACTCCTCAGCTTACAGTCCTGTATTCACCAACGCGTTTCAACCTCATACAGAGGTCTTTGTCAAGGTGCAAAAAGCAATTTGTTGTGCTGCTGAAAAAAATCTATTTAAAAGTCCTGCAGCCAATCACCTTCCGGCGACCGCAGCTGGACCCTGTAATAGTAATTACTCCACTCAGTCCCATAATGTGTAGCCACTCCTCTCATTTCTTGTTGACGTCCGTTTCCATGACAACCGGACTTCCTGTCATGGATAAAGTCCAATGATCTTCTTTTAAGTGGCGTCACGTCACTTCCGGTGACGGGCGTCAGCGCTGTTCATTGCTCACGTGTTTAAAAGGACTTCCCTCAATCCAGGTTGTCTCTGACCGCCGAAAATCGTTAAGTCACTTCCGTTTGTAGTATGGGCAAGGAGTCTTTTACCTTCTTCTATGTGGCGTCACGTCACTTCCGGTGACGGATGTCAACACTAGTCCTGTGTCAGAATGTAAACAACATATTGCATACACAATAGGGAAAATTGTACCATAGTAATTGTTCATTTAAAAATAAGATTAAAACGACCTAGTCTACACTAAATACAGTGATGACATCGGTAAAATATATAATTTATTAGAATATTAAAACTAAATAAAATTCTTTTTTCTGTTTAATGCTGATATTGGTTAAAACGATAATTGTAAATATAGACGGACGGGACTAAATGTCCATGATTGGAAAGAAGAGAGGAAGAAGAAAAGAAAGAGAAAAAGGGGGGGGGAATTAACATGTCTATCCTGTGGACATTCTCTGGTGTTACATTCAGTCTTAAAGGAACCACTTAATTTCAAAGTCGCTGTTCAGACCATCGGGTTTCAGAGTCCCTAGCTCATATATTGAGCTAGGGACTCTGAAACCCGATGGTCTGAACAGCGACTTTGAAATTAAGTGGTTCCTTTAAGACTGAATGTAACACCAGAGAATGTCCACAGGATAGACATGTTAATTCCCCCCCCCCTTTTTCTCTTTCTTTTCTTCTTCCTCTCTTCTTTCCAATCATGGACATTTAGTCCCGTCCGTCTATATTTACAATTATCGTTTTAACCAATATCAGCATTAAACAGAAAAAAGAATTTTATTTAGTTTTAATATTCTAATAAATTATATATTTTACCGATGTCATCACTGTATTTAGTGTAGACTAGGTCGTTTTAATCTTATTTTTAAATGAACAATTACTATGGTACAATTTTCCCTATTGTGTATGCAATATGTTGTTTACATTCTGACACAGGACTAGTGTTGACATCTGTCACCGGAAGTGACGTGACGCCACATAGAAGAAGGTAAAAGACTCCTTGCCCATACTACAAACGGAAGTGACTTAACGATTTTCGGCGGTCAGAGACAACCTGGATTGAGGGAAGTCCTTTTAAACACGTGAGCAATGAACAGCGCTGACGCCCGTCACCGGAAGTGACGTGACGCCACTTAAAAGAAGATCATTGGACTTTATCCATGACAGGAAGTCCGGTTGTCATGGAAACGGACGTCAACAGGAAATGAGAGGAGTGGCTACACATTATGGGACTGAGTGGAGTAATTACTATTACAGGGTCCAGCTGCGGTCGCCGGAAGGTGATTGGCTGCAGGACTTTTAAATAGATTTTTTTCAGCAGCACAACAAATTGCTTTTTGCACCTTGACAAAGACCTCTGTATGAGGTTGAAACGCGTTGGTGAATACAGGACTGTAAGCTGAGGAGTGTCGGAGGATTGACCAGTGCAGTGCAGCGAGGTATAGGGGATTTCCGGGTTCCCCTGTTCCATTAAAACCCGCAAGCTGTTTTTGAACTGCATTTGTAGTTCAATAACTTCTGGTAATTTTCCATTGCTTCTTACCATTTAGTCCATGCCATTGAGCCAATTATTGCTGCTATTTTATATGCCAAATATGGAATGTTTTTAATGAATGTTTATTGTAATTGGATTGTCACCTTGTTTGGTGTATGATTAAAACTGTACGTCACTATATATTTATTATATTTTTTTATGGTACCCATATGAGCTTAACAAACATCTCTGGAAGCCTAGTGTGACGGCGACCTCACCAAGGAGCGCAGGATAAGTCCCCTTCAATTGTTTCTTGTTTTGCATGTACACCATTGGGTGAAGGGCGTGGGAACCTTCCACTGAAGGGGGTGTGTCCAGCTGCTCTTCTAGTGCGCACTAAGAATTTTCCTGCAAAACTGTTCTTTACTTAATTCCCTCAGATGATATGCCAAAAGTCATACATGCATTTGTATCATCTCGTTTAGACTACTGTAATGCCCTCTACCTTGGTCTACCAGCAAAAGAATTGCAGCGCTTACAGCTGGTGCAAAACACAGCTGTCAGGCTATTAACCAACCAGCCCTGTTCTAGCCACATAACACCCATCCTCTACTCCCTTCACTGGCTGCCTGTACGATGGCGAATCATCTTCAAGATTGGCTTACTGAGTTTCAAAGCATTACATGACCAAGGCCCAAGGTACCTGAAACAGCTTCTGACCCCATACTGCCCCACTCTATTACTGCGATCTGTAGATGAAGGACTTTTAGCAGTACCTAGAATCTACCGTAATTCATCTGGGGGTCGAGCTTTTAGTCATGCGGCTCCGACTCTATGGAACTCACTTCCCCGCACAGTGCGAGAGGCCCCAACTATAGAATCCTTCAAAAGTAGACTCAAGACTTTTCTGTTTACTCAAGCATTTCCATAATGTCCCTTTTAGTATCTTCATGCTTCTGTATTTTATGAAAATGTACTTCATTATTTTCTGTACTATATTATGCTATGTATCTGTTAAGCGCCTTGAGTCCTATTGGAGAAAGAGCGCTATATAAATAAAATTATTATTATTATTATTATTATTATTATTATAACAAGCGATTACCCTAATGAAGAAAGATAATGCAGGAGGCACAGCCCCAGAGTACAACATTCAAATCACAGAAAATGTGTATTTGAAAGTGGAACACTAACAATGTAAAATGTAGAGATGTGCGGTTTGTTTCTTTAGAAATCCGAACACACTCTTGCAATTTTGCAGTTCCAAACAAAATCGAGTCCCGGTTCGTTTCCTTGAGGAGATCCAATCCAAGCCGAGTCCTAATTCAGATCTTCCCGTGGTTTGGAATTTGGATTCTAACACAGAATTTTGCGAGTTTTATATTGCAAAAAGTACATGATTTTAACTGTTTTTATCCATTTCAAGAAATACAAACTTAAGATTCACATTTTAAATCCACAGTTCGAACCAACACACTTGAGGGTGGTTTTTCAAAACTGAAACCAAAACACAATGATGAAATTAGAACCAAAACCAAAACAAGAGACTCCTTGCATATTTTATGTAAAATGTAATAAACATCAAATCCTCACCTAGGGTGTGTGTAGTTTCATTCCAGACTCATTAACATAAATATGGAAAATCAAGTTCTTTGTTAGATGGTTGTACCAGAAAAGTATCTTGATATCTAAATGCTTCTCCACAGTCACCTTTGAGGGTTCTCAGCCAAAACATATCAACAGCTTGTCTCTTTCAAGTGCAGTGTGATATAAAGGGACTTCCTGACATTTTTTTTTAAACAAATTTTATTGGGTTTTACAGAATGTTAATACAATGAAATCAGTCATTATATCAACTGGAACATATCAAGGTCAAGTCAACACAGAAAAACTATGTCATGAATGGAGAAAAGTTTGTTACTATATACAGCAAATCAATAGTCTTTCTTAGATAAACCAGCAATCAAAATGGTATGCAAAATATAACATTTCAAAGGAGAAGTGAAAGGTAAACCACATGAAGATAGAAGAGGAGGGGGGGACGGAAACCAAAAGATGAAACACAAAAAATATTACCAGAGAAAACATTGCAGTATTATTAGTGCAATAGCATTAGAATAATAGATGGAGGGGGTCCAAACATCAGCACTTTGCAGCTACAAAATAAGCAAACAAGCATATAGATGTGCTATATTTCACTTGATATTTGTCTGAGTAAATTCCAATCAGTATTTTCATATAACTTTTGAATGTGACTTTGAGTCAAATCATCTAGTGTGTTGATAATGGGCTCCCAATTAAGGTAGAATTTCTCAACCTTTTTATTAATCTCTTGGACAGTAGACCTTCTAACAAAGTATAACATTTGCAATATTTTTTGTTTAACTTCTAAAAGGGATGGGGATGATCTGCTTGTCCAATGTATTAGAATTAGTTTTTTTGCAACTGTGATGACAATAGTGAGAAGGCGTATTTTAAGATTTTTCTCAGGGCTTAAGTCCCAGTTTTTAAAATTACCACATATACAGGCCAAAGGATCAGGAACCAAATGACTGGAGAACATAGAGTTAATGAAATGTACCACTTTGTGCCAAAATGTTTTCAGTTTCCCACATTCCCAAACACAGTGAAAAATTCCCAAACACAGTGAAAAAATGTTGCATGTGTTACTTTACATTTTGGAAAATTCCCAGATTCCGAATCAGTCATATATTTACGTTGAGCTGGAGAGATATAAGCTCTGTCAATCAATCAAATGTGTTCTTCCTGTAAATAGGAAGATTGTAGGTATTTAAGTGTATTATCATAATGAGACAAGAGATCTGGTAATGACCGAACAGCGGGAATATCTGTGGTCCATTTCAAAAGCGAGGAATCCCAAGAAATAGATTGTAATAGAAATGTTAAATGTACAGTAGACTAATTTTATAAGGGACTGTGGAAACTAATTTAAGCTAGGAAGAAAATATGGCTGTCAACTCATTATGCTCCGTGGGTTTAGGAAGTGATTGGATATAATGTCTGATCTGTAGGAACATGTAAAAGTTCTGTCTTGGTAATTGATACTTAGCTTGCAGGTCTGTAAATGAGAAGAATTGTCCCCCACCCAGGTCAAACACTTTTGCAATAGATGCATATTCTTGGCCTCTTCCCTTACCAAATAAAACAGCAAAAACAGGTAGTTAAATGTTTAATATCTTTAACAGAGAAGCTGATCGGTAACATTTACATAATGTAGAAGATTTTAAGGAATAGGACCCTCTTGATGACGGCTATATATGAGAGGGGCAGAGATTTCCAAATAATAAGCAAATGTTTTATTTTATCAATTATGGGAGTGTAAGTCTGCATATACAATTTGGAAAGGTCTGCCATGATATTAACACCCAAGTATTTAAGTGACGTTTAACAGATGTGAAAAGGTTGAAGAGCAGGTACAGAACTATGATAACTCTGTGTATTATTAATAGAAAGTATTTCAGATTTGTCTATATTGACTTTATACCCTGACACGGCAATATGCCGTGTCGATACAGGGTTTTTAGTGCGATGTGAAAGGTGTGTTAGTGACTCTGATAAGGAGCCCGGAACCTGTGGAAGATCAAAATGCTGCCATGACCTAGATAATGATCTAGATAATCCTCCAGATAATCCTCCAGTATCCTCAAAGAATCCAGAGTAGGTGTATCAGAATAAATATTAGAATAAAAAGTTTTCATAACGTCAGTGATCTGGCTACTCAAATTTGTCAAAGAGCCATCCTCCATTCTCAATGGATGAACTAGCATAGGTGATTGTGTAACTTGCAGTAAATGAGTTAATAGTTTCCTTGACCGGTTGCCATACCTGTGAAACTTATAGTTAACAGAGAAGAGGTATCTTTCACTTTTAGTCTTAAGGTATTCATCAAAAATGTAGTTTGGCAGTATTATACACCAATTTAGTAGAGAGATTAGGGGTTGATTTAAAGAATTAAAAAGCATCAGTTAACTGAGATTGTAGTTCCAGATAATACTCAGCAAAAAATTTTATATTCAGTCGCTACATAGGATATAATTACTCCCTGAAGGACTGCTTCGCCAGCTTTCCAGAACAAAGAAGAGTTCAAAATCTCACACTCTAAGTTAGCATGTTCATATTCCTCCCATGCCGATTCTAGTTTATTGCGAAAAGAGATAGCCTGGGACAAGTGAGCTGGAAACCACCACTGTTTAAAGCAACCCCTTCCTAGGGTTGTCTGGGGAGTCATCCAGACCAATGCATGATCAGTAAGAACAATTGGTTCAATCGTAACGACTAAAACCTTTGGGAATTGTGAATAAGATAACAGTATCTAATCTAGGATCCGGTCTGAAGATTGACGCTGTCTAGCTCGACAATGTTTAGGTCGACCACTATAGGTCAAAAGTCACTAGGTCGACAGGGTCTGAAGGTCGACAGAGTTTCTAGGTCAACATGTGCTAGGTTTCAGGTCAAAATGTCGACATGAGTTTTTCAAATTATTTTCTTTTTTTGAACTTTATCATACTTATATGCACTAATTGGGCTTCCCGGTCACTGTACGGAGAAAACGACACCAAAAAAACATGAAAAACTCATGTCGACCTTTTGATCTGTCGACCTAGCACATGTCGACCTAGAAACCCTGTCGACCTTCAGACCCTGTCGACCTAGTGATTGTTGACCTATAGTGGTTGACCTAAACATTGTCAACCTAGACACTGTCGATTTGATGATCCACACCCATATAATCTATGCGTGACAATGTCTGGTGTGCAGCCGAGAGGCATGGAAAATCTTTTTTGGTTGGGTGAAAGGCCCTCCAAACATCTATCAGTTGTAATTTTTTTTATCAATGCAGGAACCCCAAGTCTCGGGAGTTTATGTAAAGACTTGGGTGCAATTGACTTACCTAGGATAGGTGAGGAGATAAGGTTAAGATCACCACATAAGATCAATGGGTTTGAGCTATGTATTAACAATTTATTAAGTAAATGGGAAAAAAGTACTTTTTATAAACAGTATGCACATATGTCATACAGAGCACATATTCAGAGTTATTTATAAGTACCTCAACAATAACGTAATGGCCCTCAGGGTCAACCTCAGAGGAGATAAGAGAGAGGGGAAGTGAGCGTTGGGCTAATATGGCCACTCCATGGTATTTAGAATTATAGGGTGCCACTGCTACTAAGATCCATCCCATCATTTGAAATTTCCTAGATTCCACAGCAGTCAAATGTACTGTATCTCTTGTAGACAAGCAATCTCACTATTCTGCTTCAAGAGATACATAAGCAACTTACGTCTCTTGGCTGGGGAATTGATTCTGCCCACATTCCATGTGCCTAATCTGACTGCCATTAAGTTATCGGAACATCATACATATGCTAGCAGAGGTACATATTTCCAAATATTTCAGTTGTTGAAAAGGGAGTGGATGTGGAATGGGAAAACACAAAGGATAAAAGACAAACCGACAAACAAGGGGATGCATAACACCAAAGGCAATAAACAGCTGCAAAACTGAGTAGGAAAATCATTGGAGCCAATATAAAGAATAAACTCCAAAAATGAAACATATAGCTAGAGATAGGGCTAATGTTACTTATCGCTTTGGGATCACTGCTGCAGAGCCTCAACCCTGGTCACTTTAGCAAAGGAACAGTATAAATTCAACAGTAATACCTACAGAACATGTGGTTAATTCAGCCTAACACAGTAATATATCAAAATAGTTGGATAATACAGACCAGTAAGTATAAGTATAAGGACAAACCACGAGGATAAATCCGGTATCCGGACTCCAGGTCGGCAGCACAAAGGTCGACACACCTTAGGTCGACGCTAATTGGTCGACACACCTTAGGTCGACGTGGACAAAAGGTCGACACGGACAAAATGTCGACAGGAACAAGGTCGACATGGAAAAAGGTCGACATGAGTTTTTCACGATTTTTTTCTTTTTTGGAACCTTTTCATACTTAACGATCCACGTGGACTACGATTGGAACGGTAAAGTGTTCCGAGCGAAGCGGTAGCAGAGTGAAGGCACCATGCCCGAAGCATGGCGAGCGAAGCGAGCCATGCAAGGGGATGCGGTGCACTAATTGGGGTTCCCGGTTACTCTACGAACAAAACGACACCAAAAAAACATAAAAAACTCATGTCTACCTTTTTCTATGTCGACCTTGTTCCTGTCGACCTTTTGTCCATGTCGACCTAAGGTGTGTCGACCAATTGGTGTCGACCTAAGGTGTGTCGACCTTTGTGCTGTCCACCCTCAGTCCCAGACCCGATAAATCCAATTTAGGCAGAAATAAACAATCAGAAATATAAAGCAATTAAGATAAAAGCAATATTGTATCCTTATCATCAACTGCTGCAGCAAAAGGGCAATGAATTTGTGGGAATGAAATAGATAGTCATTGAGAACATATCCGCAAAAACACTATTCAGTTATTGTAGTGTGGCTGAATGATCAAAAGTAACGAAGGGTGAAGGAAATAGTTCAACTTGCATCTGGTGGTGAATCAGTAATGTCCTGAGGAGTACCAGCATCTCTCCTTTCAGCCAAGTAATCATCAGTGTCAGCTGGGTTGGTGAAATCTTTAAATGTAGATCCTTCAAAGAGTCGAAGTTTAGCTGGATAAATGAGGGCAAATTTACATGAGTCCACTACTAGGCGAGTTCATATTGGGGAAAAAGCTTTCAATAGTCAGATAACAAAATTCAGCCTCAATCCCAAGCAATGATGGTAGAATATTGTGAACAAAGTGTGCCAACGCAGGGCCTTTAACTGTTTCCAAAGACCAACGAGGCGTATATTAATCCTACGGGAACGATAGTCATGGTCATAGACCTTGTTCCATAGGTGGTAATTGTCCTTCTCCAATCTATGGACTGTTCGTTTGAGATAAGATACATCTTGGAACAGTTCTCCAACTCTATGTTCTATGTCTGTAACTCTATGAGTTAGGTGCTGGAGTTTAGAAGTGATGACAGACACTGCCTGAGATAGAAGAGGACCCATTGTTGATTTTATAGCGTCTACGACGTCATTGTTTGTAATGCATGAATCATGTGAGGCAATAGCTTTCTTAGCGGCTGGAGAAGAAGCAGCATTATCTTTATCAGAAACCATTTCCAGGTTTGCTCTACAATTCTCCTGACGTTGCTGCAGGTGTTGCTGAACAACTGATGGGGCTAAATACTTTTCTATATGGAAAGGGTAGGAATGGATTATAGCAGAGATTGAAAGTGTATATCACTGTAAGGTACGAGCTAGACTATGAAGGTCAGTGAGGTCCCACAGCAATGTTGTTAGTACATTAGAAAAGTATAAGAAATCTCCAATGCAGAAAAATTGAGGTATAGCATGTGGGGTATGTAAAAGTGACAGCAAAAATCACCTATAATATAATATATGGATTATGCAACCCATCCCAGCGGTGTTGCATATGAGTCACTCAGAAATATTAATGTCTGTTTGTAAAGTATATATTTGTACAGAAGGTGATTTTAATTATTATTCGTAACAACAAGCAACTTGGGGGGAATAGATGATGAAAATAATACCACCATGGCAACAGAGCAGGAATAGAATATGACATAAAGTATGAGAGGCCAAATGAAGCAATGCTGCAGACTATTTTAGCTGAAATTAAGCCAGCAAATAGGTAAAAGAAGTTGGATAAAATATATTGTAGTGGTGTCTGTGTGACTTCCTGCCATTTAAATCTTGCATGACCAATCATTGATCCTGTTATAGGCATAATAGTGGTCAGAAGGTAGGCGTAGTCCATGTGCTGAGTCCTTATACCTTCTACCAGCACTGATCTTACATATGATACTTTTAGAAAAAGGGCACATGCACAGAAGATCACAAAGACTCTGTGCAATGTCAAAACCTTTGTGATCTCCTGCACTATTTACCATCTTACCAAATATATAATCTGAACGATGGCAGCCTGCAGCTAGTATAGGAGTACCCCACTGCTTAGCACAGAGTGGGGTCTATTGTTGGTGCAGGGAGCTCAGCATTGGGCCATTGTGCACTGCTCACCCTTCAATGACTATATATAAGCCACTGGATTCTATCTAAATAGGATATTAACTAACTATATACATTCAAATTAAAACCATCCCTACATTTAGCGGTACGTAAAAACCATGGCCCTCATTCCGAGTCGTTCGCTCTGTATTTTTCATCGCATCGCAGTGAAATTCCGCTTAGTACGCATGCGCAATATTCGCACTGCGACTGCGCCAAGTAATTTTACAATGGAGATAGTATTTTTACTCACGGCTTTTTCATCGCTCCGGCGATCGTAATGTGATTGACAGGAAATGGGTGTTACTGGGCGGAAACAGGCCGTTTTATGGGCGTGCGGGAAAAAACGCTACCGTTTCCGGAAAAAATGCAGGAGTGGCCGGGGAAACGGGGGAGTGTCTGGGCGAACGCTGGGTGTGTTTGTGACGTCAAACCAGGAACGACAAGCACTGAACTGATCGCAGATGCCGAGTAAGTCTGAAGCTACTCTGAAACTGCTAAGTAGTTTGTAATCGCAATATTGCGAATACATCGGTCGCAATTTTAAGAAGCTAAGATACACTCCCAGTAGGCGTAGGCTTAGCGTGAGCAACTCTGCTAAAATCGCCTTGCGACCGATCAACTCGGAATGAGGGCCTATGTGTCTGCAAAATAAAAATAAATTGGTTTAGAGTGCACTTCCATATTGTGGTTCAGACCCCAGTGCTTCTTTCTGTTTTCACTATGATAGACTTCCTTATTTGCTATTCAAGCTATTATCTCACACATTACACATGTGTTTTTGTGGCAGTGACTCTGAACGTCCTGGAGTATGAACACAATAAAAAACTTCAGCATTTAATTTCAGCATTCTTCACCCGTTTAATCAATTTGTGAGTGCTATGAAATACAGACATCCATAAAGTCCCCAAAGTAAAATGGTTCTAGATTGTATGGAGATACACAGGAAGATACTTGGAGGTGGGAGTGAGAGTAGGTTATATAAGGTGGAGTGGAGTGATTATGCTGGGGTATAGACCCATGAGATCAGAGAAGTACAGTAAGGAGGGGAAGCATTGCAGAGGCTTATTCTAGTTCAACTTCATGTTAATTGCTTAGGCACAGGAGCTTTTTTCCTAGTATATTTAAGGGTCATCTAGCAGTCTTTGTACAACATGTTTTTACAGTATTTCTACTAGACTTTTATAGTACTTAAAATAAAAATAAGTATTTTAAAATACTTTAGGCTCATTAAAAGCTTCACAAAAATTAGCTGGTTTTTATTTATTTTTTGTTATTTCATCAAGAAGGCTGTGGCATTAATAATTGGTAGAGCAAGAGGGAAGGTTCTTCTACCTATTGACTTTGTTGCACCAGTAACTGTGGTGTGTTAATTTTTATTACCATAATGTTCCACACATTATAGGTACTTGATATATTTTCAGACTTATGCATCATGTATATATTTTTCAGGGCATTGTTGTCTAGGTTTCCTGTTTTATGACGGTTGCTTATTGCATTTATTTTATTTCAATTGTTAATATTTTATGTCTTACATTGCTACAGTATTTTGCTATATATTTGGGTGAGATTTAAGGAATACATTGGATGTGCTTCTATGGTTGATCGGGACATAGTCAGGATTCCGGTGGTCACCATCCCGATGGCCACAATCCCGACAGCAGCATCCCGACGTAACCAGGTTGATTGTATCTATCTACCTACAGTATCTATTCACTTAGATACTGGCATGATAAATTATATCTGCCTTATACCTCATGTCTGGAGGGGGGGTGGATGGGACTGAAATTATATATTTTTAAAGAAAAAAAGCAGCCTGTCAGTATGACCATAAATTGTTTATAAGGTTTGTACTCACCACTGTACTACTATGGGCAGCCATGAACTTTCAACTGAATCTACTACCAGACACTATAACATATTGTATTTAACTAGCATTTCATATTACATTACATGAAAAGATTGCTTGTTCTTAAAACCAATTTAATATTATTGTTTTGTGAATGTAAACATATATAATAATAGTAATAATAATAATAATAGTAATACATTGTATCTATATTCTTTATCAAAAATCAAGCCTGTCTCTGATATTTATTTAATATCATGCAAATGTCACAATCTGAATGTCACCTTCAAAGACACTTTCAAGTTAGGCATTCTCTTTCTAAGGAAAAAATAAACAATTTTATGTATGCGTGATTGATGCCAGTCCAATTAATAAAATCCTTCTTTTCTTTTTTTCCCCCCCTATGCTTTGCTCTATGGAAGTTTCCCTTTTGAAAATGAAAATCAGAGACTGAATGAGATAAAAGGTCTATATTGTTTCCTTGCAAATTTTACAGTTTCAATTTTAATTTGTGTTTGGATGTGAGGATCTGGGTGCAGATGGTGTGATAGTCCACAGTATGTTCTGAGAACCTGAAATGATAACAAAGATATGCAAATGAAGGACATTATTTGGATGGAAGCCAAGATATCCAATTCTACAATAGCTAAAAACAAATTGATGTGCCCAGCAAACTGCTCTGAGAACCACCAGGAAATGTAACATTGCCAAAGCAAAATATATTAATAACCTAAATCTATTAGCTAGTTTTCTTTCCTGCTCATTTGAATCTGGCATTCACATGCTACACGTTGGTGGAGAAACATATACTGTACATATGCATCCATAGCTCATCCAGCTCATATTTTATGAATTAGGAAGACAAACTACATGCCGTTATAATGTATTAAATTCCAATCACAAAAAAAAACATTCAATAAATATAGTATTTCAATGTTTTCTGCCTTGGGGCTTCTAAAGATATTAGATATCAATTATGGAAATGTTCTTGATTACAGAACCATCAGTTATTTTCTTAGAATGAGAGCTGGATTTTTATGCTATACATAAGATATGTATTAAAATTCCCACAGTGAAGCAAAAAAATTATTTGAGTCTATACATGTAATTAACACTGTTGCCTGTCTTGTTATACAAGGAAAAATCATTGCCCTCTTAGACTTGATACACCCTATGAGCTACAGTATATTGTGAGTACATTAGCTGATGGGTACTGCTGATATATTTGTGAACAAAAGCTAACAATGACATCCCAACTGGGTGGGCAATTTTAAATACAGATGTGTCCACATACATCTTTGCTATATCCCGCCATGTATGATACAGTTTTGCATGCCATAGACTCAGAGATTTAGCCATGCCTTGTGATTTTTCTTAATTTGCTTCTTTAATATGTTACTTTATACATATTCTAATATGGTAAGCAAAAATTTTAAAATTCATCCACTCGCTACTCATGAAAAACAGCTTAGCTGTGTTTTGCATGTTGTGCCAAATTTGTAAAAAAGCAAAGATGTACGTGGGCACATCTGTATATGCCCAGTTGACATTTCTGGCAAGACATATCGAGCAGCTGATTGGTAAGTCTGTCTGCTTATGTATGTTTATTTACAATACAATTTTTTTATATATTTGACACTAGTGTCATATGCAAATATGCATTGCGGTTTCAGCCAGTGTTAAGTCTTACAATACACTGATTTGTACATAACATTATTTTGTGGTACTTATTATTAGACCATTACTACAGAGCCTCTCATGTCTTTTCTATTCGGGATCAGGGCTGACATTTTAAGCTTTGTACCATGGAAACCTCAATTAAACCTTTGTGCACCTACCATGCACTTGATAATTGTCATTTTATTTATGTAACGCTGAAAAAATTCCAAACCAACTATTTTTGGCATTCTCTGGTGACTTAAGTTTAACATAATATATGGCTTTTATACCTTGAATTGGGACTGAAATAGGTACTTTCTTGGTGCTCTTTTATAAGGTTGCAGGTGATGAAATTAGCGACCACTGTAATGTGGTATTGTAAATTCAATTACTGGTTTATGTAGCATATGGTAAATTACTCTTTCTTTCACATTAAAATATTTTTATTTGCTTATTGGGACAAGTTGTGCCTCCCAGATGACATACATGGAGATGACTTTTTTTATAGATTTATCTGATGAATGAATGATGCATCAATCTAATTGATTGATTTGCATCATCAGTGCTTGATTATTATCCTGTATTTATATCATGCCACAAGGGATCTCCAGTGCACAATTACAGAGTACGTAAATGAGAAAATCAAAACAGGACAATAGTGACTTACAAATATATACAAAAGTTGTGCAAATGCGCAGTCAGCAGCAGCTAGTATGGGGATGGTCAGACCCCCTATTGTATAAAAAAACAAACAAACATATATATGGGTGTACCAGCGCTGGCTGTAAAAATCATGTACATAGGACGATTAGCTTCATAAAAAATAATAATCACAATTTTTTTTAAAATTCATAATAAAACATGAAGGGGTCTATAATCAATGCTATTAGCAATAAAACTCTTATATATACACCTCCCTACATAGGATCTCTGTTGCAGATCCACTCTCACTTATAAGTGTTATCGATGGTATTTGGCTAGGACAACTTCCAATCAAATGCAGTGACTGTAGAGCAATATTGTTTACCAGATACAAGAGAAGAATAGTCCCTTAATGTTGCATCAGCCTTAGGAAAAATCCATTTGAAGCTGAAGGTGTATCCTGGAATAAAGCTGTAATACAAAACTCAAGATGATGAAAGTCCAAGATGTAATTGCCGAATAGTTACCAAAGAGTCCAAACGAATGTAGAATGTGGAGTGGGATCCTGGTAGGTGATTCAAAGGTAGGCTCAATGCATTTCACTGGTTGTCTAAAAATATAGCTTCCTCAGGAGCATGGTCTGATGAAATGGTGTAACTTCTGCAATGGTGGATTCCAGTGGAGCAGATTTTATATTGTGTGATGATGATATTAACACTGATGAGGGTGAGGAATTGGATGAGGAGAATGACATCTTCCAACTGTAGAGAGGATTAACAACACTGTTAGCTGCCCATTGGTAGTTAGTTTTGTGGGGTCCCAAACAAACCAAGCACTTCAGCCACAAAGATGGCAGTCACTGTCGCTGAAGTGCTTGGTTAGTTAAACTGGGCATGTCCTTTTTAATATGCAACATAAGAGTGGTTTAAAAGGCCCAAGGACAATTTAATCTTGCACTACTTTTCTTTTCATAACTAGCTGCATTTTTTTTTTTGGGGGGGGGGGGGGGCATTGGGGACAGTCTTTTTGCATAGAAAAATATTTAATGCTTTTATACATTGTATTTTCAAAAAATATTTTAACCAGAAAATAATACAATGTTCATACAGTAGCCATGGATTGTTGACAAGGGTTGAAGAGCAATGTTAATAGTCAAGTATTCCCTGCAAGGGTTGAAGAGCAATGTTAATAGTTAAGTAGTCCTGACGAGGGTTGAAGAGCAATAATAGTAGCTAAGGATACCTGATAATGGTAGAACAATGTTAATAGTCAGGGATTCCCAAAAAGGGTTGAAGAGCAGTGTTAAAAGCCAAGGATTACCAATAAGGGTTGAAGAGCAATGTTAATAGCCAAGGATTCCTGACAAGGGTTGAAAAGCAATGTTAATAACCAAAGATTACCAACAAGGGATGAAGAGCAATGTTAGTAGCCAAAGATTCCTCCTGACAAGGGTTGAAGAGCA